>NW_020837957.1:22090572-22561033 GCF_003676395.1 Aethalodelphis obliquidens | reverse complement strand
AACACACTACCAAATGTAAAATAGATAGCTAGTGGGAAGCAGCCGCATAGCACAGGGAGATCAGCTCAGCGCTTTGTGACCACCTAGAGGGGTGGAATAGGGAGGGTGGGAGGGAGGAAGACTCAAGAGGGAGGAGATATGGGGATATATGTATATGTATAGCTGATTCACTTTGTTATAAAGCAGAAACTAACACACCATTGTAAAGCAATTATACTCCAATAAAGATGTTAAAAAAAAATAAGGCAGCTTAAGAAGTCCTTATTTCTATCTTGAAGCTTGGTAATGCAGCCGCATGCCATGGAAAGAGTATAGGTTCAGGAGTGAGAAAGATATGGTTGAATGCATGTACCTCAGTTGTCAACTTGGGCAATCCCTGAGTCTCAGTTTCCACATTCGGAAAATGTGTAAGTCAAGTTTCTCAGGCTTCAACAGCTGTGCTGTAGAGTTCGTAGGAGAGTGTGCTCTTGAATCCCATGGTTCCTAATTCAAATCCGCTAGTCGTATTACTTAATCTCACTAAACCTCAGTTCATTAAAATGAGGGAGGATAATAGGACCTGTCTCGTAGGGTGAAAGAGGTTGGTAGAAGGTGTTTTAGGCTCTCTGTGAGTAAGAAAGGATAAATCATCCTCTTGATGATACTTGTGCACTGACCAAATGAATTTATTGAAATGATTTCAAGCTGAGTGATAGCTTTGCTCTGAATATGAATCTAGATTACATTCATACGTGAAGCATATGGTTTACTCAATAGAGAGCTGTCCACCCCTAGGCTACAAATGCTGTAGAATCATTACATTCCAAGGAGAGAATAGGAGTTTGTTTTCTCTGCTTTTCTGCTTTTTGTTTCGATTTTCCTGTGTCTCAGAGATGCTGAACATGGGGCATGGCCTTGCCAGAGACTCTCCATCCTGGGTAGCATTTTCTGGAGTCTAACCAAGTGCTGAACAAGAGATAAATGCTTTATCAGACATGAATAGCCCTTTCACCTCTCCTCCCACCCCCACCCCCCACCTCATCTATGCCATGACTCACCCAAGTTCAGTCTGGAAAGAGAACATGCATTGGATAAAGGCTGATCTCGTCCTGGGGGTCCAGAGGACTGTTCCAGGATCAACTCATCTGAAACACTTCCTGGTCCATTCAGAGGGTACTTTAGGGGTGGCATGAAGTTTTCAAACCCCGGGGTGTCTTTGTGGGGTAGAGATGACCCCCTTCAAGAAACTGGATGGGCACAACCCCACCCTAAATCATTCTAAGAAGCTACACACCAGAGCCCTCTTGCTTCTGGACTTGGCCTCCAGGCTGGCCTTCCATGACATCCTAACCTGCCTTCCTTGGCACCACCAGCTCTGTGTTTCCAACCTTTGTGCTCAGAGGCACAAATGCCTTTTGTATAGAAAGCCATAAAAAGGCAGCTCGGGTGTCACTTGTCATTATTTTCACAAGGAGGACTCTGGTGCCCGTAGAAACTGTGGGTTTGACAGTTTCCCAGGATTTCTCGCAATCACTTTTTCTTTTTCTTCCACAGCTTAAAGCTACTCTGCTCCCCTTTCTGCCTCACTGTTACATCTATTAGGAACTGTGTTGTCACAGTTGCTTTCTCTATTTCGTTATTTGCTTAGGCTTAAATATCAGACTTGTTCTGGCATGGAGCTGGCCCAAGTTGGAGAGAAAGGCAACAGAGTGGTCAGGATTAAAATCCCAAATCTTTGAGACTCTGCTGAGCTGCCAATTTCTATGGGAGCTGAATGAGCAGGCTCTCCACTTGTGAGTCTGGGAAGAAAGTTAATTTTCACCTCTGGATCTTCGATCAGATTTCATTTGTCTAGTTTGTTTAATTTAACTGTGCCTGCTGAGCACCTGCTGTGTGTCAAGCGCCATGCCATGTGCTGGGGATACAAGCTGAAAGAGGCATTGTTCCTATCCCCAGGGCTCATTATGACCACGCCCCCTCAGTGAGTTGAGAGTGTGCCACTTCAACCATGGGAAATCACAGTCCCCATGCCATGCTCACACTGTTTGATAGGCTGAATCCTGAGCATACCTCACTTAGAATATGCCCCATTTTCAATCTGCCACAATGAACTGCTAACCCTTCCAAGGTAGGAGCAAGACCGCTTGCAATTTCCCAGCATCTAGGACTGTACATGTAATGATAAGTCTACCTGACACCAGTGTGGCACTTTAGAGTCTGTAATATATTCTACTTACCCCTATAATGTAGTCAGGATAGATGCTATTTCCATTTTACTGATGACAAAATTGAGGCTCAGATAGGTCACATGGCTCTCCCAAGGTCAGGCAATGAGGAAAGAAGTGACAGAGCTAAGACTAGAGCTCACGTCTAATAGTCACTGCCCCCCGCCCCACCGTTTTTCTTGCTACAATTTATTCAAACCCAACAATCTGATAATGATCGTTTAAAACTATTAATAATATTCTTGTATGTGTTTCTGATGGATAGACAGGGAAAATACTACTTCAATTAATAATTTGCTACTGGTACACTGTAAATAACATCTCTACTTCAAACTCTCTTTTTAGAATAAGGCAAGAAATAAAATTAAAAGGACAGGAGAAAAAAAGAAAATGTGAGATGATATAACTTGGTTAAGAATTCACTTTGGGCAGGTTGATGAATTTACTAATCTTCTATTTCTTCACCTGTCAAATAGGAATAACGTTAGTACTGATTTCATACATAGTAAGCAACAAATTGTAGCTGTAATGATTACTATTATCATTGTAATTGCAGTTATACTAAACAAACAAAATAAAATCTTAAGCAACTCTGGCTACTTTGGTAGGTCTCCTGAGTCTCTTTGGAGAACACTGAACTTCAAGCCTGGAGTTTCTCAACCAGGGCCTTTCCTTGTTATTTTTTTGCTTTGTAGATGCTTTTGCCCAGAAAGGTATTGCTTTTGAGGAATTAGGAAAGAAGAGGATGGTGGAGGTGAGAAAAGAAAAAGAAAATTAGCAACAGCTTTGCCGGATCAGGCTAATTTCCTTTTAAAGACACTATTGTTTCTAATGATGTGTCAGCACAATGGCATGTTTGGATATTTTCTTTAGGAAAGAAAATGGGTACATTTCTACAGATGTGGATTCTGAGGTAGACAGAGGCTTCGAGCTGGCTGAGCTGGGAACTGTGATTTGATGAGAGTGTCAGAAGCTGGGTCTGGTTCAGGGTCTCCCAGGACATGTGCTGTGAGTGACTCAGTACCTTAAATACAGACACTAAACAATAGTACCAGTGACTGACACTAACACAACTCATGGACTTCCATGGAACCTATAGCTTAATAAGCTTCATGCTTATACCCTAAAGGAAGGTAAAGTAAGAGAAAGCTAAATGGAAAAGTGTCCAACTTAGTTGTCCTCTGAAATCACTTGGGATTGTATAACTGAAATGTCAAAACGCTTTTTTTTTTTTTTTTTTTTTTGCGGTACGCAGGCCTCTCACTGTTGTGGCCTTTCCCGTTGCGGAGCACAGGCTCCGGACGCGCAGGCTCAGCGGCCATGGCTCACAGGCACAGCCGCTCCGCGGCACGTGGGATCTTCCCGGACCGGGGCACGAACCCGTGTGCCCTGCATCGGCAGGCAGACTCTCAACCACTGCGCCACCAGGGAAGTGCGCTGCAAGCCTTTTAAAAGAGCAATTACTAATTGTTTGTGAATAGAGTCTGGATAAGTTATTTTGTTTACTTTTTCCTAATTAAGTGATCCAAACAAAGTGGAAGGATTTTGAGTCTTCTGATAGGTATTTTTGACCTGCACTGTGCAGAAGGGGTAGGGATACTGTGGTTTTCAAAGGGTGTGACCACGAGCATTCATTTACACGCCACAGGTATGTTCTGGTTTGGTCCAACAGTCCTTCCCCTAGGAGCCACCTACAGTGTCAGAGGGTCAAAGTTTATTTTGGTTTGAATAAAAATGAGACATGTGAAAAGCTTACACATACAACTTTTTTTTACACGGGAACCACAGTCTTTTCCATTTCCTCTTTAAAACTGAGGACTGGGAAACTCATCAAGGAGACAAATTCATTCATTTTAAACATGTTATATAACACAGGATTGTGAGATCAGGAAATGAAATGGAAAAGCCATTTCTGCCATCAGGCTTGTAGCGGTGTGTGGTGGGGTTTTGCTCTTCATACTGTAGTGTTGTGGACCTTCAGCCTCATGGGGCTTTACATTCAAACACTTTAATCTGACCACTTGTACTTGCCATCTCGTATCTGGATATTTGCAAGGTTGTCTCATAATTATTTGTAGAATTCATAGCCTTTATCAAATTATGAAAATGGTCTAATCACTGACATACATTACTCAGTGCTTGAGAAGTTACACACTTTCAATTACGCTAAAATGTTTTCCGAAGGAATCAAACATATCTGTTTTCCTGTTCCCTTTTCACATTCATTACTTACAGAATCTAGAAACTTCCAGAAGTATTTTCATGTCATGAAAGGAGATTATTTATGTGAGGCGTATCCAGTTCAATTAGCCCTAATCCCTTTAAATCAGGCAGCTATATCTTTTGTTCTATATTGTACATGTACTATGGTGTAATAACATATGCCTCGTTTGTATAACTTGAAGTATTCATTATTTTGGTTTCAGTTACGCTTTCCTGACTAAACTGTTAAAAAGTCATGATCTTTCCACTTTTGTTTCTCATGTTTCCTATTGACCCTGCTCTTCCAATCCCCTTTGTGAGAGATGAAAGTCAAAATGCATACATGTAGAATACAACATTGTTCCAATGTGTTTGAATTCTTAAGCGAAAACATTCACTCTAGAGTTCACCATAAAGTGAAGCAAAATCCCAGAATAAGTTTTGGCAATATAATCATCAGGAAATTCCTATGGAAGAAAGTCTAATATCTGTGCCTGTGAATGGGACACAGACCTTCTCAGAGAGGGTGAAGCAAGATTCCTGGAATAAAATAAGTGGTCAATATATGTTTTTTATACTAAAAAAAATTAATTGTGGCAAGAACACTTGACATGAGATCTACCCTCTTAACAAATTTTTAAGTGTGTAACTCAATATTGTTAACTATGCGCACAGTGTTATACAGCAGATCTCTAGAATTTAACTGAAACTTTTGTTGAACGGAACCCTTGGTGTCACCTGGGAGATCTAATTGGTACCAAGAGCGAAAGCAGGTTTGGGGAAATGAAGTGCCTAAAAAAGAAATGTAGGACATTAGAGAGTGTGGATGTTGACATCATCCCATGGGTTCACTTTGAAGAAAGGAAAGAAATTAATTGGAAGAGAGAGAATTTCAGAATGCTCTTCATTTATAGTGAATGTGGACAAAACATGAACAGAGATTTGGGTTGTATCTTTATCATCTTTTGTTTTGTTAAAAAAGTACATTCTTTCAGGAGTTAGCACTTACTACTTCACTCTGAAGAAGATAAATATTATTCTCAGCTCCAACAAAATGTGTTATTCCCCAAAGTCAAACAGGAACGGAGTGATCAGTATGATAATAAAATGCAAGTTTTACTACTCCATTTCCCTTGCCTTTCCTCCAGGAAGCTTGTATTTGGATAGGTTAGTTTTCAGATTTCTCAAAGTCTCTACCTATTATGTTCTGCTTATGACGAATTAGACTGTGGTAATTAGGAAGAAGGTCATCACATCCAAAAATATAAAAGTTAGATAGTGGTGGTAGAAGCAGTATTGGTATTAATTAACCAGATTCTTCCTGAGTCACAGTCCTTCCCTTGACGCAAATGAAGAAAATGTCTAGAAACTGAACAATATATGTGCTTATGGCATAATTTTACATGTTACTTAGAATTCAACTTTGGAAGGACCTACCTCTGTTGCTAATGTTTTTGTTTTTAATTGAAGTATAATTTACTACGGTAAAGTGAGCAAATATAAATGTAGAGTTCAAAGCATCATCACAAAACAATAACCATGTAATTAACATTCCATTCAAGAAACAGAATATCTCCAGCTTCCTAGAAACCCATCTTGTGCGCTATTCCAATCACAAACTCTTCATTCCTCCCCTAAGGTAACCACTATCCCAAATGTTAGCACTACGGTTTAGTTTTTCCTGTTTTTAACCTTTCTGTATGTGGAAACCGAAGAGTCTATACTATTTTGTGACAGGGTTTTTCACTCAATATTATGGATGTAAGATTCATCCATGCTGTTTCACCATAGCAGCTATTTGTTCATTTTTATTGCTTGTTGTATTCCACTGTGTGAATATAGTGAATTTATTTATTTATTTTCTACTAATGATGGACATTTGGATTGTTTCCAATTTTTGGCTGTTATGAAGAGTGCTGCTAATGAACATTCATAAACATGTTTCATGGTGCACATGTGCATGCGTTTCTATTTAGTACATACTTAGGGGTGGAATTGCAAAGTCGCCAGGTATGCCTGCATTTAGCTTTAGTAGATAATGTTAAAAAGGTTTCTAAAGTGGTTGTACCAATTTAGAGTTCCATAGTAGTGGTGAGCATTCCCATTGTTCCACATCCTTGCCAAAACTTTGTATAATCAATCTTTTACATTTTACTTATTCTTCTGGGTATTTAGAGATATTTCACACCAGTTTTAATTGCATTTTCCTGATGAATAATGAAATTGAGTGCTTTCTCATTTGTTTGTTGTCCATTTGGATGTCCTCTTTTGTGAGGTGCCTATTCAAGTCTCTTGCCTATTTTTCTGTTGGATATTTCCTTTTTTCTTACTGATTTTTAGGAATTCCTTATATATTCTGAATATGAATGCTTTGCTGGTTATATCTGTTATATAACTGAGATATATATATATATATATATATATATGCACACACACACACATTTTTTTCACTACATGACTTGCCTTTTATTTTCTTACTGGTGACTTTTGATGAATGAAAGTTTTTATTTTCGGGGTAGTCTATATCAGTCTTTCCCTTTATAGATAGTCCTTTTATATCCTGATTACAAAATCTTACCCTACCCCAAGGTCGTGAAGATATCCTCCGATGTCATTTTCTAGAAGCTTTACTGTTTTGCCTCTTGCACTAAATTGGCAATCCATCTGGGATTTATTTTTGTGCATATGGTGTGAGGCCTTAAGTTTCATTGTTTTTCTGTATTAATATCAGTGGGCTCAGCATCCTTTATTGAAAAGATCATCGCTTAACCACTGCTCCATAGTGTTGCTTCGTCACAATCAAATGCCCATATATGTGTGGGTTTGTTTCTTCATTCTCTATCCTGTTCCCTTGGTCACTTTCTCTGTCCTTGAGCTATTGCTGTTACTACATTGTCTAAATTTCTGTAGCTTTATAATAACTGGGAGAGTAAGTCTACTTCACACCTTGTTGTCTTCTCAGAGTATATTTACCATTCTTAGTCACTTGCATCTCCATATACATTTTAGAATTAGCTTGTTTATTTCTACAACAAACCAAAAGCCCTGAGCTTTTATAAGAGGTTGCATTGATTCTTTAGTTCCATGTGGGAAAAAGTACTGTCTTTGGAATAGTTAGTCTTCTAATTCATGAACACGGTAAATACCTCGACTTATTTAGGTCTTCTGCTTTTTTTTTTTTTTAACATCTTTATTGGAGTATAATTGCTTTACAATGGTGTGTCAGTTTCTGCTTTATAACATAGTGAATCAGCTATATATTTACATATATCCCCATATCTCTTCCCTCTTGCATCTCCCTCCCACCCTCCCTATCCCACCCCTCTAGGTGGTCACAGAGCACCGAGCTGATCTCCCTTTGCTATGCGGCTGCTTCCACTAGCTATCTATTTTACATTTGGTAGTACATATAAGTCCATGCCACTCTCTCACTTCGTCCCAGCTTGCCCTTCCCCATCCTCATTTCCTCAAGTCCATTCTCTACCTCTGCGTCTTTATTCCTGTCCTGCCCCTAGGTTCTTCAGAACCATTTTTTTTTTTTTAGATTCTGTATATACGTCTTAGCATATATGATAGTGTATATATGTCAGTGCTACTCTCTTAATTGGTCCCACCCTCCCCTTTCCCCCACTGTGTCCACAAGGCCGTTCTCTAGTCTCTGTCTCTTTTCCTACCCTGCAAATAGGTTCATCAGTACCATTTTTCTAGATTCCATATATACATGTTAATATACAATCTTTGTTTTTCTCTTTCTGACTGACCTCACTCTGTATGACAGGCTCTAGGTTCATCCACATGACTACAAATGACCCAATTTCATTCCTTTTATGGCTGAATAATATTCCATTGTATGTATGTACCACATCTTCTTTATCCATTCATCTATCAGTGGACATTTAGGTTGCTTCCATGTCCTGGCTATTGTAAATAGTGCTGCAATGAACACTGGGGTACATGTATCTTTTCGAATTATGGTGTTCTCAGGGCATATGCCCAGTAGTGGGATTGTATGGTAGTTCTATTTTAAGAGTTTTAAGGAACCTTCATACTGTTCTCCATAGTGGCTGTGTCAATTTACATTCCCACCAACAGTGCAAGAGGGTTCCCTTTTCTCCACACCCTCTCCAGCATTTATTGTTTGTAAATTTTTTGATGATGGCCATTCTGACTGGTGTGAGGTGATACCTTATTGTAGTTTTGATTTGCATTTCTTTAATGGTTAGTGATGTTGAGCATCCTTGCATGTGTTTGACGGCAATCTGTATATCTTGTTTGGAGAAATGTCTATTTAGGTCTTCTGCCCATTTTTGGATTGGGTTGTTTGTTTTTTCATATTGAGCTGCATGAGCTGCTTGTAAATTTTGGAGATTAATCCTTTGCCAGTTTCTTCATTTGCAAATATTTTCTCCCATTCTGAGGGTTGTCTTTTGGTCTTGTTTATGGTTTCGTTTGCTGTGCAAAAGCTTTGAAGTTTCATTAGGTCCTATTTGTTTATTTTTGCTTTTATTTCCATTTCTCTAGGAGGTGGGTCAGAAAGGATCTTGCTGTGATTTATGTAATAGAGTGTTCTGCCTGTGTTTTCCTCTAAGAGTTTTATAGAGCCTGGCCTTACATTTAGGTCTTTAATCTATTTGGACTTTATCTTTGTGTATCGTGTTAGGGAGTGTTCTAATGTCATTCTTTTACATGTAGCTGTCCAGTTTTCCCAGCACCACTTATTGAAGAGGCTGTCTTTTCTCCATTGTATCTTCTTGCCTACTTTATCAAAAGTAAGGCGATAAATGCGTGTGGGTTTATCTCTGGGCTTTCTATCCTGTTCCATTGATCTATATTTCTGTTTTTGTGCCAGTACCATAGTGTCATAATTACTGTAGCTTTGTAGTATAGTCTGAAGTCCAAGATCCTGATTCCTCCAGCTCCATTTTTCTTTCTCAGGATTGCTTTGGCTATTCGTGGTCTTTTGTATTTCCATACAAATTGTGAAATTTTTTATTCTAGTTCTGTGAAAAATGCCATTGGTAGTTTGATAGGGATTGCATTGAACCTGTCAATTGCTTTGGGTAGTACAGTCATTTTCATAATGTTGATTCTTCCAATCCAAGAACATGGTATATCTCTCCATCTGTTTGTATCATCTTTAATTTCTTTCATCAGTGTCTTATAGTTTTGTGCATACAGGTCTTTTGTCTCCTTAGGAAGGTTTATTCCTAGGTATTTTATTCTTTTTGTTGCAATGGTAAATGGGAGTGTTTTCTTAATTTCTCATCATTAGTGTATAGGAATGCAAGAGATTTCTGTGCATTAATTTTGTATCCTGCTACTTTACCAAATTCATTGGTTAGCGCTAGTAGTTTTCTGGTAGCATCATTAGGATTCTTTATGTATAGTATCATGTCATCTGCAAACAGTGACAGCTTTACTTCTTCTTTTCCAATTTGGATTCCTTTTATTTCTTTCTGTTCTCTGATTGCTGTGGCCAAAACTTCCAAAACTGTGTTGAATAACAGTGGTGAGAGTGGGCAACCTTGTCTTTTTCCTGATCTTACTGGAAATGGTTTCAGTTTTTCACCACTGAGAATGATGTTGTCATATATGGCCTTTATTATGTTGAGGAAAGTTCCCTCTATGCCTACTTTCTGGAGGGTTTTTATCATAAAAGGGTGTTGAATTTTGTCAAAAGCCTTTTCTGCATCTGTTGAGATGATCATATGGTTTTTATCCTTCAATTTGTTAATATGGTGTATCACATTGATTGATTTGCGTATATTGAAGAATCCTTGCATTGCTGGAATAAACCCCACTTGATCATGGTGTATGATCCTTTTAATGTGCTGTTGGATTCTGTTTGCTAGTATTTTGTTCAGAATTTTTGCATCTATGTTCATCAGTGATATTGGCCTGTAGTTTTCTTTCTTTGTGACATCCTTGTCTGGTTGTGGTATCAGGGTTTTGCTGGCCTCATAGAATGAGTTTGGGAGTGTTCCTCCCTCTGCTATATTTTGGAAGACTTTGAGAAAGATACGTGTTAGCTCTTCTCTAAATGTTTGATAGAATTCACCTGTGAAGCCATCTGATCTTTTTGTTTGTTGGAAGATTTTTAATCACAGTCTCAATTTCAGTGCTTGTGATTGGTCTGTTTATATTTTCTATTTGTTCCTGGTTCAGTCTCGGAAGGTTGTGCTTTTCTAAAAATTTGTGCATTTCTTCCAGGTTGTCCACTTTATTGCCATATAGTTGGTTATAGTAATCTCTCATGATCCTTTGTATTTCTGCAGTGTCCATTGTTACTTCTCCTTTTTCATTTCTAATTCTATTGATTTGAGTCTTCTCCGTTTTCTTCTTCATGAGTCTGGCTAATGGTTTATCAATTTTGTTAATTTTCTCTAAGAACAAGCTTTTAGTTCTATTGATCTTTGCTATTGTTTCCTTCGTTTCTGATCTGATCTTTATGATTTCTTTCCTTACGCTAACTTTAGAGTTTTTTTTCTTCTTCTTTCTGTAATTGCTTTAGGTGTAAGGTTAGGTTGTTTATTTGAGATGTTTCTTGTTTCTTGAGGTAGGATTGTATTGCTATAAACTTCCCTTTTAGAACTGCTTCTGCTTCATCCCACAGGTTTCGGGTTATCGTGTTTTCATTGCCATTTGTTTCTAGGTATTTTTTGATTTCCTCTTTGATTTCTTCAGTGATTTATTGGTTATTAAGTAGTGTATTGTTTAGCTTCCATGTGTTTTTATTTTTTACAGATTTTTTCACTAATTGATATCTAGTCTTATAGCACTGTGGTCAGAAAAGATACTTGATACAATTTCAATTTTCTTAAATTTACCAAGGCTTGATTTGTGGCCCAAATGATCTATCCTGGAGAATGTTCCTTGAGCACTTGAGAAGAAAGTGCATTCTGTTGGTTTTGGATGGAATGTCCTATAAATATCAATTAAGTCCATCCTGTTTAATGTATCAGTTAAAGCTTGTATTTATTTATTTTCATTTTGGATGATCTGTCCATTGGTGAAAGTGGGGTGTTAAAGTCCCCTACTATGATTGTGTTACTGTCGATTTCCCCTTTTATGGCTGTTAGCATTTGCCTTTTGTATTGAGATGCTCCTATGTTCGGTGCATAAATATTTACAATTGTTATATCTTCTTCTTGGATAGATCCCTTGATCATTATGTAGTGTCCTTCTTTGTCTCTTGTAATACTCTTTATTTTAAAGTCTATTTTGTCTGATATGAGAATTACTACTCCAGCTTTCTTTTGATTTCCATTTGCATGGAATATCTTTTTCCATCCCCTCACTTTCAGTCTGTACGTGTCCCTAGGTCTGAAGTGGGTCTCTTGTAGACAGCAAATATATGTGTCTTGTTTTTGTATCCATTCCGCCAGTCTATGTCTTTTGGTTGGAACATTTAATCCATTTACATTTAAGGTAGTTATCGATACATATGTTCCTATTACCATTTTGTTAATTGCTTTGGGTTTCTTATTGTAGGTCTTTTCCTTCTCTTGTGTTTCCTGCCTAGAGAAGTTCCTTTAGAATTTGTTGTAAAGCTGGCTTGGTGGTGCTGAATGCTTTAGCTTTTTCTTTTCTGTAAAGGTTTTAATTTATCCATCAAATCTGAATGAGATCCTTGCTGGGTAGAGTAATCTTGGTTGTAGATTTTTCCCTTTCACCACTTTATTATTATTATTATTTTGCGGTACGCGGGCCTCTCACTGTTGTGGCCTCTCCCGTTGTGGAGCACAGGCTCCAGACACGCAGGCTCAGCGGCCATGGCTCACGGGCCCAACTGCTCTGCGGCATGTGGGATCTTCCTGGACCGGGGCACGAACCCGTGTCCTCCTCATTGGCAGGTGGACTCTCAACCACTGCACCACCTGGGAAGCCCCATTTCACCACTTTAAATGTGTCCTGCCAGTCCCTTCTGGCTTGCAGAGTTTCTGCTGAAAGATCAGCTGTTAACCTTGTGGGGATTCCCTCATATGTTATTTGTTGTTTTTCCCTTGCTGCTGTTAATATTTTTTCTTTGTATTTAATTTTTGATAGTGTGATTAATATGTGTCTTGGCATGTTTCTCTTTGGATTTATCCTACATGGGACTCTCTGTGCTTCCTGGACTTCATTAACTATTTCCTCTCCTGTATTAGGGAAGTTTTCAACTCTAATCTCAAATATTTTCTCAGTCCCTTTCTTTTTCTCTTCTTCTTCTGGGACCACTATAATTCGAATGTCGGTGCGTTTAATGTTGTCCCAGAGGTCTCTGAGACTGTCCTCAATTCTTTTCATTCTTCTTTATTCTGCTCTGCAGTAGTTATTTCCACTATTTTATCTTCCAGGTCACTTATCCGTTCTTCTGTCTCAGTTATTCTCCTGTTGATTCCTTCTAGAGAATTTTTATTTTCATTTATTGTGTTGTTCATCATTGTTTTTTGCTCTTTAGTTCTTCTAGGTCCTTGCTAAACGTTTCTTGTATTTTCTCCATTTTATTTCTAGGATTTTGGATCATCTTTACTATCATTACTCTGAATTCTTTTTCAGGTAGACTGCCTATTTCCTCTTCATTTGTTTGGTCTGGTGTGATTTCACTTTGCTCCTTCATCTGCTGTGTGTTTCTCTGTCTTCTCATTTTGCTTAACTTACTGTGTTTGGGGTCTCCTTTTCACAGGCTGCTTGTTCGTACTTCCTGTTGTTTCTGGTGTTTGCCCCCAGTGGCTAAGTTTGGTTCAGTGGGTTGTGTAGGCTTCCTGGTGGAGAGGACTAGTGCGTGTGTTGTGGTGGATGAAGCTGGATCTTGTCTTTCTGGTGGGCAGGTCCGCATCCAGTGGTGTGTTTTGGGTTGTCTGTGACCTTATTATGATTTTAGGCAGCCTGTCTGCTAATGGGTGGGGTTGTGTTCCTGTCTTGCTGGTTGTTTGGCATAGGGTGTCCAGCACTGTAGCTTGCTGGTCGTTGAGTAGAGCTGGGTCTTAGTTTTGTGATGGAGATCTCTGGGGGAGCTTTCGCTGTATGATATTAAATGGAGCCAAGAGGTCTCTGGTGGACAAATGTTCTTAACTTGGCTCTCCCAGCTCAGAGGCACAGACCTGACACCTGGCCGGAGCACCAAGACTGTCAGCCACATGTCTCAGAAGAAAAGGGAGAAAAAAAAAGAAAGAAAGAAAGAAAAAAAGAAAATAAAGTTATTAAAATAAAAAATAATTATTAGAAAAAAAATTTAAGTAATAAAAGAAAGAAAAAAAAAGAGAGAGCAGCCAAATCAAAAACCAAATCCACGAATGATAACAAGCGCTAAAAACTATACTAAAAAAAAAAAACCCTAAAAAACGGATAGACAGCACCCTAGGAAAAATGGTAAAAGCAAAACTATACAGACAATATCACACAAAGAAGCATACACACTCAGAGAAAGAGAAAGGGGGAAAAAAAAAATATATATATATCGTTGCTCCCAAAGTCCACTGCCTCAATGATTCATTGTCTATTCAGTTATTCAAAAGATGCAGGGTACATCACGTTGATTGTGGAGATTTAATCCGCTGCTGCTGAGGCTGCTGGGAGAGATTTCCCTTTCTCTTCTTTGTTCGCACAGCTCCCGGGGTTCAGCTTTGGATTTGGCCCCACCTCTGCGTGTAGGTTGCCTGAGGGCGTCTGTTCTTCGCTCAGACAGGATGGGGTTAAAGGAGCAGCTGATTCGGGGGCTCTGGCTCACTCAGGCCCGGGGAGAGGGAGGGGTACGGATGCAGGGCGAGCCTGTGGTGGCAGAGGGTGGTGTGACGTTGCACCAGCCTGAGGCGCGCCGTGTGTTTTCCCGGAGAAGTTGTCCCTGGATCATGGGACCCTGGCAGTGGCGGGCTGCACAGCCTTCCGGGAGGGGAGGTGTGGAGAGTGACATGTGCTTGCACACAGGCTTCTTGGTGGTGGCAGCAGCAGCCTTAGCATCTCATGCCCGTCTCTGGTGTCTGCGCTGATAGCCGCGGCTTGTGCCCATCTCTGGAGCTCGTTTAGGTGGTGCTCTGAATCCCCTCTCCTCGTGCACCCCGAAACAATTGTCTCTTGCCTCAGGCTGTTCCAGACTTTTTCCCGGACTCCCTCCCGGCTAGCTGTGGCGCACTAGCTCCCTTCAGGCTGTGTTTACACAGCCAACCCCAGTCCTCTCCCTGGGATCCGACCTCCGAAGCCTGAGCCTCAGCTTCCAGCCCCCGCCCGCCCCGGCGGGTGAGCAGACAAGCCTCTCGGGCTGGTGAGTGCCGGTCGGCACCGATCCTCTGTGCGGGAATCTCTCTGCTTTGCCCTCTGCACCCCTGTTGCTGCGCTCTTCTCTGCGGCTCCGGAGCTTCCCCCCTCCACCACCCGCAGTCTCCGCCCGCGAAGGGGCTTCCTAGTGTGTGGAAATCTTTCCTCCTTCACAGCTCCCTCCCACTGGTGCAGGTCCCGTTCCTATTCTTTTGCCTGTGTGTTTTCTTTTTTCTTTTGCCCTACCCAGGTATGTGGGGAGTTTCTTGCCTTTTGGGAAGTCTGAGGTCTTCTGCCAGCATTCAGTAGGTGTTCTGTAGGAGTTGTTCCACATGTAGATGTATTTCTGATATATTTGTGGGGAGGAAGGTGATCTCCACGTCTTACTCTTCCACCATTTTGAAGGTCTCCTCTATTTGGGTCTTCTTAAATGTTTTCTAGTAATGTGTGTGTGTGTGTGTGTGTGTGTGTGTGTATGTATGTATGTATAGAAGTCATGCACAACTTTTGTTAGATTAATTCCCAGGTATTTGATTTTTCATATTTGCTATTATGTATAGAAATTTTTAATTTTCTGTTTTCCATTTGTTACCAGAATGTAAAAATCAATTAATTTTTTAAAATTTTACATTGTATCCAGCAAGTTTGCTAAGCTCATTTATTTTTTCTAATAATTTATCTGTAGATTTTTTTGGATTTTCATTATAAACAATCATATTGTCTCTGAATAACAGGTTTTGTTTCTTCCTTTTCAATTGTATATTTTTTATTTGTTTTTCCTACTTTATTAAACTGGTTTGGAACATCTTGTGTTTGATAGCAATAGAGAGTATAATTGTCTCCTCAATCTCAGAGAAAATACTTTCAATATTTCACTATTAAGTGTGATGTTTGTAATAGGTTTTTTTGGTAGATAGCCTTCTATCAAATTAAGACCATTTCTATTTCTAGCTTGCTGTGAGTATTTTTCATGAATGGATGTTCAATATCATCTAAAGATTTTCTACACATTCTAGAGATAATCATATGGGGAGATTTTTGCCTTTTATTCTATCAACATGATAAATTACATCAATCAGTTTTTGAATGTTAAATCAATCTTGCAATTCTGTAAATCTAATTTCGTCATGGTGTATTATCCTTTTTATAGACTGTCGGAGTCTGTTTACTAGTACTATTTTGTTTAGGATTCTTATCTCCAAATCATGCGTGCGGTTAGCCTGTAGTTTTTCTTTCTTGAAATGTTACTGCCAGGTTGTTTTGGTGGCAAGTTTTTGTTGGCTTCCTAGCAGACTGCTCTCATGCTCCTTCTGGCTTGAAGAAGTGAGCTACCATGAAGGAAGTAGTTCACATACCAAGGAATGACAGGGATCCTCTAGGAATTGATGTTGGTCACAAGCAGGAAACTTAAATTTCAGTCTAGTAGCTGCCAAGAAATTAATTCTTCTAACAACCTGTGGCAGCTTAGAAGTAGGTCTTTCCCTAGTCAAACCTTCAGATGAGAACACAGGCCAGATGACACTTTAATTGCAGCCTTGGAAGACCCTGAGCAGGGAATTCAGATAATTGGTCCCTGGACTCCTGTCCCATAGAAACTATGAGATAATAAACATGTATTATTTTAAGCTTCTAAGTTTGTTGTAAATTCTTATGTAGCAATAGAAAATTGATACATTTTCTGTCTTTTGACATGTCCCCTCATTATTTGAGCACTTCTATACTTTATGGCCCAACGAGATAGTCCAGACTCAGCTTGTCCTTTCTCTGAGTAAACTTGGAATTAACCATTTTTCCAAGGAACTCTGGTTCCTTTCAGTGGACACTGGAATTTAGAAAATAAGACCTGGGTGCCAGTTGTACTCAATAACATTGGGTGTCTTGTTCCTAGGCCTTCTCATTGGACAGAACTAAAGAATGTGTGTGTGGGTGTTCACATTTATATTCATACTTATTTCTGTATCAATCTATATATATTGAAAAACATGAGTTCACACTGAGCCCTCCCCCCTCTTCTAATCCATCACCAGAGGACTTACTCTAGTTTTCTTTCTTTCTATATTTATAATTCTCTTCTCTGACAGGAGAAACTTGGTTCCTACCATCTTCATTATGTTAATATATTGGGTAATTTCCTTCTTTATGTAACCTGTCTCCCATCATCTTCATCATTCTCCCTACTTCATAGGTGCCTTCTTCACCCTGCTTAGTCTCCATCACCCAGTGCTAATGCCCCATCACCCTCAAACACACCTATTTTGCTAGGCCCTACCTAATGGATTATGAACTGAATTATCCAAGAAGGATGTAAGGTCTAGTTATTTTTGATTGAGCACCAGACATGATGTATGAAAAATCATAGAAATGACGTGAAGCCCAGAATGATTTTCTATTCCCCCAGGGAGTATTTATATTATTGCAGGCAGGTAGGGACCCTATCAATGCCAGATCACTGTAATAAATACTTGTGATTGGGATAATTTGAAACTAGGCCTCTATCACTACAAGGACCTGTTTCAAGTTGGCCGTTATTCCTAGTTTCCAACCAAAGCCTCTCCCTTTGGAAGTTCTTGAACTCCAATTTTTGTCCCCCTAACTCCATGAAGCTGACAAAAGCTCTGCTTGGCTTCTGCAGTTCTCAGCTACCACTTCCAGAATTAGAAGAAATCCCTTGGGGAAAAAGGCCCCCCAAAGCTAGGCTCTCTGAATTTGCTTTTTCCAAGTGTTACCCCCATAGCTTTCTGATGTGTTCAGGCAACTTTTTTAAAGTATATTTTGTCCAGTCTCCCAGTTATTATCAAGTTATATAGTCTGCCTTTATTGGGAGAAAAGTCCCCCATTAGCAGCTTCTTATTTTTAAACTAACATATAATCAGTAATTTATTGTGTTCTTAGGACCATTTAAGCACTTCATATGATTTTTCTCATTTAATTTTTACAACCACCTTATGAGATAGGTACTATTATTTATCCCATTTTACAAAATTTAGTAAGATTTGGTAGCTTGCCCAAGGTCATACCGCAGTAAGCAGAGGTCAGCTCAGGTCTGTCTGACTCCAAAGCCTAGGATTTAAAACACTCAGTTGTGATCTTTCCCACCATTAACCTTCATAGCCTAGAAACAAAACACCCTGTAGGGACAGTGTGAACATTAGCCTATTGAAACAAATTTGAAAGGGAAGAATAGAGCAGAGACATTTTCTTTATTTGCTTAAATGACTCTGAGACAGGGCTCAAAATACTCAAACACTCAAGTTTGGGCTCAAAGTGCCACATTTATCTCTTCCTGTTGTCCAAACAAGAACTATGATGGATTTAACATTAAATTAAAAGACTTAAATGGGGAAAAATATCATCCTAAACTACCTTTTTATATTTTGTGGCATCAATTAACTCCCTATTCAGCAGCTTGAGTTCCTTCCTCCTGTGGTAGGAATCTGTCGGTTCACATAAAATTGTGCACCATGACCAGATGTTATAGTGGCAGACAAGCAAGATGTGTCTCACTGATGCATCTGGACAGGAAACCTTAAATATGGTTTTCTTTTCTTAAAAAAAGAAATCCCAGCCACATATGTTTTTATTTTTCTTCTCAGCATTTGCTATATGAACATAGGGCATGTTACTACAGGCACACATCTCAGGAGAGCAGTAGACTTATCAAAAGATTTGAGGGGCCCTAAAATTCTTTTAGGGATGAAGATTCAGGTATTTTCATCCCAGATACTTTTCTAAATACATTTATTTTTACTCCTTTATGTGCAAACTAGGACCAGTTGGCAAAATTTTCTTGAAAAATTTGGGAAGTTATTCTTCTTCCAGAAGGAGTTCATATTTTCCTATTGGCAGACTTTATTAGTGAGATCATGAAGCTAGTGTTCTGGACTCTCAGTTTCTCTGTGGATTATTACTTTTATTGTACCCCCTTGAATTTTTAAATATAATTAGTCTTCAAAGAAATCAGAACTCTTTCTAAGATGATAACTATCCTTCCTTACAAGGTGTTTGTGAAGTTTGTAAAGGATAAAGGGGTGATTAGTGTTGATTACTTCTTCCTTGAAGACGGAGGCATTAAATACTGACCCCAATTACACAGCCAAATGTGGAGTGGTAAAAACTGTCACTTGATATTCCAGGCTCTCTTTGCATTGTTTTTTTGTCCATTTGGTCTGCTTTTTGGTTTGTTTGTGCATTTTTGGGGGGGGGAGGTGGTTGGGGATCCAACCAGCTAGTAATGATTTTCTGAAGTAGATTCCCACTTGGTTAGTAATATATGATCATGCAAGTTATATCTTATCTAGACTTCAGCACTAGTAAATAAATGGATACAGAGGCACTTACACAATAGGAATCTCTTTTCTTTCTGCTAATCGAAATTCTTCTGTGAGAGGCAGCACATTAAGTCATCAGTACTCTTGTAGAGCTTCTTTAATTTTCTTTTAATTTTTAAAAATTTATTTATTTTATTTATTTATTTTTGGCTGCATCGGGTCTTCGTTGCTGCAGGCAGGATTTGTCTAGTTGTGGCGAGAGGGGGCTACTCTTCGTTGCAGTGCGCGGCTTCTCATTGCGGCATCTTATCTTGTTGCAGAACACAGGCTATAGGCGCGTGGGCTTCAGTAGTTGTGGCGAGTGGGCTCAGTAGTTGTGGCGAGTGGGCTCTAGAGCGCAGGCTCAGTAGTTGTGGCACACGGGCTTAGTTGCTCCGCGGCATGTGGGATCTTCCTGGACCAAGGCTCGAACCCATGTCCCCTGCATTGGCAGGAGAATTCTTAACCACTGAACCACCAGGGAAGCCCAAGCTTCTTTTATTGAATTTAGCATTGATATAATCAGGTCTAGACTGACAGGTGTGAACCCTAGGTAAGACGGTCATGGGACACTCCATCAAACCAATATTTTTAAAGTTGTTTTTTTTGTTGTTGTTGTTGTGGTACGCGGGCCTCTCACTGATGTGGCCTCTCCCGTTGCGGAGCACAGGCTCCAGACGTGCAGGCCTAGCGGCCATGGCTCACGGGCCTATCTGCTCCGTGGCATGTGGGATCTTCCTGGACTGGGGCATGAACCCGGGGCATGAACCCGTGTCCCCTGCATCGGCAGGCGGACTCTCAACCAGTGTGCCACCAGGGAAGCCCTAAAAGTATTTTTTAATACTTAGTGGAGATGGTAAAAAATGATTCCTAATAATGGAAATAAAATAGAAATGACTTCCTGTTTAAAATAAGGAATTTATGAAATGTACTTATTACATGCAATTTTTGGAATTAGCTTTTTGGGAGGTATGTTAAATTATTTAACATGTGAATAAAATAAATCGCTCCTTCCCAGTATATGTACCAAGGCCATGAATTATTCAGATTCAGAATTTCAGCTTCAAGTTTCTGAGAGATGGCTGGTCTCAACTGTAAGTGTACTAAAGCAATGGTCCCCAACCTTTTTGGCAGCAGGGACTGGTTTCATGGAAGACAGTTTTTCCACGGATGGGGTAGGAGATGGTTCAGGCAGTAATGTGAGCGATGGGGAGCAATGGGGAGTGGCAGAAGAAGCTCCCCTCACTCCCCCGCTGCTCACCTCCCGCTGGACGGCCTGGTTCCTAAAAGGCCGCGGACCACTACCGGTCCATGGCCTGGGGCTTGGGAACCCCTGTACTAAAGAACTTACTCATAGATACCACAACAGACTAAACTGAATTAGAGATAAGGTGTGGTTTTGACCCAAGGGCAGTTTTCTTCAGCAGATTTGCATTTGGTAAGTTCAACTTGTGTTTTACCAGATACACATGAAGTCATGGGTAAAAATCTGAGTTGACTGGCACTGAGTTTCCAATTTGTTGAAGACGGTGTTTTAATGATTCTTGTAAAGTAGCAACCTTGGTAAATGCCTAGCAGGCTTGACCCTTTACCTCAGCCCTGGCTGTGATATTATCAGCTATACTGAGGCCTGAATAAACTTGTCTTTATGAGAGCATTTTTTAATGATATTAAACTTTGTAGGATTATAAGAGCAATTCTATTTTAGTCTTAATTCTAAGAATTACTTTCAAGCAATTGGTCTGTTTATACCATTCAAACACTATGAATTGGGCAATTGATTAGATAGATTTCTCTTTTAGTTCTTGTTACTTAGATGTTGAGCCAAATTAATAACCTATTCACAGAAAACTCATAGGACTTTATGGGTAGAAAGAAACCTTTTTAAAATTAGCCTTATCCCTGGCTTCATTTTATGTTCCTACCATTGTTTTTCTTTCCTACTTTCACTTAAGCTATCTTCCTTTATTTTAGGTATCTTCATAAGCTGCCCTTAATCCTTTCTGGAAGGAGAAGAGGTATATGTAAACAAGTCACTGCAGTTGCTAACTTAGTAAAGACCTTGCGTATTAAATTTGCAGAGAGAGAACAGAGTTCTGAGGGAACAGAATATTATTTCGTGAGAGTTGGAGGGAGGCTTCCAGGGGAAGGGGGGTAGTGGTTTGGGCTTGTGCTTGGCAGGGAGAAAGGGGGCTAACTGAGCAGAGGGAGAAGGACTCTGAAATCGAAGTTGGCACAGCACAGATGACTGACTTGACTTGTTTCACGTTTCTGCAGAGGTCAGGCCCTTTGAGACACAAAGCCATCAGATACGTTATTACTGGAAATGCTTGTGGAAAATTGTTGTATGCCTCAATTCTAGTAGCATCTACTCTCCTATTCATTTCTGCTGTTCTCCAAGACATACACCTGGGGTTAATTATATTGAATTATTTCTAACATAAGTGGCTCATGATCCTCCTTCTCAGATACGTCCCTTCTCACTGACATATTTCCCTTCCCTTCTGTTTTGTCTCCCTGCTAAGAGAAGACTGAACCCAGTATGGACCCTGACCCAGATTCTCTCTCCTATAACAGTCAAGATGGGACTCAGGTGCTAGCTCTACTCCGTTCATTGCTTGAACAAAAATATGTAAGCTGAGAATCTAGTTCTGTCACAGCTTTGCTTGTCCACAGTGCAGAGAAAACTGATTTGTATTGAGAGACCAGAATAAAGCTGGGCGCATAGAGGAGCAGGCAAGGATTCCAGTGGAGTTCCAGAGTGGGGGCTTCCTGATTTCTGTCCCGCAGGAGGTCCAGCTATGGCTCCTGACTCTTGTTTCTTTGTCAGTATTTTTCACCTTCTGTAGTTGAGGTAGCTCAGGTAGCTGTCTATCACTCAAAGGTGAATGAGCCCCTACTGAGACATTAGGCCTGAAAAAAAACGCATCCAGTGAAAATCACCAAGGATATGCTTAGAGATTTAAATATAACACCCATCCATTCGACAGGTATTTGTTGAGGCCTGCTGTGTTTATCCTCACTTGGAATAAACCATTGGACCAGATATATCAAGTTGATTACTGTCTAGTAGGGGATAAATCCATAAAGTTGGTTAAATGGCAGTGCGGAAAAATGTTTACTGGCACGGAAACATGTTCATAATAAATTGTTAAGTGAATTAAGGAATTTATAAAAATGTATGTATAATACATTTGCAAAACCATATATATGTGTATGTGTGTGTATATTTAAATACATGTATATATATATATATGTAAATATATGTATTTTCTCTTTCAATCTGTACATATATATTTGATATATATAATACACATATCATGCATATATCATGTATGTGTACAGATTGAGAGAAAAAAAATGAAAATAATGTGAGGACTTGAAGGTTACCAAAGCATTAAAAGTGATTGTCACTCTGGTGAGATGATCATGGGTATTTTTTTTATTGCCTCACTTTTTACTATCTGTATGTATTATTTTGAATAAAAATTATGAATAATTTAGAATGTACTCTTGGAAGTTCTTCAAACATGTAAAATAGTATGTATTTAGCAAAATCTGTCTGCATACATGCATCTTTGTAAACCACAGTAAAAAATAAAATCAATAATTAATTCATATCTGTATCCAATAAGAGGATGAGGATTGGGAAACTCTAGATAAACACTAATGTAAAAATGCTTTTCATTGTAACATTTTTCCAACTAAATGACATTGTTAACAAATATAGATGAGTTTTATTTTGTTGTGTCATTCAACAAGCATTTATTGAGTTTTTCCAAGGTGCCAGGCCCTTTTCTAGGCTCTAGTGGTACATCAGAGAATAAAACTGACAAATGTCCCTGTTCTTGTGAAACATATATTCTTTCAGTGGCAATCTTTTTAGAAAAATAGAAACTTCCCTGGAGTATGGGAGACATCCCTTTTAAGTGTCAGGTCTCCTGATCCATCCCTGTATACATTCCCATGTGTAAGCCACAATGCTGCCATCATGACAGAATTCTTGCGTTCAAGCATCTTTCTTTCCCAGAGAACATACAAATACATAAAGGATAGGGGATTCAGATATGTGGAAGTATAGGGTCAATGGAAGTGCGTGAATGACAGACCCATCCTGGACTTTATGTTGGACGTAGGTGACGGCAAGGAAGACTTATTGCTGGTTGCAGAAGCTATCTGAGCAAGATCTGAAAAATAAGTGGAAGTTATCCAGGTGAAGAGGCTGCAAGAAGGGCATTTCAAGAAAAGGAGGCAAGGAGAAACAGGACATGTGTCAGGGAATGCAAGTGGTTCATTGTAACTGGAGCTTAGTTTGCAGAGCTGGCAGTGGCAAGAAGTAAAGGGGTCAGCAGAGGCCATATGTTGTTCAAGAGGCAAAGTTGTGTAGTCAAGGGTGTGGCCTTTGAAGCCAGACTCGGCCACCTTTTAGCTGGATGACTCAGGGAAAGTTACCTAACAGCTCTGTGGGTCAGTTTTCTCACCTGGAAAATCGGTTAATGGTATGTAACTCATGGGGATATTGTAAGGATCCCATGAAATGATCTATGTAAAGTGCTTAGAATAGTAAGAGTTCAATAGATGTTAAGTATTGGTGATGTCACAGGGCCTTAGTGTGCAATGATAGAAAACGTGATGTTCCTCTGGCATTTTTCAATTTCTCATTCAAGGTGATACCTAAATAGTACTGTGTAAACAGAAGCAACTCTGGGGCTAGCAAAGCGCTAAGAGAAGGTTATATATGTGGCCACATTGTGTTTGTCCAAAGTTACTGAATTTGAGTTTTTATATTTAGAGAGTCAAATGTTCTTGTCTCTCCAGTAGGAGATAATTTTGTAAAGGTCATACCTTTTTTCATTAATTGAGAATTGGCCAATTTCTTGTATCTATGAATATATATGTTGCTCACATAAAATGCTACAACATCTATTACTATGGTTTTTGTTCTGAGAGATAAAGTAAACTAACAAGTCTGTTAGTGACTGAGATCTGACTGGTGGAAATTACTCATGGTCCAATAGGTCTAGGAGTTAATCAGTCACGCTCCTTGAGAAGCGTACAGGTTGCAGTAATTCTCTTTGCAATAATGTCATGCATTTTAGATTTGATGTGGCTGTAACTGCTTTTTTGGTTCTAAAAAAGTATCTGGCAACAGCTAGTTCAATGTTACTACTGAAACATCCTCAAAACATAAATAACTCTTCTTTTAACAAAAGCTGAAAATACCCTATTACATGGTTTATGCAAAGAGCACGTGTATGAATGATGCAGGAACATGTTCCTACATAACAGTGGAGTCATTCTCATTCATGGTCTAGCGAGGCTCCTATATCTGTGAGGTTCTAGCTGGTTGGCTAGTTTCCTTCACGGGAGAGTCACCTCTCTGTTTGCAACAGGTACCAAGAGTTGACCTCCAATATCCACTTGTCTTTGAGTTTTAGCTGGGCCTGTGGTTATGCAGTTAGAGAGTATATTTTCCAGCTTCCCTTGGAGCTAAGAGTGACCATATGATTGAGAAGTCCATGGGATGAGAGTGGAAGGCATGTGTGCAGTTCCCAAGTTATGCCCTTAAAAAGACACTGCCCTCGAGCTCCTCTGGGAATGGATGTGGTTGTAAGAGCCAACTTTGACCAGTGAATGAAGGCTACACCCTAGGAGATGTGGAAGCAGTAAAACAGAGAAAATCTTGGTCCCTAGACAACCCAAGTAGCAAAGTCATGACCCCATCCCAACCCCTAACCATCTAACAGCTTAGACTTCCACATAAGAGAGAAATACATTTTTGCTTTGCTTAAAATAATCATTTTTACTTTGTTAAAGCAGCCCTAATTAATACCCCAAATAATAGCATCCAAAATACCTTTTTTTTTTTTTTTTTTTGGTGGTGAGATGTGGACATGAAGTAGATGTCACACCTGCTATGTTAAAAACGTAATGTTGTCAGAGCAAAGTGATCAGAGAGCCCCCATCAGTGAGCACAGTCACCTGGAAGAAGATTTTAGAGCAAAGAGCTGTGTCTGCCTTTTTATTGCATCCCCATTATTAGGAGCAGTGCCTGGCACATAGTAGCCCTTCATAGATTATTGTTGAAAAAATGCATGACAGATCCAAAGCAAACCAAGCAAGACACACCAAACATGGGTGGAAACTGAGTACCTGATATAAAAGAAAGAAAATAAGGAAACTTTAAGCAATGTAAGCAAAAGAAAGGGCATGCAAATAATGTTAGCATTAATGAGAATTAATGCCTCGCACCGTGCTAAATGTTTTCTGCTCATTTTAGATTTAATCTCCACAAAAATTCCATGAGGTAAATATTATTGCCCTCATTTTACAGTAGGCAAAATCAAGACTCAGCGAGGCTGCTGCTACCACAGAGCCTTGCCAGGACTGGAACTCAGGTCACCAAATTATGCTGCACGTGAATGCACTGAAACGTATTCTCAAACCCATCATGAAGCCAGTAGATTCAACCAGCAAAACATCTTCCTTAGGGCGTTTAAGGATGAGGTGGTCTGTTCAGGGCAAAGGGTGGTTATGACCTAGGAAGTTGTGTTCAGAAGTTGAGAGGAGGAATATTATGCTTGAAAATACGGTGCTTTATTAAATAATTTTTAGTATAAACTTCTTAGTATTTTTCAAGTATTAAGACAGTATAGGGCATGGGAAGTCCAGAATGAGATTACGGGTTTCAGTGTGACCTTGAGTACATTCTTGAAGTTCTTTAAGACTTGACTTTTCTTTGCTTTCCCCGAGGGCTGGGCCAGCTGGCAGCTCAGGTCACAGGCAGTTCTAACTCTCTGTGGCGCTGGGATCCCTGATGAGCTTCGGGAGGAAGAACATAAGGGACCCTCAGATGAGAGTGGGCTCGTTCAGGCTTTTATAAGTCACATACCTGCTTCTCTGACTTGTGACGAGCAGTTTAGGGGCTTAGACGTGTGGTTAGCAAGGCTGCGCCTAGAGAAAATTTGAGAAGTCAAGCAGAGTTGATTTAGGCGCTTTCTCAATTTTCAGTCTTTATCTTTTGTCTGGCCACCTTCCTAATCGCCTCCAGACTCCCAGTATCTTTCTCCCACTTGTCTACACTGCAGAATTATTCTTATTTGAATTTCTCAGAACATTTTTCCAGGATGTCTTCCTTCCCCAGGCAATGCCTGAGCTTTCGGGCATTTTCAAATCTATTCCCCAAGCATCTGAATTTCACTTTCATCATTCCCCACCTGCTGGCTAACTAGCTACTCAGCTGCAGAAACTAATCACGGCCATGGGGATAATGCTTGGAAATCACTTGCTTCCTTCTCATATAACAGGGACCCTTCAGAGACTTTGCCCCAGGAGTCTAATGGGACATGGGTAGAGGAGCTTTTGGGGTTTGCATAAGAAAGTTTTACTTAAGACCAGATCTGTATGAAAAATTTACATACTGTCAAGAGAGTTTTCTTCAGTTCAAGCCAATGCAACAAGTATTAATTAAATGTGACCGTGTGGCAGCCGTTGAAGTTTTTTCACTCTCATGTAAGCTCCAGTTCAAGTCTCAGGATAGTTAAAAAAGAAATGTAGGATTCATTTCTAGAAAGGGTTTCTGCACTCAACTGCTGCCTCTTTTCCAAGTCTGGTAACCTGGGGAGTATAATCTAGGTAGAAACCCAGAGTCTCCTTTACTTATCTCTGTCTTAAACCCAAAGCAAGTCCCAAGAGATTAGCTTCCTGCTTCCCATTCTTCATGACTCTTCTTAGAGCTCCAGAATCACAAGTACTTCCTAAGGGAAAGTGCCTCTGCTGTCAAGTGACAGAGAAAGGAATAGAGCATAGAGATGAGAAAGTGGCACAGTTGCTTACAATCAGTGTATGTAATAAACATATGCATTTCTTTGGAAGTAGGGAATTATAATATCATGATAAATGCCACACTACATTTATACATTAATTGCCACTGACCACAGGGTTTGGAAGTTTTTACGGAGATGACTATTTTGAGCTGGGTTTTGAAGGGTGAATAGGAGTTGCCAGTTTAAGCAGTGGGGAAATTCCAGGCCCTGGAAAGTGCATGAGCAAAAGTCCGTAGGCGTGAGCATGCGTGGAGTGTTCAGGAAACAGCATGGAGTGGTGTGGGGCTGGATCATAGGATATATGGGACTAAAGCTGGGAATATAAGTGGAAAGATGACTGACAGTAGAGCTTATGTATTTGACCTGAAGAAATTGAATAAATGAGAGTAAATGGGAGTGAGTCTTGACATTTTCTGGGACCGGGGAAGCACTAATACTGTATGGGAGCCTAAAGGGATAATCTTAGAGTAGTTGGGAAATATAGACTCTAATCCTGGTTTTGTCTAAACCAAGATCAGTTGGTGGCAGATTGCTCATGAATGCTGTAGGAACCGGACCAGGTGACCCCAGTTTCCTATCTGCCTGTCCTTTCCTATCTGCTTTTCCTGCTTTTAGGAATGTCAGACCTAAGCTAATATTATTTTGTTATGGTGCTACATGTGGCTCCAGGATGTGATCAGGGCGATTGTTATTGATTTGCCATTATTGGACTCTGCCTGAAGCACCTGTATGGTAGTGACTATTTCAATTTCATTTTCTTCTCTAACTCTCCAGGAAACATTTACCAAGTCAGGGTCTTATGTTTCTTTACTGGAAAGCGCTGACTGTTTTATTAAAGTATATGACCTCGATCCAAAAGCTTTGAGAGGGGTGTGTGTTTGTATGTAGAAACCACCATTATGTCTTAGAGTCACTGAGAGAGTTGAATTGAAAGTCCTTCTATAGCCTGGCAATAAGTGTGACATCTATTTTGGGTAGGAAGGAATAAAGAGAGGTGCAATTGGTGCTGCCATTAGCCGACACAAGGCAACTAGAGGCTGGATCAGATGTTTATACAGACCACCTCCTACCCTTCTGGGATTGTAACCCATCTGTGAATAGGGTACTTTACAGAGCAATCCCTGCCATGTAGGGAAAGGCTGTGGCAGTCAAGCTGACTTGAAAGAAAATCCCAGCTTTGTCCGTATTAGCTGTGTGATTTGAATACATTGCTTAACTTTTGAGAGCTTTAGTTTCTTCATCCATTAGGTGATTCTTCTTAGGGTTAGTATTAAGATAAAATGGTGATCAAGTATGTGAAAATGCCTGGCTCATTGCGTAAGTGTTCAGTCAACCGTAGAATTATTTCCTCCTACTGAGTCATACATAGCCCCCAATACATCTTGCTCAGCGTCTCTTTTTAGAATAAATCATCCCAGTCCTTAAACCTTTTGACCAAGTCTTGTTTCCCAGCCTCTTGTTATGTCTGCGGTTGTTCACAGACTTTACCTTTGGTTCTCTTTTGGTGACACTTGAGAACAGCCCAACCTTTTAGGAGCTGATAGCCACAGCTACATGCAGTTTCTTTCTCACCCATCATACTCCTTCTACTTTCAGTATCCTCCCTCCTTCTGGAACAGAGGCTAAGCTGAGACGCTCTTAGCCACCATCCTCACCCCCCTCCAAACGAGGGTGATGACTCATCCTCACAGCAGCCATTCCTGAGAAAGGCTCTTGGCAAGACTTCAGCTGCTATCAAGATGCAAATAGTGCCCCTGCAGTTCCCTCCTTTCTGGGGATGTGCAGTCATAAAAAAAGACGGAGGGTCTCTCAGTTGCAAATCCACCTATAGCATTGGTAATTCAGCAATGGATAGAATGACTGTATAAATTATTTGAGGGTCCAGAATTGACAGCACTGCCAAACAATCCTTCATTAATGTGTAACTAACGCAGAACCAATGCATGGCTGGACCTCCAATAGTGGATGGTTATTTCAACTGGAACTGAGCTGAAATACCAATTTTTGTGCTAATTGTGACCAACAACTGCCAAATAATGAAAGAATCTGAGAAAGTTTTCCCCATTACATAAAAGCAATCACATGCTTGTTTAATTAATATTTTTAGCAGACATTCAAGTGCCTGTCGTGTGTCAGTATGCCATTGTCAATATGTCAAGATGCTATTCTTAGGGACTTAATATCCCATTAAATGAGAACATTTGTGATATTTATAGTATAACCAAGTCTGTGTCGTTGCATTTAAATCTCTTACAATATTATTTGATTTCCACGAATGTCAGAACTGAGGCAACATCATTTATGCCTTTGTGTGGAGTAGATTGAGATTCCATGAGTGGAGTTTTGAGATAAGCCTTTTATTTATATGTAGCACCATAGCCTTCATGGATTCCAGGTTAGTGTAATGATCTAGCTTTCCCATCAAAAATGTTTTAGAGTTACCACCACCACACAAATTTCATTAATTTTTATCCTTTCAACTTAAAAATATGTTTGAGTGCTAAGAAAGTGCTCTACACCTTATTTTGCTAACTCCTTGTGCCTTTCCAGAATGTTTATAACATTAAAATGGTGGTGAGGTAGTTGTAATGGTAAGATGATACTCAGAAATGGAACTTTCCACAACAGACCACTGACATTTGTCGTAAGACTAGCAGAGGACCTACAAACTTGGTTGCTTGGCAAATTTAGATCTTTAAGAAAAAGGTCAAATCAAATTTTACTTGAAAACTTCAGATAAGAAAACTGAATTTGGAAGGTCCTTTTTGAGACAGAGTTATTGATGTGTTTAAATCCTACCCTAAATTTTCAGTTCTCCATTGTTATACTATTATTATGGTTTTCTTGAGCTTACTTTGTGATTTCTAATGTAATTCAGTTGATAATTGGATTACATTTCAGGTAATGCATTCCATAAGTATTTCAATGCACATTCTAAGTACAAGGAACTGTTAAGAAGCAAAGTCAAACAATATTAGACTCAAAGTTTTTTAGTCTACTTGTTTAATTTAAAATTGGCATGTCTCTACTCAAAACTATAAATCTTTGAAAAGAATTCCTGTGCTTTTCTTCCTTGCCTCTACCCTGAAAGTGGAGCAAACCCCCCTCCCCCGCCCAAACAAACAAAAAGTTTCTAAAATATATGTTTGACTAATGAACAAAGGAATGAATCCTCTGAGCTCTATGCAGGCACTGTGGGGTTGTCATGAGTCACAGCACCATTTCTGGGGGTCAGTGGTTCTGCCTTTTTTTTCTTGAGTAAAGATCATGTGCTTGGGGATAACTCCCTCAGTATAGATTATGATGTAACATTTCAGGTTGGGGAGTTGTTATAAAGCAGACTTCTTTGCATTTGCAAAAATGTGGATGACCACTGAACTAGTCCAAATCATCTCTGGAGGGTAATTTAATTCAAATATGTCCTCTTCAAATCACTAGATAGTTGGACAGTATTAATGGGTTCTCCTTCCTGCTACAGATGCTAACTTGACAAGACCTTTTCTTTCTACTATTTCTCAACCCCAGAAATTCAATGAAATGTGCCAGTAGGAAGATACTTCTCACTGCCTCCTTGCTCCCACAGCTTCTCTGTTTAAAAAAAAGGGGGGGGGGATATTAAGACAGTAGCCAAAAGTAGAATTTAGCCTTGACTTCTTCCCATCTGAGTGTTGAACTAGTTAAATTTTCTTTTTCTCCACAAAGGAGAAATTAATTACCAGTCTCTACTGAAACTGGCAGGCCAATTTATTCACTGATAACCAAACTGGTTTTCTCTTGACATATTTTGTTTTTTCTCTTTCTCATAACCAAACATTTCAACAAAGTATTTCTCCAGCTGTTAAAAAGTATAGTTCTTATCACAAATGCCACATGACTTCATACATAGAATATGAAAAACATGATCTTTGGTCTTCGTATCTTGTGATTTAGCTGAACGTGGGTGAATTTAAATGGCAGAGTCTGAAACTCTGAAATAGATCTGTCCATTGGCTTGACCATCAAGTATTCAAGTAGGCCAAGTGAAGGAATTTTACAGATGTATCAGGGTTCTCCAGGGAAATGATAGATAGATAGATAGGGTCTTTTATATATATCACATACAAATATATATAAATAACATATATATATATATTTTTTTTTTTAAAGAAATTGACTGGTGTAGTTGTTGGGACTGGCAAGCTTGAAATTTGTAGAGCAGGCCAGCAGGCTGGAAACTCAAAAAGGAATTAATGTTGTAGCCTTGAGGCAGAATATCTTTTTTTCCAGGAAAACTCAGTTTTTACTTTTTCAGTTTTCAACTGATTGGGTGAGGCCCACCTATATTATTGAAGACAATCTCCTTTTACTTAAAGTTCACTAATTATAGATGTTAACCACATCTACAAAATATCTTCATAGCAACGCCTAGATTAGTGTTTTACTAAATAACTGGGTACTATAGCCTAGCTAGGTTGATGCATAAGACTAACCATATGGCAGGTATGGTAAAGAAAACACGGACTCAGATTGCACTGCTTCATGCCTCTCTGCTCTTGCAGAAGCTGTAACCACCATCTGGAAGGCACCCTCTCCTGTTGTCCACTTATTTTCTGAACAAGTTTCCTACTTACTCATTCAGATTTCACCCCCTTACTAAAATATGGGTCATAGAGATGAAAAGAAGTTGGAAGATTCAAGAGCTATTCAGGAGGGAGAATCAATAGGACTTTGTGACTGATGGATTTTGAAAGTGAGAGAGGGAAAGAAAATGTGAGATAACAGCCAGGTGCCTACCTTGGGCAAGGTGACTGGTGGTATTATTCACTGATGCAGAAAATGGAGGAGGAAAATAGATCTGGCAGAGAATAGGATCATTTAAGTTTGGGAACGGTGAGTTTGAATTGCCTGTGAGTCATGGTGAAAATGTGTAGAGGAAAGATAGTGCTCAGGTCGGAGATCTAAGTGAAGCATACAGATCTGGACTGTGTCTTATGTAAACGAGAGTTGAAACCACCGGAAGAGAAGAAGTCACACAAGAAATTACAGGGAGTGAGAGGAAGACCAAGCGCAGAATCCTGGAAAAACATCAACATTGAAGAAACAGGCAGAGAGAAGTGCCAGTGAAGGAGACTGAGAAAGAAATGTCAACTAGGAAGAAACCAGGAAATGTTGTGTCACAAAATGAAGGCAACCAGTCAGTGTCAGATGGAGCAGACCCGTCAAATCAGATGAGGTCCAACATGCCGTCCATTAGAATTAGCAACAAGGTCATTGGTGATCCCGGAGAGAATATTTTCAGTGAAGTGGTGGGGGGTGGAAGCAGAGAGCAATAGGAGGAAGACTAGGTAGGATGTCAAGAGATGGAAGCAGACAAACCTTCCACTGACAAGTTCCATCCTCTCTGTATAAATAGACTGGTTCTTGGATTCTCGCAGTCTGGATTCAGTTGGGAGATTGAAACCACATGGTGATTTAAACAGGGGTAGTTTAATATAAAGAATTATTAAACTGTGATAGTAGAGTAACTTTAGTTTTTAAGAATACTCGTTATGGTATCCTAGGGCCAAAGGAGATGGGCAAACTTGGAAGGGGGCCCTCTCCCTAAGTGTGCGGTTCATATCTCATTGGACAAATGTGTGTTTGAACCCACCGGATGGCAGAGAAGTTTGCTGATTTGCTGGCCAGAGCTGGTCTGCAGTCAGAGACGAGCAGTAATGAGCCCTCTGCAGCGCCGGCAGGGCTGGCGAGCCACAGCTGGTGGCCACTGAGTGGGTGTGCAGTGCAGTAGGAGTGGGACACCAGGCCTCCTGCAGCCCGGGTGGACACCTGGTGTCCCTATGGGGAGGAATGTGAGGTTGGGAGGAGCACAGCATTGAGAGGACTATGGGAAACACCCCTGGGGAGGAGAGTGAGTTCAATCAGGGAGTCAGTGCCAGCAGGAGGCCTGAGGTCTGTATGGAGAGGGCAGCACAGACATGATCATCAGGCTGTGATGGGGGTGCAGTGTCCCTGAGGGACAGCGCCTTCTGGGTGAATGGCCGGGGCTGAGTACCACCAGATGTCCTCACACCCACCCTGTTGATCCACCTTGCTACCGGCAGAAACCTCCGGAGAGCCCCTTCGTCCTGCAATGCTGCTCCAGCGCTGTCTACTGAGAAAGCTTAACATCATGCTTACTTTAACAGAGAAACGCTTAAAGCAATTCCCTCCGTTATCAGAGAGCATATATTTGCAGGGTGAATTTGGAACTGAGAGACAATCAATTTATAGTGGCCCAGACCCCATGTAAGTTGCTACTTTGTTTACCAAAGACCTTTCTTTCCATCTCCAGTAAATATGAATGAGATAGTACCAAGCTGGGAGATCACAAATTTGTAGCAGCTCCACTTCGCAGAGTTGTTTGCTTTTTCAGCAGTTTTAGCCACCCAGGTATAAGACAGAGAATGCAGATAAAGTATTGACCCGGATTTGGCTGGTGGGGAGAAAGAGGGAGAGAGTGAGCCATGTGCCAGAGTCTTCAGTGAAAGTGAGGAAGCCTTCCGGAGACAGTAAATGACATTACCAGGAAAGAATGGAAGTGGGACAGCGGAGTAACAGCCTCAAGAAGGAGAAGCTTTTACTAGAGTGGGGAGGATTGGAGAGGTTTGGAAGCAACTGGGGGAAGCCAGGAGAAGGGCAAGTCCTTCTCTAGGCCCAAGGGTTTGACAAGACTAAAGATGTAAGGAAGTGAGTTAACAATGGAACAAAGGTCCAGAGACCATAGTAAGGGAAGGGAATGACCCACAGCAGACTGTCCCCGAGCTGAGGCATTCCATAGCAGTGAGAGTGTGACAGGGAAGGGTGCCTGGCCTTTCAGTAGGGAGTCGAGAAAAAACCTAAATGACAACGACTCACTTCAAATGGCCTCGCTTTGCTCCAAGTCTTTTTGGTATTTGAAATGTATTTCTGGTCTCAGTGATGTGATGAGGGCTGCCACAAGGCTTGCAAGAATACAGAGAGGGTCCCATTCAGGGCAGGGCTTTCTTGGTGTTCAGAGGAGTGGTCAGGGTCCTGGTTAGGGATCCAGGATGCTTGTGAAATATTTATTTATTTATTTGTTTTTAACTTAGACATTTTTTCAGTATAAGAATAACGTAACTACGTTGTAGAAAATTTGGAAAGTGAGAAAAAAGGAAAAAATAATACTATAACAATTTAAACTTTCTCCTTCTAGGGCTTTTTCCTATGTACATTTAAAAATAGTTTTATACTCTTAATGATACTCTTAACGATACACAATTTTATGTCTTTTTACCTTACAAATCATAAACATTCTTCATGTGACTACATGATCTTCACAACTATAATTTTAAAGGTTTTCATAATAGCTCATTTGTCAGATGCATTCTCATTATTTCTCTGCTGTTGGGTTGATTTTTTCAGAATTGTTAGCAAGTTGCTCAGTGAACTATGATTTGTGATTGTGAGTGAATATGACTGTTCATTCATCTTTGTGCCAGAGTCAGTACTTTTTAAATTCTGGTTTCAAAATCATAGCTATTCATGAAGAGTTTCCTAGGCTACATTTTGAATTCAGTATATCTTTGATGACATCATAGTGGAATGTGTTTTGTTCAAGAGGGAGGTACATAACTCTGATGTTTCTTTGACTCAGCATCAAAGGCTTTTGTGCATTTTTGGTCTTTTATAAATCAGAAGTAAAAGAAGATAAAGGAGCTCAATGTCTTTAGAAACAACACATTTCTATAGCAGCTATAGATCTGGAAGCTTATTCATTATGAGCATTTCTCACACTACCCCCATGCCTGCTTTCCCTGGTTCAACTGCAGCTGCCTCTCTCAGTGTTTCAGTTCTCACCTGTGCAACTGGATAAAATATTAGACTAAAATAAATTCCTAAGTGTGTTTTGGGATGGATTTTAATTACCAGAAAGCCAGTCCCTGAGGAGCCTGGCTATTCTAACAGCAGAACGAAAGAGCGAGGCAGGGAACAGGGGTTCGAGGAACCCTGAAGAAATCGGTGCTCAGTCAGTGAACCTTAAGGCCTTTGCTCCCTGGGTCTAGGGACAGGATTAATCTCAGAACCCGGAATGGTGTCATATATCTCAGGTTGGGGTTAAGTGGTCTTACCTGTAAAGGTTAGAAATAGAACCAAGTAAGTGGTCCTTCCATTATCATTATCACTATAAAACCAGAGCTTTGTTGGAGGTGTGCTGGAGCTGACTGGTACCAGATCCCAAGAGCTGAATGTTAAATTTTAAGGGATTTTGCAGCTGGTTGATTCATGTTGGTAGTTTGAAATCAGCTATCATAGGAGTATTTACGCCTTAGAAAAGACCATCACAGAACTAAATCACAGAAATGCTGTAAATCAGGACTTTTTTCTCCATCCCAGCTCCACCCCTCAACTCCAGAGATCTGTGTTAAACATTTACCAGCACATCTCTGATGGTACCTCCATCTTTGTCACTGGGCGACTTCACATTTTCTCTTTTTGTTGAAGAGTCAACCTCTCTGAGCTTCAGTTTTCTCATCTGTAAAATGTGAAACCCTGAATTTAGATCTGACAGAGATTTTAGAAATTATGTAGTCCAGCCTTTTTATTTCACTAATGCTATTAGCATGTGGTATATTTTTTCGTCAGAGATAGAAGCCATGGATCTTGGTAGGATAATCAGCATGGCCCACTCAGTCTGAAGCAGGATTCTTGGCAGTTGAAGCCTGAAGTGTTGCAGACCTTGTCATGGTGATGAGCTAAGCAGTAATAGGAATTCCAAGACTCAGAGCAAAGGCCTGGACTGGGAGCCCAGGTAAGCCAGTGGGATCCGAGGCAGGGTCAGTCGGTCATTCCAGGAAGAAGCAGGTGAGCTCTTGTGGTCTGATGAGTTAAGGTGATGGTTTGAGGTGGGAAAAGATAAGGTCCAAACCTGGGCTAAAATCAGGGTTTCATTTAAACAGGTGAGACAATCATTTGACAATGTCCAGGTGGTAGGACAGTAGATACCACAAAAAAAAAATCTGTTTTTCAGAAGTTGATGCTTAGGTTCAGGGGAAAAAAAAGTCTAATCATTTGATAGCCCTGGAGAATCCAGGGTCTTTTTCAAATTGTCCAGCATGCACACTACACACACAATATCAAAGCATGACATTTGCCAATAAAATCTTCTAGAACGGAAAGTCCACAGTGAACTTTGCCTTAATGATATAGAGGCTTTGTAACCAGGGAAATAGTCTTGGTTCCTCGTCCAAAAAGATTCTTGAAAGACATAACAAGAAAAAACAGGTGGGGAGACCTACTTTTTTCCTTAGGTTCTTCTATTCTTTTTATGATGTTAACCTCTACTTCCACATTTTTTTCTTTATTCCAGTAACTATTGCAGTTAATTTTGATTGCAGAAACCTATCTCGGAATTGGCTTGCTGCCTGAAGTTCAGACTGTATAGCTGAGTTCACTGGCCTTTCTTTACATGCTGAGCAATTAAAAACAATAAATCTTTTCATTTAAGTACAGTTTGCAGGTGAAGGAATAGAACACCATGATCAGACAAGGACTGGCATCAAGATAGAAATCTGGTCTGAGGAACAGGTACTGAGGGGGAGACAGTTCACGTGAACTTGATTAGGAGTTAATCAAGTTAATCAAGCCCCTTAGGGGCCAACATCAGAGCCCCATTAATGGGAACTGGAGTTTTTAATTTAGAGGAAGATTCTCAGGTCACCTTGATCAGAGGCAGCATAACTCTTAAGAACATAGGGTGAAAGTGAATCTTCATGTAGTGTGGATTTAGGGAAACACCATGAACTATGTTACTGCAGAGGAATTGGTTTAGAATAGTCTCATTTTTCTAGTAACTAAGTGATGGAAGGAAGGTGTCACGTTCACAGGTATCACTAATAATAGCCAATGAATATTATTCTCCCATGAAACAGGAGTCATTTGCCATAGTTTAGTCATTGGAAGTTCTCTAGTACTGATGTCAGAATTCTCCACCTTACAATTCTGACACAAGGAGGCACCCTTAAGTTTATTTGCCATAAAGCTTGCATGTGATTTCTTCAGTGTTGGAAGATTGCATCATCTCTGTTTCCCCATGTGTTTTAATTTATCCTAATTTTTGCCAGTGTCACTTTTATTCCCTCTCTGTTGCCAAATTTATAGATCATACATTTATTTGAAATTCCATTAATTTGTTTATAGGATTAAATTATCTACATCATGCCAAATTAAGCAGTATTTGCTAAAATTTAATATCTAAAATACTTTATTAGGTTTTTTCTTTTTTAGTTTTAGCTTGTATTAGAGGGTGTTTGACTTGCTGTAATTTAAATGGTATTTGATGAAAATTCATTGGACATTTTACAAGCTAAACCAATTTTAGCTTGTAAACCAATTTATTGGACATTTTACAAACTAAATCAACTGTAGTTTTTTTTAGAAAACCAATAAAAGTTTCTCACAATGTTTAACCTTTCCGCCTTATGAGATGCATATTGTATATTGATGAGATGCAAAATGCATTATGAGAATATTGTTATCGTGGATTTATATGGTCAGCTTTTCCCCGCAGGATTATCTACTCAAATATATGCACGATGGAACGTGTTTTTCAGCCTGTTCAACAATAGAAACATAAAATTTTGATCAGTGAGGGCCCAGAGTGGATGGGAGAGAAGGGGGTGGACTTGGGGCACTGGACACAAATTCTATCCTACCGTCCATTACACAATTCTAAATCGATATGACCAACGTGCTAATTTATAAAAGATGCCATGTGTGATGTTCACTCAGGGAAACAGGATTTGGGTGAACTAATAAAGTTGAGATGAGAACAGTGCACAGCCTGAAATTAGGCACTTGGTATTATTAGTCATGGGTGCTAAAGGCAACGGAAAAGAATATATTAGTGGGGAAGAGGAAGGTACATGGCTAGCGTAAAATCACTGCTGGTTACGGAGTGAAACAGTTCTGTCTTAAGAAAGCATGTCTTATCCGGCCCCGTGGTTGTTGAAAAATTGGGGAATTGATTGATTGACCTTCACAATTGATGGACTGTGTGGAATGTACCAAATGAGCACAAATGGAAAACAGCCGTTTGTGTATTCCAACGCCAGTCATCAAGGAGGCCAAATACAATTAAGAAGTTCTGCCGTAAAACAAAGACATCGTTGTAATCATCAGGCTGCTTTTTACACATTGTCCTAAGATCATTATGTAATTGACCCTCTTGATAAATTCTTTTCTGCCACTGAGCCAGTTCTTTTGAGAAGTTAAACATGATTTGATCTTGAAAGACTGAATGACTTACACATTAATAGCCATGCAAGGCAGGCATCAGTGGTGGAAGAAAGGGTACTGTTTCAGCACTTCTGCTCAGTAGTGTCTCAGGGCTTTCTTCTCTCATTCAGTGGTTTCACAACACCCACACCCGTTGTCCCCCGCCCGCCCCCCGACACCATAGTTCAATTCCCAAGGATATTAGATCAATTCTGAACTGTTTGTTGTTGTCATTGTTTATGTTTCATAGGTGTTTCTAAGATGTTTCTACAACATCTACACAGTAAATAAGCTAACGTATAGTCAGCCTCATTATAGTCCACAGACAATTGAACATAAACCCTTTTCAGGAAGAAAGATTCTGCAATAAATTAGGAATAATTGGGTTTAAAAAAAATCTTGGTCAGACCACTGTTGGTTAAACCAACCTAGTCAAATTTTCCTTGCCTTTTGAATTCTTCATTAATTAGAGTTAGAGTGGAAATTTAAACTCCAAACCAGAGGAATGTGTAAGTACCACATTCTCTAGCAGGCAAAGCTTATTTCAACCTTTTATCCTTAATTCAGCTCTCCAGCACCTTTAGAGGTTCTGGTTGTTCCTTTGAAGGTTATAGGAAACTTTCCAAGATATTATCTATAAAACCACTTGAAAAATCTGCTATAAAGTTAATATTTAATTCAAAGTATTTCTGCCCTCAGATTTTAAAACTTTTCTGTTTAGGAGAAAAATGGGTTACTTTATGTTTTAATCATTTTAATTTAATTTTTACATCAACGTGTGTTTATGAAGTTCCAGCACGTGCTAGTGAGGTGTTACTGAGACCAGATTGTCATGTAAAAGGTGACACATCTTTGTACGAGTTTAAGACGTTTGCAGGTCACCTCTCAATCATCTATCATGACATATAGGAACACTGAAACTCAAGGTAATTTCTGCTGCTCTCTAGACATGTCAGGGAAGGGGTTGCCGTGTTTGAGATGGACAGATGAAGGCAATTTCTGTAACCAGGAACCAAGAAATAGAAGGTCACCGGGGAATGGAAAAAAAAGTCGTATCTGGTTGAGAGCAGAGAAGTAAAGGGGAATGAAGGTTGAGCTGTAGAGCTTTATCTTTAAAGCTAAAGGTTCAGAGTTTGGTTTTGACTTGAGAAAAAGGTGCAGATCATGGTTTTCTTCTGCAACTTCGGATCCACTGCAACGATGGACAGGCCTGTGGAGATTTCAACAGCAATTCCTAGGCCGCCATCGGGAAACACAGAATTGGGGAAATACTGGTAAGATAGTTTGACTTGCTTTTAGAGTGGAGCAGTACTGTACAGATGTAGGAATAAGCTATCCACCCACCCCTGTGTTTTAATCTAAGTAAATTCTTTAATACTATATGTTGCATTCTTTTACCTATGCAATACCATGGTTAGAGGGCTTTTTTTTAAAAAAAAAATAGATATTTATTGGAGTATAATTGCTTCACAATACTGTGTTAGTTTCTCTTGTACAACAAACTGAATCAGCCATATGCATACATATGTCCCCATATCCCCTCCCTCTTGAGCCTCCCTCCCAACCTCCCTATCCCACCCCTCTAGGTCATTGCAAAGCACTGAGCTGATCTCCTGTGCTACGCTGCTGCTTCCCACTAGCTAACTATTTTACATTTGGTAGTGTGTATATGTCGATGCTACTCTCACTCTGCCCCAGATTCTCCCTTACACCCCGTGTCCTCAAGTCCATTCTCTATGTCTATATTTATTCCTGCCCTGCAACTAGGTTCATCAGTACCATTTTCTTTCTTTTTTTTTTTAGATTCCATATATATGCATTAGTATACGGTGCTTGTTTTTCTCTTTCTGACTTACTTCACTCTATACGACAGACTCTAGGTCCATCCACCTCACTACAAATAACTCAGTTTCGATTCTTTTTATGACTGAGTAATATTCCATTTTACATATGTGCCACAGCTTCCTTATCCATTCAACTGTCAGTGGACATCTAGGTTGCTTCCATGTCCTGGCTACTGTAAATAGTGCTGCAATGAACATTGTGGTACATGTCTCTTTTTGAACTATGGTTTTCTCAGGGTATATGCCCAGTAGTGGGATTGCTGGGTCATATGGTAGTTCTATTTTTAGTTTTTTAAGGAGCCTCCATACTGTTTTCCATAGTGGCTGAATCAATTTACATTCCCACCAACAGTGCACAGGGGTTCTCTTTTCACCACACCCTTTCCAACATTTATTGTTTCTAGATTTTTTGATAATGGCCATTCTGACCGGCGTATGGTGATACCTCATTGTGGTTTTGATTTGCATTTCTCTAATAATTAGTGATGTTGAGCATCTTTTCATGTGCTTCTTGGCCAGCTGTATGTCTTCCTTGGTGAAATGTCTGTTTAGGTCTTCCGCCCATTTTTTTAACTGGATTGTTTGTTTTTTTGATATTGAGCTCCATGAGCTGTTTTTATATTTTGGAGATTAATCCTTTGTCTGTTGTTTCATTTGTTTAAATATTTTCTCCCATTCTGAGGGTTGTCTTTTTGTCTTGTTTATGGTTTCCTTTGCTGTGCAAAAGCTTTTAAGTTTAATTAAGTCCCATTTTTTTGTTTGTTTGTTTGTTTGTTTTTCCATTACTCTAGGAGGTGGGTCAAAAAAGATCTTGCTGTGGTTTATGTCAAAGAGTGTTTTTCCTATGTTTTCCTCTAAGAGTTTTATAGTGTCTGGTCTTACATTTAAGTCTTTAATCCATGGGGAGTTTATTTCTGTGTATGGTGTTAGGGAGTGTTCTAATTTCATTCTTTTACATGTAGCTGTCCAGTTTTCCCAGCAGCACTTATTGAAGAGGCTGTCTTTTCTCCATTGTATGTTCTTGCTTCCTTTTTCGTATATTAGGTGCCCATATGTGCGTGGGTTTATCTCTGGGCATTCTATCCTGTACCATTGATCTACATTTCTCTTTTTGTGCCAGCACCGTACTGTCTTGATTATTTTAGCTTTGTAGTATATTTGAAGTCGGGGAACCTGATTCCTCCAACTCCATTTTTCTTTCTCAAGATTGCTTTGGCTATTCGGGGTCTTTTGTGTTTCCATACAAATTGTAAAGTTTCTTGTTCTAATTCTGTGAAGAATGCCATTGGTAGTTTGATAGGGATTGCATTGAATCGGTCAATTGCTTTGGGTAGTATAGTCATTTTCACAATATTGATTCCTCCAATCCAAGAACATGGTATATTTCTCCATCTGTTTATGTCATCTTCGATTTCTTTCATCACTTTTTTATAGTTTTCTAAGTACAAGTCTTTCACCTTCTTATTCCTAGGTATTTTATTCTCTTTGTTGCAGTGGTGAATGGCAGTGTTTCCTTAATTTCTCTTTCTGATTTTTCATTGTTGGTGTATAGAAATGCCAGAGATTTCTGTGCATTAATTTTGTATCCTGCAACCTTACCAAATTCATTCATTAGTTCTAGTATTTTTCTGGTGGCATCTTTAGGACTTTCTAAGTATAGTATCATGTCATCTGCAAACAGTGAGAGTTTTACGTCTTCTTTTCCAATCTGTATTCCTTTTATTTCTTTTTCTTCTCTGATTTCCGTGGCTACAACTTCCAAAACTATGTTGAATAAGAGTGGTGAGAGTGGACATCCTTGTCTTGTTCCTGATCTTAGTGGAGATGATTTAAGTCTTTCACCATTGAGTATGATGCTTGCTGTGGGTTTGTCATATATGGTCTTTATTATGTTGAGGTAGGTTCCCTCTATGCCCATTTTCTGGAAAGTTTTTATCATAAACGGCTGTTGAATTTTGTCACAAGCCTTTTCTGCATTTGTTGAGATGATCATACGGTTTTTATTCCTTAATTTGTTAATATGGTATATCACACTGATTGATTTGCATATATTGAAGAATCCTTGCATCCCTGGTATAAATCCCACTTGATCATGGTGTATGATCCTTTTAATGTGCTGTTGGATTCTGTTTGCTAGTATTTTGTTCAGAATTTTTGCATCTATGTTATCAGTGATAGTGGTCTATAATTTTCTTTTTTTGTGATGTCTTTTTCTGGTTTTGGTATCAGGGTGATGGTGGCTTCGTAGAATGAATTTGGGAGTGTTTCTCCCTCTGCAATTTTTTTGAGGAGTTTGAGAAGGATCGGTGTTAGCTCTTCTCTAAATGTTTGATAGAATTCACCTATGAAGCCATCTGCTCCTGGACTTCTGTTTTTTAGAAGATTTTTAATTACAGTTTCAGTTACATTACTTGTGATAGGTCTGTTTATATTTTCTATTTCTTCCTGGTTCTGTCTTGGAAAATTGTACCTTTCCAAGTATTTGTCAATTTCTTCGTGGTTGTTCATTTTATTGGCATATAGTTGTTTGTAGTAGTCTCTTATCATCCTTTGTACTTCTGTGGTGTCACTTGTGATTTCTCCTTTTTCATGTCTAATTTTATTGATTTGCGTCCTCTCCCTTTTTCTCTTGATGAGTCTGGCTAGTGGTTTATCAATTTTGTTTATCTTCTCAAACAACCAGCTTTTGTTTTATTGATCTTTGCTATTGTTTTCTTTATTTCTATTTCATTTATTTCTGCTCTGATCTTTATGATTTGTTTCCTTCTACTGACTTTGGGTTTTCTTTGTTCTTCTTCCTCTACTTGTTTTAAGTGTAGGGTTAGATTGTTTATTTGAGATTTTTCTTGTTTCTTGAGGTGAGATTGAATTGGTATAAACTTCCCTCTTAGAGCTGCTTTTGCTGCATCCTGTAGGTTTTGGGACGTTTTGTTTTCGTTGTTATTTGTTTCTATGTATTTTTTTATTTCTTCTTTGATTTCTTCAGTGATCTCCTGGTTATTTAGTAGCACACTGTTTAGCCTCCATGTATTTGTGTTTTTTACCTGTAATTGATTTCTAATCTCATAGCACTGTGGTCAGAAAAGGTGCTTGATACGATTTCAATTTTCTTAAATTTTCCAAAGCTTGATTTGTGATCCAAGGTGTGATCTATCCTGGAGAATGTTCCATGTGCACTTGAGAAGAAAGTGTATTCTGCCACTTTTGGGTGGCATGTTCTATAAATATCAATTAAATCTATCTGGTCTGTTGTATCATTTAAAGCTTGTCTTTCCTTATTTATTTTCTGTTTGGATGATCTGTCCATTGATGTAAGTGGGGTGTTGTTAAAGTCCCCTACCATTTTTGTGTTACTGTAGATTTCTCCTTTCCTGGTTGTTAGAATTTGCCTTATGTATTGAAGTGCTCCTGTGTTGGGTGCATAAACATTTATAATTGTTATATCTTCTTCTTGGATTGATCCTTTTATCATTATGTAGTATCCTTCATCTCTTGTAACAGTCTTTATTTTAAAGTCTATTTTATCTTATAGGATTATCACTACTCCAGCTTTCTTTTGATTTCCATTTGCATAGAATATCATTTTCCATCCCCTCACTTTCAGTCTGTATGTGTCCCTAGGGCTGAAGTGGGTCTCTTGTAGACAACATATATATAGGTCTTGTTTTTGTATTCGTTCAGCCAGTCTGTGTCTTTTGGTTGGGGCATTTAATCCATTTACATTCAAGGTTATTATTGATATGTGTGTTCCTATTACCATTTTCTTAATTGTTTTGGGTTTGTTTTGGGCGGTCTTTTTCTTCTCTTGTGTTTCCAGCCTAAAGAAGTTTCCTTAACGTTTGTTGTAAGGCTGGCTTGGTGGTGCTGAATTCTCTTAGCTTTTGCTTGTCTGAAAACCTTTTGATTTCTCCATCGAATCTGAATGAGATCCTTGCTGGGTAGAGTAATCTTGATTGTAGGTTTTTCTCTTTCATCACTGTAAGTATATTCTGCCACTCCCTTCTAGCCTGCAGAGTTTCTGCTGAAAAATCAGCTGATAACCTTATGGGGATTCCTTTGTATGTTATTTTTTGTTTTTCCCTTGCTGCTTTTAATATTTTTTCTTTGAATTTAATTTTTGTTAGTTTGATATGTGTCCTGGGGTATTTCTCCTTGAATTTATCTTGTGTGGGACTCTCTGCACCTCCTGGACTTGATTGACTATTTCCTTTCCCATGTTAGGGAAGTTTTCAACTATACTCTCTCAAATATTTTCTCAGACCCTTTCTTTTTCTTTTCTTCCTCTGGGACCCCTATAATTCAAATGTTGGTGCATTTAGTGTTGTCCCAGAGGTCTCTGAGATTGTTTTCTTTTCATTCTTTTTTCTTTATTCTGTTCCTCGGCGGTTATTTCCACCATTTTCTCTTCCAGCTCACTTATTCGTTCTTCTGCCTCAGTTATTCTGTTATTGATTCCTTCTAGTGTTTTTTTTTTTTTCATTTCAGTTATTGTGTTGTTCATCTCTGTTTGTTTGTTCTTCAGTTCTTCTAGATCTTTGTTAAACATATCTTGTATTTGCTCAGTCTGTGCCTCCATTATATTTCTGAGATTCTGGATCATCTTTACTATCATTACTCTGAATTCTTTCTCAGGTAGATTGCCTATTTCCTCCTCATTTATTTGGTCTTGTAGGTTTTTACCTTACTCTTTCATCTGTGACATATTTTTTTGTTGTCTCTCTTTTTTTTTTTTTTTTAAATGAGTGGGATTGTGTTCCTGTCTTATTGGTTGTTTGGCCTGAGGCTTCCAACATGAGTTTGTAGGCTGTTGGGTAGAGCTGGGTCTTGGTGCTGAGATGAGGACCTCCATGAGACCTCACTCTGATGAATATTCCCTGGGGCCTGAGGTTCTCTGTTAGTCCAGTGGTTGGAACTCAGAGCATCCAGCGCAGGAGCTTTGGCCCGACCCCTGGCTCATGAACCAAAATCCTGCAAGCCGTGTGGGATGGCATAAAAAAAGAAAAAGAAAGAAAAACAAGAGAACAATAACAAAGTAAAAAATAAAATTAGACTAGGAAACTGATATTTTAGAAAGAATATAAAAATAAAAATATAGATGAATCAACAACAGGAAAGTACATCAGTACTACAATAGTAAAAAAGAGGAGGAGGGAAAAGAAAAAAGAAGAGGGAAAAGGCCTTGGCTGTGGAGGGTGGGGCCTAAGCAAGGGTGAGGTTTGGATGGTGGACCTATGCTTAGGACCCACAAGGCTGGAAAAGGCCCTGGGGGCTGTAGGGGGTGGTGCTTAGTCTCAAGGAACAGAAGGGGCCCAGGCGTGCCCTCCACCCCAGGTCTCAGAGGGCAGGGGACCTCACCTGGGAGCCCAGCAGGACCCACAGGGGTCCTTCTATGCCCCCAGGACCCACGTGGCCTGGAGGAGACTTTGGAGGGGGGATACCAGCCTGGGGGCTCAGCAGCCTCCCTGGGCCCAAGTGGGCGGGGCAATTGCCCCTGCTCCTCACCTGCTCTTCCCAGAGGGTCCCTCCCACCTGCCTCTCCTGATCTCCCCAGCCTCAGGGGTGCCGATCCTGTCTGGCCTCCCCTTCTCCTCCCCGCCCAGTCCCCCCACATCCTACCGGTTCACTTGGGGGCTCCTCCCGTCTCCTTGGGCATCAGGGTCCCCCACCAGTGGCCAGCAGGCACCCTAGTTGCGGGGAGATGCTAACTCGGCATCTTCTCACACCGCCAGCTTGACTCCAACCCCACCCCCTCAAAGGCTTGTTTTTTAAAATCTTTTATGTACCCTTACTAATTTAGCAGTTCAGTTTCCTAAGATATGTGTGTGTTCACCTTATTTGCACCTTTAACTGCCTTAGGGCATTGTCATTGCTTTCATCCCCATCTGTTTCAACTTGAATTTAGCTACTATTTTTAACTCAAGTGTTAATTGCCTTATCAACACCAGTTGGCTTTTCTCACAGTAGTTCATTGCTCCCAAGCAGCAATTAATTTATCCCAACCTAAAAGATTCCTCTGGCCCTCTTGCCTCTCCAGCTCTCTCTGAACTACCTTTTTAAAGGAATGGCTGCACCTAGCCCCTGTCGCTTTTAATTCTTTCACTGTTGGCTGTTCCCCTTGAGTGAGGGATACACTCATACTTAAAGGAACCAGATTCTTATTATTTAGGAAACCATTTTTAAAGGACCAAGACACATTACAAGGTCTCATTACACAGTTTCAAAAACTGGCGAGTGTGGTGAGGGTGGAAGACAAACCTGTAACATTTGTGGAGCCCTTATACACATCAGGAATTCTGCGGAGCACTTGTCATATGCTCTAGTATTTAATATTTACAATACCTACATTATCCCATTTTAGAAAAGAGGAAATATAGGTGCAGGCTCACAACTTCTAAGAGGAAAAACTAGGAACTGAGTGTAGATCTGCTCAACGCTAAGACTGTTGCACTGTTAAGAGGTAAAAGAAAGAGTGGGGATGCGACGTTGAGTGAGAGCCAGACAACAGTTTGGACAGGATGGGAAAGAGAGTGAACTGGTGCTGTGTTCATGTCATGGACTCAGCCTCTATATTTCATCATTTGTGTGCTCGGGTGCTTCAAGTTCAAATGTTATTGGAAGGCAAAAGTCTACAAGCAAAACAGCCCCATGAAAGAACCCAAAGAACACTTATTTCCCAAGGCTTTTCTGGAGAACCTCAGGCTCAGAACAAACAACTCAGGACAGAAATTTAAGCTTGAACACAGAGATTCCTTAGAATGATACGCTGGATTTTTTGATTTAAAGGACCTTTGATCTCCTTCCCACTTCAGAAAGGCCTTTAAGGCTCCACAAAGGACTGCTGGAAAAGCAAGGATTTGGGTAAGGTCCATCTTATTTATTTTGTCATTAATTCTAATGAGTCACCCCTGTAAAAATGCAGTTCTGTCTCTTTGCTTTTGATAATTATTAGAGATAACAAAATTTGTGATCAAATATTTTAAAGTGGCTGCATTGCTGTGATAAACACAATGAATACACTTAATAATCTCAGGTACTAATTAAAAAGCTTGAAACATCTGGAAGGGAAAATATGGTTCAGTGAACAAAACACCCTGAAGGTTATTTTAATAATAATAATGATGACAACAACAACAACAATGGCAGCTAACACTTATTGTGGGTTTTCTACATGCCAGGGACTTTTCAAAGTGCTGCAAGTGTATAACTCTCCTTAATCCTTATAATACCATACATGATATACCTGATAAGTGCTAGTATCCCATTTAACATATAATAAGTAAAATAAGTTATCCAAAGCTGGGGTTCAAATCCAGGAGGCCTCTTTTTTTTTTTTTTTTTTTTTTAACATCTTTATTGGAGTATAATTGCTTTACAATGGTACGTTAGTTTCAGCTTCACAACAAAATGAATCAGTTATATATATACATATATTCCCATATCTCTTCCCGCTTGTGTCTCCCTCCCTCCCACCCTCCCTATCCCACCCCTCCAGGCGGTCACAGAGCACCGAGCTGATCTCCCTGTGCTATGCGGCTGCTTCCCACTAGCTATCTACCTTACGTTTGGTAGTGTATATATGTCCATGCCTCTTTATCGCTTTGTCACCGTTTACACTTCCCCCTCCCCATAGCCTCAAGTCCATTCTCTAGTAAGTCTATGTCTTTATTCCTGTTTCACCCCTAGGTTTTTCATGACATTTTTTTTTTAAATTCCATATATATGTGTTAGCATATGGTATTTGTCTCTCTCTTTCTGACTTACTTCACTCTGTATGACAGACTCTAGGTCTATCCACCTCATTACAAATAGCTCAATTTCGTCTCTTTTTATGGCTGAGTAATATTCCATTGTATATATGTGCCACATCTTCTTTATCCATTCATCCGATGATGGACACTTAGGTTGTTTCCATCTCTGGGCTACTGTAAATAGAGCTGCAATGAACATTTTGGTACATGACTCTTTTTGAATTATGGTTTTCTCAGGGTATATGCCCAGTAGTGGGATTGCTGGGTCATATGGTAGTTCTATTTGTAGCTTTTTAAGGAACCTCCATACTGTTCTCCACAGTGGCTGTATCAATTTACATTCCCACCAACAGTGTAAGAGGGTTCCCTTTTCTCCACACCCTCTCCAGCATTTATTGTTTCTAGATTTTTTGATGATAGCCATTCTGACTGGTGTGAGATGATATCTCATTGTAGTTTTGATTTGCATTTCTCTCATGATTAGTGATGTTGAGCATTCTCTCATGTGTTTGTTGGCACTCTGTATATCTTCTTTGGAGAAATGTCTATTTAGGTCTTCTGCCCATTTTTGGATTGGGTTGTTTGTTTTTTTGTTATTAAGCTGCATGAGCTGCTTATAAATTTTGGAGATCAATCCTTTGTCAGTTGCTTCATTTGCAAATATTTTCTCCCATTCTGAGGGTTGTCTTTTGGTCTTCTTTATGGTTTCCTTTGCTGCGCAAAAGCTTTTAAGTTTCATTAGGTCCCATTTGTTTACTCTTGTTTTTATTTCCATTACTCTAGGAGGTGGGTCAGAAAGAATCTTGCTGTGATTTATGTCATAGAGTGTTCTGCCTATGTTTTCCTCTAAGAGTTTGATAGTTTCTGGCCTTACATTTAGGTCTTTAATCCATTTTGAGCTTATTTTTGTGTATGGTGTTAGGGAGTGATCTAACTTCATACTTTTACATGTAGCTGTCCAGTTTTCCCAGCACCACTTATTGAATAGGCTGTCCTTTCTCCACGGTACATCTCTGCCTCCTTTGTCAAAGATAAGGTGACCATATGTGCGTGGGTTTATCTCTGGGCTTTCTATCCTGTTCCATTGATCTATCTTTCTGTTTTTGTGCCAGTACCATACCGTTTTGATAACTGTAGCTTTGTAGTATAGTCTGAAGTCTGGGAGCCTGATTCCTCCAGTTCCTTCTTTCGTTCTCAAGATTGCTTTGGCTATTCGGGGTCTTTTGTGTTTCCATACAAATTGCAAAATTTTTTGTTCTAGTTCTGTGAAAAATGCCAGTGGTAGTTTGATAGGGATTGCATTGAATCTATAGATTGCTTTCGGTAGTAGAGTCATTTTCACAATGTTGATTCTTCCAATCCAAGAACATGGTATATCTCTCCATCTATTTGTATCATCTTTAATTTCTTTCATCAGTGTCTTATAATTTTCTGCATACAGATCTTTTGTCTCCTTAGGTAGGTTTATTCCTAGATATTTTATTCTTTTTGTTGCAATGGTAAATGGGAGTGTTTTCTTGATTTCACTTTCAGATTTTTCATCATTAGTATATAGGAATGCCAGAGATTTCTGTGCATTAATTTTGTATCCTGCCACTTTACCAAATTCATTGATTAGCTCTAGTAGTTTTCTGGTAGCATCTTTAGGGTTCTCTATGTATAGGATCATGTCATCTGCAAACAGTGACAGCTTTACTTCTTCTTTTCCGATTTGGATTCCTTTTATTTCCTTTTCTTCTCTGATTGCTGTGGCTAAAACTTCCAAAACTATGTTGAATAAGAGTGGTGAGAGTGGGCAACCTTGTCTTGTTCCTGATCTTAGTGGAAATGCTTTCAGTTTTTCGCCATTGAGGATGATGTTTGCTGTGGGCTTGTCATATATGGCCTTTATTATGTTGAGGAAAGTTCCCTCTATGCCTACTTTCTGCAGGGTTTTTATCATAAATGGGTGTTGAATTTTGTCAAAAGCTTTCTCTGCATCTATTGAGATGATCATATGGTTTTTCTCCTTCAGTTTGTTAATATGGTTTATCACATTGATAGATTTGCGTATATTGAAGAATCCTTGCATTCCTGGAATAAACCCCACTTGATCATGGTGTATGATCCTTTTAATGTGCTGTTGGATTCTATTTGCTAGTATTTTGTTGAGGATTTTTGCATCTATGTTCATCAGTGATATTGGCCTGTAGTTTTCTTTCTTTGTGACATCCTTGTCTGGTTTTGGTATCAAGGTGATGGTGGCCTCATAGAAGGAGTTTGGGAGTGTTCCTCCCTCTGCTATATTTTGGAAGAGTTTGAGAAGGATAGGTGTTAGCTCTTCTCTAAATGTTTGATAGAATTCGCCTGTGAAGCCATCTGGTCCTGGGCTTTTCTTTGTTGGAAGATTTTTAATCACAGTTTCAATTTCAGTGCTTGTGATTGGTCTGTTCATATTTTCTATTTCTTCCTGATTCAGTCTTGGCAGGTTGTGCATTTCTAAGAATTTGTCCATTTCTTCCAGATTGTCCATTTTATTGGCATAGAGTTGCTTGTAGTAATCTCTCATGATCTCTTTTATTTCTGCAGTGTCAGTTGTTACCTCTCCTTTTTCATTTCTAATTCTATTGACTTGAGTCTTCTCCCTTTTTTTCTTGATGAGTCTGGCTAGTGGTTTATCTATTTTGTTTATCTTCTCAAAGAACCAGCTTTTAGTTTTATTGATCTTTGCTATTGTTTCCTTCATTTCTTTTTCATTTATTTCTGATCTGATTTTTATGATTTCTTTCCTTCTGCTAGCTTTGGGGTTTTTTTGTTCTTCTTTCTCTAATTGCTTGAGGTGCAAGGTTAGGTTGTTTATTCGAGATGTTTCCTGCTTCGTAAGGTGGGCTTGTATTGCTATAAACTTCCCCCTTAGAACTGCTTTTGCTGCATCCCACAGGTTTTGGGTCGTTGTGTCTCCATTGTCATTTGTTTCTAGGTATTTTTTGATTTCCACTTTGATTTCTTCAGTGATCACTTCATTATTAAGTAGTGTATTGTTTAGCCTCCATGTGTTTGTATTTTTTACAGATCTTTTCCTGTAATTGATATCTAGTCTCATGGCGTTGTGGTCAGAAAAGATACTTGATACAATTTCAATTTTCTTAAATTTACCAAGGCTTGATTTGTGACCCAAGATATGATCTATCCTGGAGAATGTTCCATGAGCACTTGAGAAAAATGTGTATTCTGTTGTTTTTGGATGGAATGTCCTATAAATATCAATTAACTCCATCTCGTTTAATGTATCATTTAAAGCTTGTGTTTCCTTATTTATTTTCATTTTGGATGATCTGTCCATTGGTGAAAGTGGGGTGTTAAAGTCCCCTACTATGAATGTGTTACTGTCGATTTCCCCTTTTATGGTTGTCAGTATTTGCCTTATGTATTGAGGTGCACCTATGTTGGGTGCATAAATATTTACAATTGTTATATCTTCCTCTTGGATCGATCCCTTGATCATTATGTAGTGTCCTTCTTTGTCTCTTCTAATAGTCTTTGTTTTAAAGTCTATTTTGTCTGATATGAGAATTGCTACTCCAGCTTTCTTTTGGTTTCCATTTGCATGAAATACCTTTTTCCATCCCCTTACTTTCAGTCTGTATGTGTCTCTAGGTCTGAAGTGGGTCTCTTGTAGACAGCAAATATATGGGTCTTGTTTTTGTATCCATTCAGCCAATCTGTGTCTTTTGGTGGGAGCATTTAGTCCATTTACATTTAAGGTAATTATCGATATGTGTGTTCCTATTCCCATTTTCTTAATTGTTTTGGGTTCGTTATTGTAGGTCCTTTCCTTCTTTTGTGTTTCTTGCCTAGAGAAGTTCCTTTAGCAGTTGTTGTAGAGCTGGTTTGGTGGTGCTGAACTCTCTCAGCTTTTGCTTGTCTGTAAAGGTTTTAATTTCTCCATCAAATCTGAATGAGATCCTTGCTGGGTAGAGTAATCTTGGTTGCAGGTTTTTCTCCTTCAACACTTTCAATATGTCCTGCCACTCCCTTCTGGCTTGCAGAGTTTCTGCTGAAAGATCAGCTGTTAACCTTATGGGGATTCCCTTGTGTGTTATTTGTTGTTTTTCCCTTGCTGCTTTTAATATGTTTTCTTTGTATTTAATTTTTGACAATTTGATTAATATGTGTCTTGGCGTATTTCTCCTTGGATTTATCCTGTATGGGACTCTCTGTGCTTCCTGGACTTGATTAATGATTTCTTTTCCCATATTAGGGAAGTTTTCAACTATAATCTCTTCAAATATTTTCTCAGTCCCTTTCTTTTTCTCTTCTTCTTCTGGAACCCCTATAATTCGAATGTTGGTGCATTTAATGTTGTCCCAGAGGTCTCTGAGACTGTCCTCAGTTCTTTTCATTCTTTTTTCTTTATTCTGCTCTGCAGTAGTTATTTCCACTAGTTTATCTTCCAGGTCACTTATCCGTTCTTCTGCCTCAGTTATTCTGCTATTGATCCCATCTAGAGTACTTTTAATTTCATTTATTGTGTTGTTCATCGTTGCTTGCTTCATCTTTAGTTCTTCTAGGTCCTTGTTAACTGATTCTTGCAATTTGTCCATTCTATTGTCCATTCTATCTCCAAGATTTCGGATCAACCTTACTATCATTATTCTGAATTCTTTTTCAGGTAGACTGCCTATTTCCTCTTCATTTGTTAGGTCTGGTGGGTTTTTATCTTGCTCCTTCATCTGCTGTGTGTTTTTCTGTCTTTTCATTTTGCTTATCTTACTGTGTTTGGGGTCTCCTTTTTTGCAGGCTGAAGGTTCGTAGTTCCTGTTGTTTTTTGTGTCTGTCCCCAGTGGCTAAGGTTGGTTCAGTGGGTTGTGTAGGCTTCCTGGTGGAGGGTACTAGTGCCTGTGTTCTGGTGTATGAGGCTGGATCTTGTCTTTCTGGTGGGCAGGTCCACGTCTGGTGGTGTGTTTTGGGGTGTCTGTAGACTTACTATGATTTTGGGCAGCCTCTCTGCTAATGGGTGGGGTTGTGTTCCTGTCTTGCTAGTTGTTTGGCATAGGATGTCCAGCACTGTAGCTTGCTGGTCGTTGAGTGAAGCTGGGTGCTGGCGTTGAGATGGAGATCTCTGGGAGATTTTTGCTGTTTGATATTATGTGCAGCTGGGAGGCCTCTTGTGGACCAGTGTCCTGAAGTTGGCTCTCCCACCTCAGAGGCACAGCACTGAGTCCTGGCTGCAGCACCAAGAGCCTTTCATCCACAGGGCTCCTTAATTTGGGATGATTCGTTGTCTATTCAGGTATTCCACAGATGCAGGGTATATCAAGTTGATTGTGGAGCTTTAATCCGCTGCTTCTGAGGCTGCTGGGAGAGATTTCCCTTTCTCTTCTTTGTTCTGACAGTTCCCAGGGGCTCAGCTTTGGATTTGGCCCCGCCTGTGCGTGTAGGTCGCCGGAGGGCGTCTGTTCTTTGCTCAGACAGGACGAGGTTAAAGGAGCCGCTGATTCGGAGGCTCTGGCTCACCCAGGCCGGGGGGTAGGGAGGGTCACGGAGTGCGGGGCGGGCCTGCAGCGGCAGAGGCCGGCGTGACGCTGCAGCCTGAGGCGCGCCGTGCGCTCTCCTGGGGAGCTGTCCCTGGATCCCAGGACCCTGGCAGTGGCGGGCTGCACAGGCTCCCCAGAAGGGCGTGTGGCTAGTGACCTGTGTTCGCACACAGGCCTCCTGGCGGCGGCAGCAGCGGCCTTAGCGTCCCATGTACGTCTCTGGGCTCCGCACTCTTAGCCGCGGCTCGCGCCCGTCCCTGGAGCTCTCTCAAGCAGCGTTCTTAATCCCCTCTCCTCGTGCACCAGGAAACAAAGAGGGACGTAAAAGTCTCTTGCCTCTTCGGCAGGTCCAGACCCCTCCCCGGACTCTCTCCCGGCCAGCCGCGGCGCACCAACGCCCTGCAGGCTGTGTTCACGCCGCCAACCTCAGTCCTCTCCCGGCGCTCCGACAAAAGCCGGAGCCTCAGCTCCCAGTCCCGCCCGCCCCGGCGGGCGAGCAGACAAGCCTCTCGGCTGGTGAGTGCCGGTCGGCCCGATCCTCTGCGCTGGAATCTGTCCGCTTTGCCCTCCGCACCCCTGTTGCTGTGCTCTCCTCCGCGGCTCCCAAGCTCCCCCACTCCGCCTCCCGAAGTCTCCACCCGCGTAGGGGCTTCCTAGTGTGTGGACACTTTTCCTCCTTCACAGCTCTCTCCCGCTGGTGCAGGACCCGTCCCTATCCTTTTGTCTCTGTTTAGTTTTCTCTTTTGCCCTAACCAGGTACGTGGGGGGTTCCTTGCCTTTTGGGAGGTCTGAGGTCTTCTGCCAGCGTTCAGTAGGTGTTCTGTAGGAGTTGTTCCACGCGTAGATGTATTTCTGGTGTATCTGTGGAGAGGAAGGTGATCTCCGCGTCTTACTCTTCTGCCCCAGGAGGCCTCTTAACAACTATGTTATGCAAGAACACCATTATATTTTTGTGGGTTCAGTTAATTAAGTCTTCAGGCTTACAAAGGTCATGTTTTCTGTTATTTGGGAAGACATCTAAACCTCCTGACAGAAAAGAAATATTAAACAAATTTTCAGAGCCCTAAAACTCCCTGGAAAGGATACCACATGCTAGTCTAGAGCAGGTCTGCCAACCTTTCTGTAAAGGGCCAGATAGCAAATATTTTAGGCTTTGTGGGTTACACAGTCTCTGTTGCAACTACTTGGCCATTGTACAAAAGCAGCTCTAGATGATATGTAAAACACTGAGCATGTATGTTCCAGTAAAACTTTATTTACAAAGGCAAGCAGTGGACCAAATTGGGCCCAAGTGCCATAGTTTGCCAACTCCTGATCCAGGGCATTGGTTTTCAAGGCATGATCAGGAACATCACATGGGCACTTGTTAGAAATGCAAATTTTGGGACCTCTACTCTAGAGTTACTGAATCAGATACTATGGGGCATCACTTCTGTGTTTTAACAAGCCCTCCAGGTGATTCTGATTCATGCTATGGCTTGAGAACCACTGATCTAGTGAAAGCGAACTAATGTTTATCGAGTGCGTGCTTTGTGCCAGGTGCTTCCAATATTTTATTCTCATTGAGTCCTTACAATGATCCTTTCAATTAGGTATTACTCCCTGTTTTACAGTTGGTGCAGCTAAGGCTCCAAGAGGTAAAAGGACTTGGCAAAGATTGAAATGTAATTAAGGAGCACAGCTGAGATTCATAGCAATGGCTGCTCAACTGCAAAGCATACCTTAGCCAACATACTTCCAAAATAATCTTGAAGATCAATCTATTCTCACCTGCTGAATTTACAGTTGAAGGAATTAGGGACCAAATAGATTAGAAAGATTTACCCCAGCCTATTTCTCATTAGGGAAAGATATTTATTGAGCTTCTGTGAACGTTAGAAATTATTCTATTCACTTTGTGTATTTTCGCTCAAATAATTCTTTCAAGAACCAATGGAGGTAAGAATTATCCCATTACAGAGGTGAGGAAACTAAAAGGTAAAATAAATGAAACTGAATTGGCCAATGTCCTTTAACTGCCTGGACTTTATATAACTTCAGAGCTCTTTCTTCTTCCTCATGCTGCCTGCTTACCCAAATTTTGTATACTCCTATTTAATGACCTCAGTTGTGTGTTCATAATTTAGGGAGGTGGTCGTGTGTCACCTATCCTAACTAGAACTGTGATATCTTAGAAAGTATTGTGTGCTTTTGGTTGAAAGGCTTTGTGTTGAAATTTGGATTACTATTTCCAAAGGAGATTTTTTTTTTTTAACACAAGTAAAACCAACTCCGGAAATGTGAACAAAAAGAATTGAATACGAATGCATTTGAAGGATGTTTATTAACACTCCCTAGAATTTGGCATTTTGGAACTTAATACAAGATCACTTTGTTATAACATCTTTCCCTTCCCCCAGTTTCAGTGTTTTCTCATACATAACACTTAAAAGTCCCAGCCAAAGACCCATAAAGCAATATTTTCCCCCATGTAATGGTTTCCTGCACATAGAGTTCAAAAACCTTGTCTTCTGGAAAAAATTATAAAGAACTTCCACAGTATTAGAATGTAACTCACACTCCTTAAAGATCAGTAACATTACTTAAACATATCCCCATGTTTAAAACACCTCTTCTTGTAGTTGTCTTTCCATAGTTTATAGTATTATTCCCCTCCAAAAAATTTAAAAAGGAAAATGAAGTGTGGCGTTCCTGCCTACAAACCATATATTTTGAACAAAATCCAACTAAGGATATTTTTTAAAGCTTTGTTTCACAATGAACTTAAAAAATGAAGAAAAAAATGCCCCCCCCCCTTTTCTGTAAGTTACTGTATTAGTTTCCCAAGGTGGCCATAACAAAGCACCAAAAATTCTGTGGCTTAAAATGACAAAAATGTCATAAATAAAATAAAAAGACAACCTACAGATTGGGAGAAAATATTCACAAATGATTCTACTGACAAGGGATTAATTTCCAAAATATACAAACAGCTCATACAACTTAATAACTAAAAAACAAAACACCCTATCAAAAAATGGGCAGAAGACATAAATATGCATTTCTCCAAAGAAGACATACATATGGCCAATGAGCACATGAAAAGATGCTCAACATCGCTAATTATTAGAGAAATACAAATCAAAGCTGCAAGGACGTATCACCTCACACCAGTCAGAATGGCCATCGTTATAATGTCTACAAATAATGCTGGAGAGGGTGTGGAGAAAAAGAAACCCTCCTACAGTCTTGGTGGGAATGTAAATTTGTGCAGCCACTATGGAGAAGTGTATGGAAGTTCCTTAAAAAACTAAAAGTAGAGTTGCCATATGATCCAGCAATCTGACTCCTGGGCATATACCCAGAGAAAACTATAATTCAAAAAGATACATGCAGCCCAATGTTCACAGCAGCACTATTTACAATAGCCAAGATATGGAAGCAACCTAAGTGTCCATTGACAGATGAATGGATAAAGAAGATGTGGTACATATATACAATGGAATATTACTCAGCCATAAATGAATGAAATAATGCCATTTGCAGCAACATGGATGGACCTATAGATTATCATACTAAGTGAAGTAAGTCAGCCAGAGAAAGACAAACATCGTATGATACCACTTATATGTGGAATCTAAAAAAATGATACAAATGGCCTTATTTACAAAAGAGAAATAGACCCACAGACATAGAAAACAAACGTATGGTTACCAAAGGGGTTAGCAGGGAGGATGGGGTAGATAAATTAGGAGTTTGGAGTTAACATATACACGCTACTATATATAAAATAGGTAAACAACAAGGACCTACTATACAGTACAAGGAACTATACTCAATATCTTGTAATAACCTATAATGGAAAATAATCTGAAAAAGAATATATATATATATATATATATATATATATATATATATATATAACTGAATCACTTGAAACTAACATAACATTGTAAATTAACTATACTTCAATTAAAAAAAATGACAGAAATGTATTCTCTTGCAGTTCTGGAGCCTTAAAGTCCAAAGCCAAGGTGTTGGCAGGCTCATGCTCTCCATGTGAAATACTAGGGAAGGATCCTTCCTTAGCTGTTCCTAGTTTCTAGGGGTTTTGGTGCTCCTTGCTTTCAGCTGCAGCACTCCAGTCTCCGCCCCCATCATCACATGGCCTTCTTCCCTGTGTATCTGTGTCTCTGTGTCTGACTATCTCTCTTTCCTTTCTCATATGGACACCAGTCATTCTATTTAGGGCCCACCCTAATCCAATATGCTTCATCGTAACTTGGTTATATTTATGAAGACCTTATTTCCAAAAAAGGGCACATTCACAGGTAATGGGTGTTAGGAATTCAACCTAGCCTTTTGGGGAGACACAATTCAGACAACCATAGTTATCAAGTAATTAAATATACATTACTTCAGCCATGAGAATACCTCCAAGCACTTCACAGTCATTGCTTATACAAGAACTAATTTATTATTTTCTAGAAGAAAAACTTGGTCAATAGTCAGATTTTTGGTTAATAACCAACTTATGTGTACTTATTGCTTCTGGTTGGCATTTATGAAGCTACTGGTTGGCATTTTAAAGCACTATCATTCTTATTAATATATCTCCTTAAAATTATTCAATAACAACAATAATAATTGTAATATCTATGAATTAAAATCTTCTTGTGCCCAGCACATGTGTAATGCTATTATTCTTTTAATCCTTGTGATAATCCTATGAAGTCAGTATAATTATTACCCATATTTTACAAATGAGAAAACTGAGGCCCAGGACATTAAGTAGCTTGTCCATTGTCACACAGCTAAGTAGTAACTGATGAGGCCAGGATTCAAGTTTCAAAGTGGGCAAACATCTGTTTCTCTGGTAAAGAGTACCTACTTCCTTCCAGTACTCAGGAAAGCACATGAGGGCAGTTTGGACTGAAGTTGATGGAATGCCAACAGGTTACCTTTCTTTAGAGTCCCCTTGCCAAAGTTAACTGGAACAGGTATGTTTTCCTGGTGTTCACTCAATAGCAAAGATTTGTGAAGCACATTCTCCATGGGTTAGGCACCGAGTTAGGCACCAGAAATTTAAATCAATCAGTCAATAAACAAACAAGTAAATAAAATGCAGACTTTAAAGCAGCCTACTATCTAATGGTTACCATGCTAGCTAAATTAATTATGAATTATTTCACCTTCTGCTATAAGCTTCAAAGCACCCAACAGCACTTTTTGGAGTATATTCTGCAACAAAAAGAAAATTTAATGTACAACAACATGGGTGAGTCTCAGAAACAACTGGGCAGAAGAAGGCAGACAAGAGAATGCATACTATATGGTTCCATTTATACGAAGTTCTAGAAAAGGTGAAGCTATAGAAATAAAATCAGTGGCTGCCTGGGGCAGCGATGGGGGAGGAAATTAACTGCAGTGGGGCATGAGAGAATTTTCTAGGGCAATGGAAATATGCCATATCTTGTTTGGGGTGATGGTTTCACAGGAATATACATTTGTCAAAAATACCAAGTGGTATACTTAAAGTGAAGCATTTAAAGAACATATCTGTGGAATCCATTGTCTTCTGCTTAGTAAGTAGCAAATCCAGGTAACTTGATCCCAGTCCAGGTTCTTTCTAGAATATCGTACTAATTCTATATAACCACTTGCTGACGCTTTCCAGGTTGTTTATTTAGTTTTTTAGTAGACCTTGGTTACTATTTGCTCATCTTTCATCAAGAAAAAAACTTCTAGGAATCACACAGTGGTAGTTAGTACCAAAGAGTTACTGAAGTTTCCCTGTGTTTCTGAATTTTTCCCAAGTAAAATTCCATGTGTTGGAACCATCTGGCTTATTTCTTAGCAAGAGGAATACTAGAGTGGTTTTTTAAAGTGAAGTTTCCTTCCTGGGAAAGTAACTTTTTCCCTAAATAATGTAGAGAATTGGAGAAATTTATGAATTTTTAGAAATATGATTTCAAAGAGTTGTTTTGGTACTTTATTTTTTAATTTCAATTGCTTTGGACATTCTTAAACAAACTTTTGAGGATTCCTAAGAAATGCAACATGCTGTAGCTATTGAAAAGTTGATTTTATTACATCATTTTTCTCCTAATCATCTTGGATTGATGATTTCATATTTGATTTGGAAAAAATCCCGGTTTATCCAAGTTTAGGTAATAATGTCTAGGCATTTTGATATTAATGTTTTCTTATTATTCACTTACTCGGTAGACTTTAATACTTATTTTCAAATTCACATACACATTCACACATATATGTTGGAAAATATTTAATAGTAACATTGTGACAATTCTATTCGGAAAACTGTTTTTACTTAAAAGTCACATGTTGAATTATGTTTGGAAAATGTCAAAGTGTAATATGAAAAATATAGTCTATTTTGAAATATTTCTTAAGAGACTGGATTAGGAAAAGGACTTGTTGAGGGAAAGCTTGAGTGGATATTGAGAAGGGAATGAATGAATAATCTGTAAAATACATTTGAATATAAAAGGAATCCTAAAGAGAAGATAAACTAAGAAGCACAGAGAAAACAAGACATGTGGCAGAGGAAGGGATGCTTCAAGTACATCACATTTAAGCTCTTCCTTGTAAATTCTGAAGACTGTCATGAGAACAGCTATCCTGTTTGGGGAAGGAAACAGATTTGACATAGGAAGTGTCACATTTCTGCCATCATGCACTAAATTCTGAGCACAGCATGACCAGTTCCGATTGTTATTTTTTTCCAATGTCATGTTCATCTCCCCCAGTGGTCCCATCCCTTGGTAAACTCTCTGTCTTCTAAATTCCCTTAGCCTGTGCTCTCTGCAACACTCATATAACATGGAATGTGATACTTTGTACTGTATTTGTGATAAGCTTTATGACCTTTGGAGGACAGCGATTGTGCTTTTTCACATTTGCATCCCTAGAGCCTAAGACAGCATTGATATAGATCAGGTCCTCCTCAGTGATGATGAGATGTTAACAGTAGACTATAACAACTATAGCCCCTCTACACTTTCCACCCAACATTACAGCACTTCGTATTTACCACACTGTAGGATAATGGTCCATTTACTTTGTAGAATTCTCCTCTAGGCTATAAGATTCTTGAGGGCTGAGATGTTTTACTCACTTCCTTACTCTCAATATCTTGCACATCATAAGAATCTAAGAAGTATTTGTTGTATAAAAGTATGAATGAGGGAACTGAATCAGGAGGGATGGATTTTAGTCCTCTACCACTATTTGTTCAGAAATATTGAGCAAATGACCTAGCATCTCTGTGTCTCAGTTTCTTTATATACATATAAAATGAAGGTGTAGGATTTGATAAGAATCAAAGTCCCCTCCCAGGTCTAAAAATCCATGATTTAATGATCATGGTGATAGCTTAAAATAGAAAGATGCTTTAGTTCAAATACTGAGTCAGTAAGCTAGATGATATCAGCTCTTAGCAATTGGTTTTCTCCTGCCTCCAAACCTCTCATCACCTGGAACTCTAAGGACCCCAGACAGATCAGCTTGCTGAAGATTTTGGGGATGTCATTATATCATAAATAGCTACTCATCAGAAAAAAACTGGAGACCCCAGACCCTGGAGAACAAGTGTGAAAAGGTGATTCACACCAATAGTCCAGCAAATGAGGCAACCTATTTACACTTTTAACCAAAGGCTAATTTTCTAAGCACCTTGGTCTTCTTCCATTGCCCGCTCAGGAAGAGCATCAGTTGGTTTGAGAAATTCTTTAAATTGATAGGTACAGAAACCTTTATATAGCCTGCATACATTTGTTGAGCTCTGTGTACCCACACTATTGTAAGTTCTTTATGTATTTTAACTCATTTAATTCTCATAACAGCCCCGTTTGACTGAGGCAAAAATAGCCAAGGTTATACAGCTAATAAATCATAGAGACAGGGTTCAAATCCTCACTGACCCCAAAAGGATATTAAAATGGTGCAGTTTTAATAGAAACCTCACTTTCGCAGGCAGGGGTGCGTATGGGGGTGTCAAAAATGAATAATTTAGACTTTAAGACAACAAGGATTTATTGCCTTCATTCCCAAACAGCTTTGCCTATGTGTAGACTGCAGAGATGATTCCCAGACTCTGCATGTGTTTGGAAGGCCAGTTACCAATTCCTCAGTAACCAACAATGGGATTATAGTAACGGGTGATCTGAACTTCATCCAGGTCTGGTGGGTCCCGGGAGCAGACCTTGTCTGACAGAATGCAGCTGTGCTGTCAGTCAGCGTGTTGAGGCAGGTGGACCTTGTTATGAATTACGGAACCAAATAGAGGACTTAACAGGCAAAGGTTGCTCTTTCCTTCTAGACAGAAGATGGGATATTTATCGGGTGGCTCTTTGGAGAGGTTTTACTCTGTTGCTTTCCATTCTCTCAGGATTCTGTAAACCTTATGATTTGGGACAGAGAACAAGAGTAATTCTGGTTTATACTCTTATTCATATTTCCTTTATTCATTATGTTCCCATATTCATATTTAACAGCTAAATAAAACTGTAACACACTGAGCCCCCTTCTTTGACACAGGGGGAGTTGTCTTCCAAAATGCTGGCAAGTTTTCTTACTGGAACCAAAGTGTTTTGGCCAGTATGTCTGAGTCTTTCAGCAAACATTATTTATAAGAGAATCACAGTTATTGTTTTGGCTTATATTCCCAAAATATTTGCAGCAATTTCTGAGTGGGATATGCCTAGCCCTTGACTTGGAAGACTAAAAAAGGCTCATGTATTTCTCCTTAATGAATTCAGTCAGTCCTGGAAACCTTAAATATTAAACAAGTAAAGATCTCCCAGGGTTTTCTCAATTCACATTGTTTTCTGATGAAGCAGTAGGTTTTTCTAGTCACCAAAAAGTGTACTCTTAGCATGGAAACCAAATCCTCACCAGGGAATGAATCCCTCTGGTGACATCCAGGGATGTCGTTGTCCTGCTTCTGACAACAGCCACAGGGGCTGGGAACTCACTTTCAAAAAAGAGGATTTTTCCACATTTTTTGGACAACTCGAATTTGTAGAACGTTCTTTTTATATTGATCTGAAATTGTATCCCTGTAGATTTTACCTTCATGAATATTCTTTCTTGCTCTTCTTTGTGGGCTCCTCTTCTTTTACCAAGCCCATAAATTTTGGTGTTTCTTGGAAATCAATATACTTTTCTTATATCACGCACTGTCCTTGGACAACCTGTGGTTTCAGGGTTCACCTACATAGTGATGAGTATATCTCAAGCCCAGCCTTTTATGCTGAGCTCCAGGTCATGTCTACCTGGCTACCTCACCGTCACCTCATATTCCGTTTATTCCAAACTTATTTTACTCTTCCTTGGACTTTTGAATTTGGTGAGTGATGCTACTACCATCCACTCAGTATTCCTAAGAAGCCAGGAAGTTGTCTTGGGTTTCTCCCACTCACAGTCCATTAATCATGCAGCCCTTTGATTATGCCATATTAAAATCTCATGTATTTCTCTACCTCCCCAACTCTACCACCAAAGGTCTTCATTGTTTGTTGACATATAATTATAAAAGCTTATAATCATATGATCTCTTTGCTTCAGCATTCACCCCCTTCAGTCTTTCTCCTTAACTTCTCCAGAGTGAACCACGTAATATTTAAACTTCATGACACCATCTGCTCAAAATTCCTAATGGTTTCATCTTGTGAGAGGATAATCCTAATTTGATGGCATTTACAATCCTACAGACACACCCATTGGGATGGCTATTTATAATATACAAAGAACTACAACTCAACAAACAAGCAGTCCAATTTAAAAAACGGGCAAAGACTTGAATAGACATTTTTCCAGAGAAGATATAAAAGTGGCGAATAAGCAAATGAAAAGGTGAAGAATGCCATTAATCATTAGAGAAATGAAAATCAAACCACAATGAGGTACCTTTTCACATCCATTAAGATGGCTACTGTTTAAAAAAGCCAGAAAATAATGAATATTGGCAATGATGTGGCGATATTGGAACTCTTGTTCACTGCTGGTGGAAATGTAAAATGGTGCTGCCACTATGGAAAATTGTATGGTGCTTCCTCAAAAAATTAATAGTGGAATTACCATATGATCCGGCAGTCCCACTTCTGGGAATATACCCAAAAGAACTGAAAGCAGGGACTCAAACAGATGTATTTGTATAACCATTTTATAGTGGCATTATTCACAACAGCCAAAAGGTGGAAGCAACCCAAGTGTCCATCAGTGGATGGGTGTGATGAATGGATAAATAAAATGTGGTATATACATACAATTAGTTAAAAAGGAAGGAAATTCTGGCACATGCTACAGCATTGATGAACCTTGAAGATATCATGCTAAGTGAAATAAGTCAGTCACAAAAAAACAAATGCTGTATGATTTGACTTACATGAGGTACTTAGAGTAGGTAAATTCATAGATACAAAAAGTAGGATAGTGGTTGCTAGGGCCTGGTTGAGGGAGAAATTGGAGAAGTTAATGTTTAATGAGTAAAGAATTTCACCTTGGGAAGATGAAAAAAGTTTGAGATTGGATGGTGGTGATTATTGTACAACAATGTGAATGTATTTAAAGCCACTGTACGCTTAAAACTAGTTAAGATGGTCATTTTACTATATATTTTACTATAATTAAAAAAAAGAAAGATCCTTTAGAGCCTGATTCTTAGCTATCTGTTCTTGTTTATCAACACTTGCTCTGGCAAACCTGAGCCACTTGTAGCTCCTCAAACACACTCAGCTCTCTCATGAGTCAGTGCCTCCCTGTGTGCTGCCTGGTGGTTTCTTACACCTTCTAGTCACTGCTCAAATACAGGCTGACTCTCACCCTGGTTTGCCTGGGACCGAGGGGTGTCTCAGAATTCAGGATTTTCAGTGCTCAAACCAGGAAAGTCTCGGGCCAATTGGGACAAGTTGGTCACCCCAACTTTATATCCCAACATTACATCAGTTCCAAATTTGCTCAGCATCCTCAAATGTCCCCAGTGTCTTCACTTAAGAACCTGAAAACTTTGACTTGGGAAGAGCCAAAATCAGAGCTCTATGATGTGCTAGAAGATATTTATGAAGATATCTATTTTTTAATTAACATCCCTTGAGTTCTTTGGCTTGTGTCATCGTAGAAAACATATTTATCTTTTTTTTCCATTAGATTATCATAAAAATCTGGTCAAATGCCTTACTAAGATCCAGATATACTGAATCAAAATGCACTCCTTTTATCCACGAGTTTTGCCAACCTGTCCAAAAATGAAATTAGTCTGTCAGATCTTGTTCTTTTGTGAACTCATTCTGGCTTCACATTAGTCACAGCTTGTGTATGTGTGTGCACATGTGTATCTGAACAATTCTTTCCACTAACCCCTCTAGAACCTTACCTTGGATCAATATTGATTCACTTATAAAGGAATATCATACTCTGCCCTGTACCCCCATTCCCACATATTTCATACCTGTTCAAAACTATTGAAGCCAACAAATGGAATGAGAGATTTTCTTCTCCTGACTATATTAGATTCAGAAGCCAGTATTAAGTAGTGTCTATGTTACTGAAATATGTCTCTCATAGCACAGACTTGGGCTCTGCCTGCTAATACCTGCTGAACTGGCTGAGTCCAAAGCAAACACAAAATCTAGGATTAATAGGAATGTTTGTTTTGCATGTAAGCTAGCTATGTGAACACACATTCATTTACAGGGTTATAAATACAGGTCTGATTAGTGGCAAGTTACCAACATTAAAACGGTAATTGTTACCATTTGGGGAGGTTTGGGGGCAGATGGGTCCCAGTTTAAACTGATAGCTCAAGTAATTGCAGCATTTGTTTTGTTTTTTTTTCCAAGTAAAAACAGGGCCTGCACCAAGCATCTGGGGAAGAGAGCTTTTTCCCTCTGTGACAGGACAGTTTATTTGCTGCCTTCAGTGTAAGTGAGCTTCATAGGGTTGCAGATAAGAAGCAAATTTCCAACATGAGGAAGAAAAAGGTTTATATTTAATGTACAAATTTAAATTCCTGGAATTGAAATCTTTAGCTGCTCAATATGTTCAATTCCAGAAACTTCTGCCCTGGTTCTTTATTGTGGCACAATGAATCAATTCACTTTCCTAATCATGGACACCATTTGTTAAGTATGTTTTAAGTCTTAGACTAAAATGTCAAACAACCAATAAGCATGAGAGTAATTATCTAATGATAGTAATAATAATAATAATGTTACTACTGTTGTTATTATTATCATCATCAGAAAGACCTGCAATCCTAATATGACTCTGCCAGTCATTGGCTCTGTGACTTTAGTTTTGTCTTCAAGTTTGTTTCATAATTTGTAAAGTTGGGATAAACAGTACCTGGATTGCAGACCTTATAGGATGGTTAGGAGGCAGTAATATTTATTGAGCATGTGCTATGTGCCAGAGATTATTTGGCACCTTTCATGGATTATTTCATTTAATCTTCATAGCACCCACATGAACATGAATAGTAGTATTACCCTTCTTTTGTAAATGGGAAAACTGAAGCTGAGAGAGATTAAATAATGTACCTGAGATCCCATGCCTTCTAAGTGGCAAAGCTAGGATTTGATTCCATACTGGGCTAAGGCCACACTTCCTATAGCAAACACATGGACTTTTTCAGCTATAAGCTATAGACCTATATATAGAAATATAGGTACACGAAAAGAAAATTGATTCATCCAAAGTGGGCAGGGGATTTTACGCATTCCTGTGGATTTCCTAAAAAACCTATGTGATTTCACAAGCCAAAAGTAACAGAGCTGGCAGAATCTTTCAGAGGTATCATGTAACAAAGGTGATGTCTATATAATACTGAAACCGTCATCCATTATTTCCATACATGTGCTTAATATCACAATGTATTTAAAAGAAGCATTCCACCCAAAGAAGATATTCATTCATGATATTCAAATGCTACTCAACTTTCACATAATGGAAACAGTCCTTTATACAATCTGGACCATGTGCTTAAAAATCCTGCCTTTCATATGCCTTCATTTATAAAATGCTGATGGGGGAGAAATTCATCTACTGCCGTCCAACACTGTTTCTTTTGCATTTTATTCAAACCAAAGATTTTTAAGAAGAACATCCGTCTCTCCTAGAATTAGCTGGTTATCCTTGAAGACACAGTCTAATTCTTTCCATTTCTTATATTTCCTAAATATTTTCTGTCCACACATAGTATTTCTTTAACCAAAGTAATGCTCCATACTTTTTGGGCTGGCACTAAGGGAATTCTAAATACTTTCCTCTTGATTGTATATTCCAGAATATATTGTTCTGGCCCTAGGCTACAGATATTTTGTTTTACACACTGGAAACAGTGGTAATGAGGGTGGGGAAATTAAAAAAAACTAATCTCTGAGAAGAAAACGATCAGTGATAACAGTGGGCACATACTATCCTAAATCCCTAATTTTAAGACAGTTTAAACATCAAAGTGTGTTTACATTTCATTTAGTTTTATTCAGTATTGACACAAACTATTCCATTAATTTAAAGAGCTGTTAGAACCCTTAAAGGGGTTTTAAACACGACTAAAATTTTCTCTGAGAAGAGAAATGATTTATATGTGATCCAACTAATGCCTTCCAGTCAACTCACTTCCTAAATTTAAAATGTGGAAATAAGAGCTGGATAAATAGACTTAAATAAAAAGCAGCAATGAAAGAGAAATTTGTTCTTGAGTCTTGTCTCTCTCTACACACACACACACACACACACACACACACATACACACTCTACAGGTGCACAGGAAAAGAATTTTGATTTAATAATCTGTGTGCAAACATGACAAAAAATAAAATAGAAGGGAAGTAACTCTACATGATTAGTTCGTATGATTAGTATAAGCTTTCATGTTTTCTTGAGCAAAATAGGAGATGTATTATATCACAGTAAATATTAAAGCCTATGAATTTTATGTCACGAAAAATAATTTTAGAAGGTGCAATTCAAAGGGTAAATTTAGAAAATTTCATCTTGGAATTCTTGCCAATCTGAAACCTTTGAGGTCTTTGAATAAATAAAAGTGTGACTATGTTGGAAATCTTATTTTAGAGCACAAGAGGGTCAAATATAATCATTTGGTTTCAGTTTCCCTATTGGAAGAGAGCCAATGGAATCAAATGTAGTTATATTGAGTACTGCTATTAATCACGCACTCCTCTTATTTTCAGGTCTGCCTGGAAACAACTGTGGCAGACAGATAGGGCTGGCACAGAGAGATCAGAAATGAGAGAGCCGTTTCCAAGCAAAGACTTAGATGGGCCTCAGAGGAGGAGCCATGGACAGACTGCAGAAGTGATTGAAACTAAAAAACAAAGCATTTATTTCTAGTGGGGAAGGAAATAATCTCTCACAAAACTTCCCACCGTAAGCGTTTGAGTAAATAGTAATCCTTCGTATACTTGCCAACAAATTTTTTTCAGCCTAAATCTTAAAACTTTTTAAAAATATTAGAAATGTGACTAGGGTAGGGGGAATGGCAATAGAGGGGAGGGGGACACACAGAGGCTTAAAGGTACTAATAATGTCATATTTCTTATATGGTACTGTTATTTTTTTAAAAAAAAACTTACATATACACATGGTGTACTCACTTTCAAGGATATATTTCTTGATAAAATTTTTTCACATTAGGAGATGCCATTTAGTGTGCTAATATGATTCTAAGCACCTTGATTATCTGTTAACATACCTTAAAACTTTTATTTGAAAATTATTTTATTTATGTACATCTAGAGCAGCATCACACAAACGATGTAACATTAAGCTGCTTTTTTTTTTTCCCCCAACAACTTTTAGACTAGAATTTTGTCCTGTGAAAAATGAAGGAAATTGCCAGAGGAGAGTCAGGAAAAGTAAATCTGAGTAGAAATTTTCCTTTCACTCCTGAAATATCTGTTACTCCCGTAAAATGGCTCCACAATAATAGGTCTGTAAAGAAATTTATGTGGAGATAACATTAAGAGGGTTAGAAAATATATATCTCTTTACAGAATTCTTCCCCAATCAGTCTTTCTTCTATCTCCAGCATGCTACCACATCTGGTATCAGGAGCACATTGTTTGCAGCAATTACTCTTTTTTTAATGGAAAGAGGGAGGGATCGGGAGAGAAATCCCTAAAGTTTCAAAGGCAAACTCCAAAGTTCCAGTTTTAATTTAACTTTTTATATATATGTTTGAAAATGAATGGCTCTCCGCTAATGCTGTATAGCTTTTGGAGTTCATTCAGAAAGGGTTTAAAAATGGAAATATTGACAGATTGTGAACTTCAGCGGTATAGGTGGTGCCACTGTAACACTTGACTGCATAAGGCATGTTGCCCCTTGTAACAAACATCCCTATGGCCATATTTAAAATTTTTTAAAACTTTATACATGCACACACACACATACATATTTGTTCGAAGGGTAGACCAAAATAAAATAGAGTACTTAGTGGGACATTCTGCTGTACATATGTGTCCCTTTTGTCTGGTGTTTGGACTCAGATTATCCTAGTCTCTTGGCTATGACCCTAGAACTGATTAAGATTCCCTGCCAGAGAAAAGTGAGCTACCTTTTAATTGGTAGCCTCCATTTAGTTCACTTCACAAGTGAACAACATAGAATCTGTGCTAAATGGCTAGAATAATGAGCCATTACATGGGAGGGATGAGAAACAGGTAACTCGGACAGCAAAGATAATTCATTAACAGACAGTGGGCTCATCTTAGTTTTTGGTACTTCCAGGGATTTTTTTTTTTTTTTTTTTTTTTTTGAGCAGGAAGCTAGGCTACAGTAGGTGTGAAATGATCAAATTGGATAACCTTGAGATTCTGCTCAAAGGGAATGGGATCGTATAGAATTAGAATGGTGGACTCAGTATTATGCAAAATGTGTCAAGAGTATGTTACAATAAGTATGTTACACTTCCCACCAAAAGTCAGAATAAAACACTCTTCCTGCACCGCATGGCTCAAAGCACCTTGAAGAGCCTGGGCATCCACGTGGAAGAACATATTATGTAGAGCTCACTAGCTTCTGGACCAGCAAACCAAGAAAGGAAGATTATATTCAGCCAACTGTTTTAGATGCACCTTTGAGTAAATTCATGAGACTGAGAATAAAGGACCAGAACAAAAGGAGAAAGATCCTAGCATAAACAGACTTGAGAAGGAAATAGTGGCAGCAAAGAAGATCAACAAAGCTTGCGTGGTAAGAGACAGGAAATATATGTTGTATCAGAACTGAAACATTTTCTCACCATCCAAGCTAAGGGTTTTTCATCAGTTTCCCTAGTGAGGAGGGATTGAGGATTTTGTCATTCGTAATCTATTATATATAAACATGCCTTAGTTAGCTATGTGACAAGTGTATATAGTTATCATCCCAAAGTTCTTAAGTCATTTTTATGAATCTTCGTGTCACCTTCTTAAAGCCCGCAGGTAAAGAACCCTTCCAGCTATTAGCCTGGGGCTCCTGCCTGGTTATTGCAGCCAGAGTAAGCATCCCTTATTACCTTAACAAAGTCTGTGTCTCTAACTAAGGTGCATCATGTTCCAAACACAAAAAGAAGTCAACTTCTAGGACCCATGTTTTAAAACAGGGGTCCCCAACCCCCTGTTAGGAACCGGGCCGCACAGCAGGAGGTGAGCAGCGGGCAAGCAAAGGAAGCTTCATCTGCCGCTCCCCATCGTCCCCCGTCGCTCACATCACCGCCTGAACCATCCCCTCCTCCCGCCCCCACAATCCGTGGAAAAATTGTGTTCCACGAAACCGGTCCCTGGTGCCAAAAAGGTTGGGGACCGCTGTTTTAAAATGAGCAAAGTTTAAGCATTTATCTCTCAAATATTTTCTCAGTTTCAAAGGAATGATGGCCATTTGCTCTAGTATAAAAGACTCTTCTAGACTAGTAGATAGAGAAGAAAATTAGGCTAAGTCCAAATTCCTGAAAGATACTCTGTGATCTTTCCAGCCTCATCACTATATTGTAGCCATTCCAACTGCAGTTCCCTGATCATGTGCCAGAGCCTTTTGTACATCAGGGCTGTTGCCTGCACTGCCACTTCCACGTGGCAGTCCAAGATTGGCTTGAACTTTCCTGTCTATTTGACTGATACTCATTCTTAAAGACCTGAGCTTTACGTGTTCCCACTCACTCTCGATAGAATTGTGTACCATCTCCTTTGTGCCTCAGCTGCCCTATATCACCAGTTGATTTTTCTTTCTTTTTTTCTATCATATATATCAGTTTGTTTTTTGTACTAGATTCTTTCTCTAGCAGGTTATAAGCTCCTTAAGAGTAGTAATTATGCCATATATCTTCATGACCCCAGGTCTTAGAACATTGCCAGGAACATAGTAGGCATGCCACTCTTTATTCATTCATTCAATAAATATCTAAGCATGGAATTTTAATTAAGCCATAGTTATTCTGTCCAGGTACATGTGAATAAGAGTATTTACTCATTAAAAGATTTTACAGGCAATCAATAAGTATTGTGTTCAGTAACTAAGTCAAGAATGGTTGGACATATCATTAGCCTATCTGCATCACAGTTTTTTGTAATACTTGCTAAAAATTCATATTCCTGAATTCCACCTCAAACATAGAGGCTCTAGACATAAAATTCAGAAATTTGTAAAAAGCAACTCATGTGACTTATATACACACTAAAATTTGAGAATCGTTGGATTCCAAAGAGCACAGACTTCAGAATTTGATGGATCTGAGCCAGGGTTCCAGCTCTACTGTTTATTAACTGTATGCCCTTGGAAAATAAACTCTCAGGGCCTCAGTTTTCTTACTTAGAAAATGAATATAATAATATCTCCTCATTGGGTGGTTGAGATAGTTGTAACATTAGATATGTTAAAGCACCTAGAACTGTGCCCATTACATAGAGGTGCTTGGGAATATCGGTTCCTTTCTTGTCTTCCTATCCCAGCTTCACTTTGCTCCTCCAGGTCTCTTCACCAATCAGAATACCTGAAAGTAAGCACCACACATAGCCCTTAGTCAGCCTCTGTGCAGAATCCAAATAATCTTGGCATCATCACAATAATTTTGAATATGATTGCTTGCACTCTATACACATGCTAAAATATTTATTTTGCTTTTTCATCTCATGGAACTAATCAGACTTCGATATGGGTTATATTAAATTTTTACTTTGGCAAAAATGGATATCCCCTTACTAAAGTATGCCAAGACTTTCAATCATGTGCCAGAAGCTGTAGACATTTGTTACTTCCCTACTAATTTGGGGGACTGGACCGGCAAATTAACTTTTCCTCCTCTTCCATGGAATAGCAAATATTTTTATGATCTTTCATAAATATTGCCATTATTGTTGCAAGAATCTTATTATAAAGTATGGAAAAGTTTCTTCCATTTCTATACCTCAAAAAATACTCTTACCATTAGTTTGTTTTGCCTTCTTTGAAAAAGTGTGGGACCACTATTCACTTTGAAATTGTTGAAAAAGATCAAATAGATACGATTCAAAATTCCATATTGAATTTTCTCATGTTCTTAGTAAGCTGAGAGGAATTGAAACTGAAAGTGCTGATACAGAATCATGAGTAGGAATTGCAGTTCTAATGAGTCGCTGCAGGCAGATAGCTATCCACAATCTGTTCTCATCTGACTTTTGATGACGTTATTGCATCACTCGTTTCTATAAATTACGTTCTCTGTAAGTCTGTAGCATTTTGTATGAGTGTTCATGTCAAATACACTAAAGATATGACATGAATTGTTGGAAAATTGTAGCGCCGATTTCAGATGGGGAACATAAACCTTATTATAAAAGAACCAAAAATATAACGAAACACGAGAGCAGCAAGACATTCTATTTGGCCCTTTAATACTTCCAAGTGTTAACTATTATTCAAATGTTCTAAAGGAAAAGTGTATATCATGTCCTGCCTTACGTTTGAAATTCAAAAACTTGATTTTTTCTCTACTGTGTTCTTTCCTCAGCCTCTTTACTCCTAAGTTACCTTCTAAATCAGATTCCATAGATACTCAAGCAAACATTTGTCAGTTGCCGTGCAACCTAATTGTGGATCCTCTGTAGTCCACTTCCATTCAGCCTATCCCTTTCATCAGTAAAATAACCTTTCCCCTTACACTACATGATTTTGAGAAAATTAATATCCAGTTAGTAGAAAATTAGCCTTAGAAGTACTGAATATGAAAAACACTAAGTTTATTTCTGGATAGAGGCATGTAAACCTGTCATTTTATAATTTCAAATGTAAATTCTACCTGTCCTAGAAGACCATTCCAGTAGAGGGCTCCAGCTTGCTTTTACACATTATGGAGTAAAAATTACCAGAGGTTTTTGAAGATAAACTTGGCAACATGACATTTAAAATGCAGAGTTTTCTCCTGGCATGACTATTCAAGTCTGTATCTGACTACCTGTTTGGTTGTCCTAGAGTCCAGCTCAACTTATGGATCTGCCTTTCTCTGGCTACACAAACTCATTTTAATCCATGTATTATGGTTTTTAGCTTCTTCCCTAGCATATTCTCCAATGTTAGTTATTTTAAACCATCCGTATACTCCTCAGGAGTCCAGTCAGTCCAACTATCTCCTTCAATCTTGAAACTTTTATTAGTTTTTTTTCTGATTTATGTAAATAATACATGCTTATTGTAAAAAATAAAAATAGAAAAATAAAAAAGAAGAAAGGATAAAATTTAATCCATCATCACTAATTTCACCACCCAGAAATTATTTATGCTACTATTAATACTTTGGTATATTTCCCTTAAGTCTGTATTCTAGGATAAATAATATACACTGTACACACCCATATATTTTGTATTGTGTATATTTTCTCATCCTGTCTTGAAATATTTTAAGAATTTCGTGTTAGGAAATATCTTTCAAAACATTATTTTTTCATTGTTGCATGATGTTACTTTATATGAATGTACCATAATTTGTTTATGTAGAAATAGAATCATACTGTGATGATCATCCTTATGCATATGTTTTCATGGGCGAATCTGATTATTATTTCTTCAGGATATATTTCTAGAATCAAAATCACTGATCAAAAAATATAGCTTTTAGAGTTTCTTAATCCATATTGGCAAATTTCCTCTAGTTTTACCCAATTTACCTTCCTCCAGCTGGTATAAAAGTACCAGCTTCAATCTACCTTTATCAATGTTGGATGTTATACCTTCTTTAAAAATCCTTGTCATTTGCTTTTTTTTTTTTTTAAATGGGAGCTTAATTATTTTAACTTGCACTTCTTGAATTGCGTTCATTAAATGTTTTAATATGTTTTGGGCCAACTTTATTGCATATTCCTTTTGCCCATTTTTCTACATTGCTATATTCATCTGTTTTCTTATTGATTATAAGAAATCTTCATGTATTAAAGGTCTTGATATTCTATTTAAAAAATGACCTAAACTCTTTGAAAGTATCAAGGTCATGAAGTGACCAACCATCCCAGATTTCCTCTGTCTGAGTGGCACTCCCAGGATATGGCACTTTCAGTGATGAAAGCGGGAAAGTTGGGTAAATAGAGATGACTTGTTTCCATCTCCTGGCTATTGTAAATAGAGCTGCAATGAACATTTTGGTACATGACTCTTTTTGATTATGATTTTCTCAGGGTATGTGCCCAGTAGTGGGATTGCTGGGTCATATGGTAGCTCTATTTGTAGTTTTTTTAAGGAACCTCCATACTGTTCTCCATAGTGGCTGTACCAATTCACATTCCCACCAGCAGTGCAAGAGTATTCCCTTTTCTCCACACCCTCTCCAGCATTTATTGTTTCTGGACTTTTTGATGATGGCCATTCTGACTGATGTGAGATGATATCTCATTGTAGTTTTGATTTGCATTTCTCTAATGATTAATGATGTTGAGCATTCTTTCATGTGTTTGTTGGCAATCTGTATATCTTCTTTGGAGAAATGTCTGTTTATTCCTCTGCCCATTTTTGGATTGGGTTGTTTGTTTTTCAGATGAATGGATAAAGAAGATGTGGCACATATATACAATGGAATATTACTCAGCCATAAAAAGAAACAAAATTGAGCTATTTGTAATGAGGTGGATGGATCTAGAGTCTGTCATACAGAGTGAAATAAGTCAGAAAGAGAAAGACAAATACTGTATGCTAACACATATATATGGAATTTAAGAAAAAAAATGTCATGAAGAACTAGGGGTAAGACAGGAATAAAGACACAGACCTACTAGAGGATGGACTTGAGGATATGGGGAAGGGGAAGGGTAAGCTGTGACAAAGTGAGAGAGTGGCATGGACATATATACACTACCAAACGTAAAATAGGTAGCTAGTGGGAAGCAGCCGCATAGCACAGGGAGATCAGCTCAGTGCTTTGTGACCACCTTAGAGGAGTGGGATAGGGAGGGTGGGAGGGAGGGAGACATAAGAGGGAAGAGATATGAGAACATATGTATATGTATAACTAATTCATTTTGTTATAAAGCAGAAACTAACACACCATTGTAAAGCAATTATACTCCAATAAAGATTAAAAAAAAAAAATAGAGATGAGTTGGCCACCCTAACTGAGGAACTGTTCCAGATTAAAGGCAACTAAATGCAATTAAATGCAACATGGGATCTTGAAGCAGGAAAGATGAAGGTTTACTACAATGTAGGGAGAAAACTGGTGAAACTTGAATGGGTATGTAGATTAAAGAATAATACTGTATGAATATTAATTTCCTGATTTTGATAATTTAACTGTGTCTGGAGGAGAATAACCTTGTTTTTAGGAAATGCACATTTACGTGCTTAGGGGTGAAGTGGCATAATGTCTGAAAATTACTTTCAAACAATTGGGAGAGAGAGAGAGAGAGACAAAGAGGGAGGAAATAATAAAGTCAACATGGTAAAGTGTTAGCATTTGGGGAACATAGGAGGAAGGGTATTTGGAAAGTTTTCATGCTATGTTTAGTAACTTTTTATAAGTCTATAATTATTTAAACATAAAATGCTTTATAAAAAGAGATTAATTGCTATGCACTACAAATATTTTCCCCAGTTTTCCATTTGTTTCTTCATTTGTTTATATTGGGTGACATTTGTATTTTTTTTTTTTTATTTTACCACTTGAAAATTTTAAATCATACTTCTGTTTTTCTGAAAACCTACAAGTCCCAGAGAACAGGCATGTCTGTCTGATGACTTTTCTCCCTAGTTCTTAGAACAGTGTTTGAAACCTATTGCTGCCCAATAAATATTTGATAGATAAATTAATAAATGTAATCTTTCCCACTCTGAAGAAGATATATTTTTACGTATAATTACTTCTAAATCTTCACAGAGTTAAATATTTTTATAAACCCATTAATGCATTGGAATTTACTTTGGTTGTACACCATGAGGTGGAGATAAATTTATTTTCCCCTAGTAGTTTCAGCATTATTTGTAAGACAGATCTTATTTGTGGAGTTTTGAAATGCCACCTTCATCATATACTGAATTTTATATCCTTATGAGGATCTGTAGCAGAAGGTTATATTCTATTTCAGTAGCCCCTTGTCCTGAAATGGTTAGATCTTGAAAAGAAGGGAGGGAGGGAGAGAAAAGAACAGAGGGAGGAAGGAAAAATGGCAGAAAGAGGAATTAGGGAGAACATCAACTTTATCCAGAGTCAGTCTGCATGAGTTTACATATTCATTACCAGTTTTGTGACCTCAGGCAATTTAACTAAACTTTTTCTCCTCCTCTGTATAAAATGGATAATAAGTAGTACCTACTTAACAGGATTGGTAGAAAATAAAATGAGTTAATATATATATAAAATAATTAGAGCACTACTCATGCATAGTAAGCATTATGAAGGATTTGCTATATTACTAGTTTTTGAGTTCCTGTACTCTTATTTAATAATGCTGTATGCTTTTTTTCTTGCTCCTTTAGTTCTATATTGTTTCCTCCCACTTTCTGTAGTCTATGTCCTTGACTCTCTATTCTCCACTAAAATATTCACATCTTTGAAAACAGACTCTACTGTCAAGGCCTCAAATACCATTTTAGGCAGGTAATGAAGAAGTCTAAAACTCTAGCTCTGGCCCTTCTCTTGAAGTCTAGCTTCTAACTCCAACAGATCTTTGGGTAGTTCCAAAACAGTGTCCTACCAAGATCTCAACATAGTATGTCTCAAACTGAGTTAGTTGTCTTCCTTTTGCCATTGGCCAATGGCATAATTTCTTAATCATTCAGACTTGAAATTTCATCTATATCTCTTCCCTTCCCAATCTAACCAGTTATCAGATCTTCCTGATTCCTTTTAATAACAATTCTCTCATTTAGCTTTTCTGTTGTTCCTACCATAGTTCACAGTACAAACATATTTCAATACCTACACTGAACTTTTCCTCCAGCCTTCTCTCTTTCCAATCTTAGCATCTGATGTTAAGGTCAGTCTTCTTAAAATGGGAATTTGGAACATAATCATTTATGTTTAAAATTCTTTAATTATGTTTCCTATTGGCCATAGATTAAATTTAAACAATAGAATGTAATCTCCATGAGGGGAAGAATTTTCAAGCATTTTGTTCACTGATGTAATTGAGTGCCTAGAAGAGTTCCCGGCACATAGTCGGTGACACAATAAGTGTTTATTGAATGACTGAATGAACCCTTATGCTGGCATTCAGGGACTTCCATAGTTTGCCCTCGACCTCTCTTCTAATGCACGAACCTGTAACCCAAGCTGATGAATCTACTCCTTTCCCCTGAATATAATTCAGATATCTTCCTCTTGTTCAATTGCTATTAGTCTCCTACTCAACATTTCTAAGCACACTATCTTCTTTTAAAATATTTTATTTATTTATTTGTTTTTATTTTTGGCTGCATCGGGTCCTAATTGCAGGATCTTCGTTGCGGTATGTGGGATCTTTCGTTGCGGCGTGCGGGCTTCTCTCTAGTTGTGGTGTGCAGCGTTTTCTCTCTCTAGTTGTGGCATGTGGGCTCCATAGCTGAGGCCCACAGGCTAAGTAGTTGTGGCCTGCGGGCTTAGTTGCCCCGAAGCATGTGGATCCCAGTTCCCCAACCAGGGATCGTCCCCTGCACTGGAAGGCAGACTCTTCACCACTGGACCACCAGGGAAGTCCCTCTAAGCTTACTGTCTTTCTCTTCTCCACCCATGTAAATCCTCTTCACTTTTCAAGGCCCAGCTAAATCCCATGGTCTTTGGTTAAGCTGTATTAAATAATTTTATCTATGCTGGACTCTACCATCCTAAAAAGTCTATATCACTTAAACGTTACATTGTTTATTTTTTTACGGGGCAAATGCCTCCTCTCCCACAATCAAATGTACTCTATTTGAGGGTATGCATACCCTTTGGATGCTTCTGCATGAAAAGGGCTCTAGTAACTCTAACTAGCAAATATTCTCTTCTTATATTCAAAGAACCTGAGATACATTTTAATGATAATTCCATTTCATACAGCTTTCAAATATTGATCAACATTGTGAACAGAAAAAAAAATATTTTTAATCCTTAAGTAATTGAAGAGGAAATGGAGTGAGTTACTTGAGATCTGCTTAATTCATAGTCTATTCTTTCCACCAAACCAAATTACTTGTCATTTTTTAGTTGACCAGTAGTCAAAAATAGATATACTGTAGGAATAGAATACTGTAGAAATTCTTCAGGTTAAGAATGAATATCTTCCCTTGATACTGGGTTTCTAGGAGGATTCCAGAAAGCCGTGGCTATTTGCTACAAAAGTTGGGGGGGGGGCAGGTAGTTACAGTGGCTGTTTGGCATGTGACACCTTAACTAAGTGATCAAAGTTAGCATCACTAGTCATAAAATACATCAACATTACGTATACTCAATACGATGCCCCGACAAAGGCACAACATCACTTCAGTGGTATTTTAGCTGAAAATACAAAACCTGAATCGTGGGACTACATCACACAAATCCAAATTTAGGGACCTTTTACAAAATGACTGACCTGTGCTCTTCAAAACTGTCAAAATGATGAAAGATTAAAGAAGACAGGGAATTCCACAGAGGGCAGGAGACTAAGGAGATATGGCAATTTATTTAATATCTTTGTTAATTAATTAATTAACTAACTAAACAACAGTGCAGGATCCTAGATGAGATCCTGGACAAGACAATGGACATTTGGGAAAACTGACAAAATTTAAATAAGATCTATAGATTAGGTCTATAGATTAGGTATTGTATCAGTGTTAATTTCCTGGTTTTGATCATTGTACCATGGTTATGTAAGATATTAACATTAGAGGAAGTCAGATGAAGGCTATACAGGAATTCTCTTTACTTTTTTAGCAACTTTTATGTAAATCTACAATCATTTCAAGATGGAAAGTTGAAAAATTGAGGAAGAGGAAGATGGATTAAACTGTGTTCTTAGAGGAAAAAATCCTCCAGATTCCAAGGGCCACACCAGTCATTTCCATTCATTAATATGGTCACCTTAACTTTTATATTGTGTATGTAATGCGGGATGCCTTTCAGCCTGTGGAAGGGTCATTAGCTGTGGATGGTGCACAGTATAGACAAGGAAAACTTGGAGAAATGATATTCACTGGTATACAGCAGTCATTCATTAAACAGACATACCAAATACTATTTTAGGTGCTGAAAATACAATGATGAGCAAGATAATAGGTCCCTGGCCTTCTGGAATTTCCAGTCTTATTAATGAGAAGGATAAAAGCAGAATTTAATTTTTTTTTTTCTTCAAAGTAGACTTCTCAGTATGAAGAGGCTGTGGAGAGAATGGGGACTTACATCGAAAAAGACATTTATTACAAACATTGGAGAAGGTATTCAAATTGGTAAGGCCGAGGTGTGTTCCTATGCTTTTGTTGCATAACTGCAGACCATTAGTCCACGCTTGTAAGCAGGAGAAAGGCAGAGGGCAGAAAAGTGGATTACAGAAGAGAAAAATCAGTAGAAAGTAGTACGGGGACAGACTGAAAGGAAAGAATGAAGGGGAGGAAAGGAATTAATGAGAACTTTTTGCGGTCAATTAATAATACGACGTAGGCCACAAGCATAGCTGCAAAAAAAAGCAAGAGAGTCGGAGGACAGTGAAGGACTCCGCTGAGCTAAATGTGATTTCAGAAGGTGTGTGTGAAGAGGATAGAGAAAAGGGGAAATGGGAGACACTCAAGAGAGAAAACATGAAATTGGGGACTGCTGAAAAAGGAAACGGTACATGGACACTTGGAGGAAGGTTACTAGTCACCTACAAGCTTCGGGAATGTCGAGGGAGTACAGCGTGGGAAGCGAGAGGGTCGGAGCTGTGCCTGGGCGGCTGCGAGCGCGCCCCAGGCGCGGCGGGCCCAGGGGCTTGGGGACAGGGGCGCCCCAGCCGGGCGCGGGGTGGGGGGAAGGTTGCGGGGCGGAGGGGGAGGTGTGCACTACGTTTGGTGACGTCATTGCAAGTCAGTGAGCGGTGAAATTTAACACCGGCCGGATTTGCTTGGCTCCACTTCTTCCAGGGGAAGCAGCCGGCGTCAGTCAACGCCGAGCGCCTGCAGTTGCCACCGGTCCCCTCGCACGGACTAGATTTCCGAAGTGGGTGTGTGTACTTGTATGACAAATGTTCCAGCGCGGGTTGTTTCCAAGGACTTCCTCCCCCACTTCATCTCCTTCCCTCCCCCCACCCCTTTCTCCTCCCAGGCCCAAAGCAGAGGATTCCACTGGAGTCACGGAGTCGTCTTTGAACCGCAAGTGAACTCGAGGGCTGCACTCGCAGCCGAGCTCCCGCTTCTGCCGGCGCCCCGCCGCCTGCCCGTGAGGTCTCCTCGCCCGCCCTCCCAGGGCAGGACTCCCCCCGGACTTGTCTGTTACCGAGCTAGGGAGCTAGGGAGCCTAGCTGCCTACCCTCCGGGTGCTATTTCTTTCCTCCTTCCCATCTCCCCCCTCCCCTTGTGGTTATTGTTGAGGTTTTGGAGCATCGTTTTCATGTGATTTTCCCCCCCTTTTTCATGGACAGTACCTGCACCCTTAGCAGTTCGGAGCTGGCTTCTGTTTTCCGTTAGCGCTTCGCCGTACGGACAAATGCATACAAATGCATTTAGGAGCCCGCAGGACAAGGCGTGGACAGGTCTCCCACACAGCAAAAACGTAAGTAGCCCACACGCCAGGGCAGGGGTTAGAGCACCCCCTCTCCCCACCCCCTGGATCCGCTGAGCCCGTTGGAGATCTGTGCACCAGCTCCCTGGCACTTTTTTGAAGTTGGGAGTCGCTGAACAGCCGTGGCATCCTCCTGTTGTTTCCTCAATTTGTAAAATACTGTGTTTGAAAGGAAGCCTCCTGCCAGTGGGTCTCTCAGACAGTTTATGCTAAAGAGATACTGCGGCTCTGGAGGAGAAGCTCGCTGGCTCGCGGCCCGACGCGGGCGGCCGTGGCTCCCGCAGCTCCGGAGCTGGACTCGGACGCCAGCCCAGGCTCTAGCTCCCGTCGCCCTCGCGCCCTCCTTCCCTTCTCCTCCCTCGGAGCCCTGGCTGAGGTCCTGTTTCCCTGCGGTGCTCCTCGGGGCGTGCACTCTGGGTATTGCTGGGGCGCTTAGGTGTCCCCTGGGCTCTGTGCGCGAAGCCTGGACCTGGGCACAGGCGTGAGGGCAGGGTTGCCGGGTAGGGGGAGAGGGTGCCCACAGAACCTCGGGCATCAGGGCCCTCCTGGACTCGTGGGACTCAGCGGCAGTCTCCTGTAGTTGTTAGGAGGCCAACAAGCGTGCTGCCCATCTGGGGCCCAGGCTGCGCCCTGGTCACTGGAGTGTCACTGCGGAAGGGGCTGGACGCGGGGAGGGGGCGGGGCTGCTGCTCCCGGGGAGTGTTCGCGTCGACCCTGGCTGGCACCCCACCTTCTCTTTGGGCGCTGTACCTGCTCCCACTGCCTCACTCGGAAAAGAGCGTACATTGGGGGTGGGGTGGGGCGCATGGCCTTGGCTGGCTGCCCTGGCCCCCCTGGAAGAGGTCATTGGGTTACGCAAGTTTGATTTTGGCTCCGGGGGCGGGAGGGACGAAAGCGACTGCAGTCGTTCTCTGCCACTAGGCTGCCCCTCGGGAGAGTAGGTAGGAGGAGGGCCGGGGGCAGAACTGACCGTGCAGCCAAGGGGAGGCGGGGTGCGGAGAAAGACCGCCTTGTGGCAGTGTTTGTGTGAACATGTGCTTCCCAGCCGCTTGCAGCCGAGCCTGGCTGGGGCTCGCGCCCTGTCTCCTCCGACTTCTGGAAGCCTGGGCAGGCAGCCGGCTTCCCCAGTGACAAGGATGCACATCCCCACGCGCCCACAGCGCGTGACTCAGTGAGCGGGAAAGCTCGTAACCTCAGCAACCGCGTGCGTGCGGCGAGGTGCCCAGGGCCCGGGAGACCTGACACTTCTCCACCAGGGTCCGAGAAGAGGCCAGACTCTGCCAGCCACCTGACCCAGAGCGGCTCGCGCCGGTCTCATTAGTTTCCCAAGCAGGTTTCTCGCCACTTTTCTCTGGTGAAGTCCCTTGCATGGACCCTCCCGGAAAGAGGGGAGGGGAGCGCAAGGTATCCTGAGGGACCTGGCGCATCTTCCCGAGGGTCTAGGGCGGGTGGAACGCTGGAATGAGGCTTGGGTACCCGCGGATCCAGAGCCACCAGGAGTGGCTGGGTGAGGTCCTCCGCGTCCTGTCCAGCCTCCGCCTCCATCCATGTGTCCTTCTTGCTCTCCCTGCCAGCTCCGGCCCTAGGGCTTTACCTTGGCCACTACTCGAGGCCCACGTTGCTAACATTCCCCATGGTAGTTGTGACCAACCTCTCAGATTAAAGCAGATCTTCAGCTCCTAGCCCCTGTCTTGTCTGGTTTACACTTCCCTTCCAGACGCTCCTAGAAAAGGCCCTGCATAAATTCTTGGGCAGTTTGGAGTTTGTAAATTGGGTCCAGATGACTGGGGGGAGGGAGGCAGAGAAACCAAACAGAATGGATTACATCGAGGAACTTCTGAGGAAAAATTAGACTATGTGGAATGGGGAAAATAAAATCCTTGTGGAGAGACATCAGGGTGGGTAGGGGATCCTGCGTGAAGGCTCTGGTCTCCCCTGCACTCCTAGATGGGCTCCCAGCCAGGGGCCTTGCAGCCTCCTGCGATATCCAGTTTGTTCCATGACAGTTCCCAGTGGGGGTGGGCTGCAGAAAATTAACGGTAATTCAAGATTACATCAGATCGCAGCCCCTCACAGCTCCAATCACATACATGCAAAGTAGGGAAAGGTAGTTACTGATTGAGCTGAGAAAATTGTTTCTTGAAAAAATCCAGTTTCTGTAAAGAATTAAGAGTTCTTCAGTTTGAAATTAATGCTACCGGCCTCCTAGGGAAAGGGACTTAGGAGAAGCAGCTGATTAGCTGATGATAATGTCAGGCCACTGAATTAAACCTTAGAGTGCCCCATGAAATCCCTGAGATTTTAACTTTCCACCATCCTTTTGTAACTTTCCACCATCCTTTTGTGGTGATGTTTTTTGTGAGAGCAGGAGCAGCTTTTTTTTATTTTTTTTGCGGTACGCGGGCCTCTCACTGCTGTGGCCTCTCTTGTTGCAGAGCACAGGCTCCGGACGCACAGGCTCAGCGGTCATGGCTCACAGGCCTAGCCGCTCCGCAGCATGTGGGATCTTCCTGGACCGGGGCACGAACCCGTATCCCCTGCATCGGCAGGCGGACTCCCAACCACTGAGCCACCAGGGAAACCCAGAGCAGTTTTTTTAAATCACAATTCTGATTGGTCACCCAGAAACATTTACAGTTTTAAAACTAGATCCTTAAAGACATTTTATTTCAAAGGGCTGCTTTTAGTTAGATTACCTAATGTGAATTTGTGGAATTAATAAAAAACAAAAATTAAAACCAAGAGTCAGTGTTAGATAGATTGATTTAACATGTTGTCGGAAAGTCTCCCAGGCAGGCTATTAAGGTCATTAAAGGGTTTCTGTAACCAAAGGGGGAAACAAAGTTTGGTATATAAACATCTATTTCCTAGCTAGCATGAAATTCTATTTTTAAAGTTGCTTAGTTATCTTTGCATTCAAATAAATGTTTAAAGTAAACTGATGTCTCAGGGAGAGGAATTGTAATTTATAGAAAGTCATTTTGAGTGTTATTTATACATTCTGCTTGGTAATCGGTGAAGCTGCAGGAGGATAATAAATTTTATTATGGGAATTTGAACAGCTGTACTAGTTTCCTTGCCATGCTTTGCAACTGTGACTTGTTTTAGAATTTGTAATTCTGAGTAAGAAGTGAAGTAAAGACGATTTCATTTTCATTCTCATAAAAGGCTAACATTCTGCCATTCATTCACTCATCATTTACTCATTTATTCAGCAAATGTTTACTGAGCTCCAGTTAAGTGTCTAGCATGGTTCTAGGCAGAAGTGATACAATGATTGAGCAAGACAGAAGCCTAATTGCTGCCCTCCCAATGTGCCCAGTTTAGTATAGGAAACAGAAAATGAAACAACCAAGTATAACAAAATGAGATAAGGGTATACACAGAAGGACATCTAACAGTCTTGGTAGTTGGGAAAGGTTGGGAGGAGTACTACTGGAAGGAAAGGCTGACCAAAGGCAATGAAATCTAGAGTCAGACCTAAGTGGAAAAGGCATGGAGCTTTACAGACAGAGAGAAAAGTAAAAGGCTCAGAGGTGAGACAGCAAGTGCATTTGAGGGCCTGAAAGAAATGAAGTTGGTTGGAGCACACATTCTAGGGGAGAAGTGACTGGAGCTGGATCTGGAGAGAGAAACAGAGACTAGATCATGCAAAGCCGTTACTTTCTTAGCTAAATAAATAGAGGTTAGGATCACCTGGCTTTTTGATCTTGGGGTCAGTGTGCAGGTGGAAAATGTCAGAGAAGTTATATATTTGTTGAAACTCAAGACCACCTGGTAGTCTCATTGACTGAAGATTGATACATTCATTCATTCAAAAATCTTTATTTAACAGTAGTGTATGCCAGAAACTTTGCTAAGCTAAGCAGTAATCAGTTTAACAATCTCTGTGGTACTGCAAGGAGAGACTATTTTAAGTGTATATTTCTTCCCTGCTACTGACTGGACTCTAGGCATTTTGATCACTTGAAGTCCTCAAGCATATTTATCTCCTTTGCATTTCATGAGTTGCCTGTATGCTTGGAATTTAACCAAAAGTTCTAGTATGTTTCACACTAGATTAGTTATACAAGTACCTATTGAGTTGAATCCATTGTGTATAAGTTTTTGACAACACTTTACTCCCTACTGCTAGGATAAGAACCGTTTTTCAGTTATTTTGGGAACAAAGTACAGAAATTTTACTATTACTGGATCTTAGCAGCTAGTAAAGAGCAAAATCTGTAAAGCTGTCATGACTTAGAGAATTTTTTGGCTTGTAAACGCAGTGTGAGGGAAATTGTTGAAATTCTTGACGTATATTACATGTATGTTTTTCAGATTAGTCTACTTTTTCCAATTGGTTTAAATGAAAATCGCCAATTCAGTAAAAAAAAAAAGTTTCTTATTCACAAATTGAACTTGTGTAGGAATGAACATCAGTAACTTGAGGACATATATCATAAAACCTGAAAGTCTCATGGGTGCCCTAAACAAAAAGATGCCTGAAATTCCCCTGAAGTAACTTAAACCCTTCAGATAAAGAGAAAGTTGAATAGCTCTAAGAATTATTTAGGGAAGGTGCCTGGGATGGATATTAGTTCCTTAAATATTCTCAGTATGGTCTTTAGATATCTATTTCCTGCTTGATCCCCTCGAGGCCTTCACCCTTCACGTGTCTGGTCATGTTTTGACTGTGGCTTATGTCAAACTGAAAATGTGGCTAGCAGACCAGACACACAGAGTATTTCACATTTTGTTATATATCCTCAGTAATATTATGGGTTATATTTGCTGAACATTTATTGAATGTTTCTTACCATATTGTTAACTTCTTTCAGACCTGGTCTGATTTTGTTAAATGTCTGAGTATATGTACTTCTGTTACTTTATATTAATGACACATGGTCCAGACATACAAAAAAATGAACAAAAACAGGCATGGTTTGAATATTTGAAAAATATTCATATTTAATACACTAACTAGATTTTTTATTAGGGTACACTAAATGTATGAACAAATTAGCAAAGTAGACTATTTTAGGTTACTTAATTAAAAAAGAATTGGCCAGAACTGTAAGAGGACCTTTCCCCAGCTGTGGTTAAATGACATGCCCTTTATATATAGTGATTTATACAACATCTTGCTAAGAACGTAGCTTGATTTTTGTCCTCTAATGCCAGTATATTACTAGGATTCTGCCATACACACAAATTTGGGGGTTTTATATTTGGAATTCAAAATATAAAATTTATATTATGTCATCACATAATAGATGAGTCAGCTAAGACTCAGAAACTTGAAATAACCCACCCAAGGTCACAGAATGAGTTTGAAATAGAACCAGGATTAGCCTTTTGACTCCTAGTCTAGTGTTATTTTCTTATTAACCATGTTGTTTTCTCTGCAACAACTTAATAGTTTTAATTTTAACTTATTTAAGGACTCCAGCATGTCTAGCATGATATGCACAGCACAACAGCGGAGAAGCCCAAAGCACAGCTGCTACCCTTGAGAACTCTATCATCTGCTAATGTGGAAATGTGATATTTTTTTCTTAATTAAGTAAATGTATCATAAATGTAATATCATGGGGAGGGAGGAGCAAAAGCAAAGAAATAAACAAGCCCAGCTCAACTAGACATTTCCCAGAAAGCTTGGATTCATTAGACATCCATTTTATTCAGTGATAGAGTTGGGCTCTTTATCAACCTGATTATATCAGTTAAGCTTGATCTCTTCTCTGTGTTCCAACTTCAGAGATGAGAAAAAACAGTTAAAGTGAAAAAGAAGACTTCCACTTACCCTACCACAGCAGAATTTTTTTTTAAAAATTCTTCTTTCCCTCTTTGGACATCCAACTAAAAGTACCCTTATTTTACTTTACTTTTTCCTAAGTGTTAAAAGAATTAGGTTCATAGGGAAGAATTGAATTCCTCAGTCATTGAGAGATCTTACTATTATTCTGTTCCTGTTTAAAAATATTTATTGTGTCAATTTTATGTAAGAAATTGATAAAAGGTGAAGACCTGTTACTTGCTCAGATATTTACTTACTAATTAATCATAAAAGGTACAACAGGGCTTCCCTGGTGGTGCAGTGGTTGAGAGTCCGCCTGCCAATGCAGGGGACACGGGTTCGTACCCCGGTCCGGGAAGATCCCACATGCTGCGGAGTGGCTGGGCCCGTGAGCCATGGCCGCTGAGCCTGCGCGTCCGGAGCCTGTGCTCCGCAATGGGAGAAGCCACAGCAGTGGGAGGCCCGCGAACTGGAAAAATAAAGAAACAAACAAACAAAAAAAAACAAAGAAAAAAGGTACAACATATATGGGCTATAATACAGTTAAAATTAAAGCATCAAGAGTACAGAGGTGAGGAAAAGATCCAGTCCTCTTTAGGGATGATGGGAAAATTCATGGAGCAGGTATTCAAATTAGGCTTTGATGATACTGAACATTGTGACAGGTAGAGACTGAGAGCTTTTCAGGCACTTACAAGGTCTGTCCATGGAGTAGAGAATAACATGATATGGCTGGAGCTTTGGGATGTCAGATGTAATTGGTCCATAGTGCTAAAAAAAGAAAGGAGGTTGAAGCTGAATGATAAGGGCCTTGAACACCTGGTGAGGAACTTGACTTTTCCTGCTCTTCCTTAGTTGTACGGTCAGGCCATTCAAGATGGCTGTTCTCTTGCTCTCTGTAAATCCCCTGCTCGACCAGGCCCTACTTCACTCACATGACTATCCAATCTTCTTAATTATAGGACTTAATTAGTAACTGCCCACCTGTCCCCAGCCGCTGGTTTCCCTGGTAACTGATGAGCCAACCCGATGTCAGTCCTCCCTATAAATGGTAGCCTCCTTCTTCCTCTGGAAGGTTGCTGTTTTGTCCTGCTTGCTGTCTGCTAGGTACGGTGCTGCGGGTGTTGCTCCAGGACCTTTTGCTTCAGACTTGTAAGATCTTCTATCCAACAAACCGTTGATGTCTCCTCTGTCGCTGTTTTGGGACTCTTTTTTCAGTTTAGAGGTTGGGCAACTCTGAGGCTTGCCGGCCTGTGGGGTATAGCCCGACAGTTGGCCAGAAGTTTGGGGCAGAATTAGAAAAAGAGAAAGAAGATCACTATTTCATATCATCGATCTCTCTCTTAGTCATCAAATTAGTACATAGGTACGCTTTCCTAAGGTGTGGCTCAACTGATTTGTCATAATCTCCTAAAATCACCTGGCTGAGGGATGATGTTTGATGTGTTCAGGTTTTCCTGCCTCACGTCAGGAGTAGACTTGTTAACATATCTAGAAAGAACTTTATTTTCCATTTTTTTCCCCTGAGGTCATGGGTAAGTCTGAGTTGGCTGAATTGCCACATGAATAGTGCTAGTTACTGTACTCTTCTCTAGTTAGCTTTGTTCTGGATGGAACAGTGCCTGTGGGTTATTTCTAAGCTCTCAGTGAGCCAGATTACTTTGGCCAGGTGAGAAGTGCATCCTTTCATGTTGCATTTTCTGTTAAAACAGCATAATTCTGATATACTGTCCTTCAGTGACCGGAATCTTGAGCTATTTTCTAGTCTTACCGATGTACGTCCTGCCAGTTGAAAATAGAAATTTGAAAGGAAAAGAGCCTCCTTTTACTCAAACTCTAGACCCCGTTGGGATCCATCCTGGAGCACCCAAGGAAATTATTTTCATTTCACACTGTGGTCCTCAATGTTGCACATTGGAATCACCTGAGAAGTGTTTAAAAATCCCTGTGGGACAAATTAAAATCAGAATCTCTGAAGGTGGGGGTGGGGAGGGAAGAACCCAAGTATTAGTAGTTTTTAAAAATCACCAGGTGATTCCACTATGCAGCTCCGGTAAAAAGATGCAAAACAAGTAGGCCTCATATCATCTGTTGAGCATCATCTCTTCCAGAACAGTGGTCCTGGGTGTGTAGTTCCCCAGATCTGCATCATCAGCATTGCCTGAGAGCTTGTTATAATTGCAAATTTTTGAGTCCCACCCCAGACCTACTGAGTCAGAAACTCTCAGGGTGGAGCCTGAGAAATTTTTAACAAGCCCTCCAGGTGATTCTGATACCCACTCATGTTTGAAAACCATGATCTAGAGCAGTAGAAAAGGATTTTTTTTTTAAAGGGTCAAATCTTATTTGTGTCGTCATAAAATTAGATATATGTGATTTAAGCAAAATATTAGGTTATTTTAAGTTCAATGTAACTATCAATAGTAAATATTCTAAATTGTTTTTTCCTCAGAGTTTGGTACACATGCGATCAATATTAGAATCACCTAGTTAAAAATGTATACATGCTGAGGATCCACTTCAAATTTATGAATCATAGTCACTGTGGGACGGCCTGGAATCTGGATTTTTCAAAAAAAGCCTCAGGTGGTTCTTTGGCAAACTAACATTTGAGAACCATCTCATGGATGACACCATATATGGGAATCTTTTATAGGCTTCATTAAAATATATGGTCCAGCTATTTGCCCATATCAGTTGAAATTTCTATAATGATTCAGTTGATTAGTTTGTAGAGTTAATGATTGTTAAGTATTCTATCAAAGTCTTATAAAAGCTGTGCTCTGTTTTAAGTATGACCATAGAATGTACATTTTTCACTTACTGAAAAAATGCTTAATACTATTCTAATACAAATAATATGTCCATTATAGCAAAGAGAATAGTATAATTTTATATTGTGTATAAACATACAATTATAATAGTATAATTCTATATTGGCTTACTTTGTTACATTAACATGCTCCTTACTGTTGATAAAGGTAAAAACATAGTGATAAATAGAAAATGTACCAATTACTACTAGCACACCAGGAACTTAATAAAATTGATTTTCACAGGGTTCTGTAATCATTCCTTGCAGAAATGTATTTTCAGAAATGTCATTTGAGGAGTCTGAGTTAGACTAAACAGAGTCTATATCGGCAAGAAAACTAGGTAATAAAATAGTTTTCAGTATGCTCGTCATTACTTTTTGAAACTATCTCTGATTTTCAGTTGGTAGGTAAAGCCAATTATGAAGACTAATCAATAAAATCTATCAAAAGTTTGGTTAAACTAAAAAATCACAACAAAGTATTTTTACCTTGCTAATCAATGTGAATGAATATTTTGATTTGTAGTGGTTGAGTACTGTGTTCACAATTACTGCTTATCACAGTGGTCAGTGTTGACATCTACAGGTCGTTAGTATTTTCAGAACCAACGAGTCGTGAATCTAGTGTGAGTGATTTGAATATGATCTGCAAATAGATTTTATATAAAAACATTTAAGCAAATAACTGGTTCCATCAATTTATAATCACTGTGGTTAAGTGACTATAAGTTGTATTTTGTGCCAATCTGTAATACTTTGTAAAATTACATGTATGGTGATTTGACATAATATATACTGCTAATAATAATTTCACCTGTACTAGTTCACATTTATTGAGTTTTTCCTGTGTGCCAGGTACTGTTTGGGGTACTTTACATGAAGTTTTTTAGTTAATATTCAAAAACCATTATGAGATAGACTTAATAGATGGAGACACTAGGGCACAGAGTAATATAAAGGGTGCCCAAGACACACAGTACGTGGCAAAGCTGGAACTTGAATTCAGAGCCCTTGCTTTTAACCAATGAGTATTAAAATACTGTGTTAATTAAAATAATAGCTTAATTCTTAATCTTGCACTAGAGTTCATTTTGAATTTTATGATTTATAGGTCATAAATGTCCAACTAAGTTTTTGCCAATTGTTTTTCTTTTTTTAGGAAACTGCTTCTTCATTTTATTGTACTATGTGTGTCAGGGGGTGCTGTTCATGCACAAGATCAAGGTAAGAATGTTACCTTGTTACTTATTTACTTATATAAAAAGTCAGCTTCCAGACAGCAAAAGTGCATGACTTTTCAAGTTGTCATGACCTTAAATTCAACATTAAACAATAAAAAATTCTACCCAGTACAATGAGAAAGTAAGGGTGAAGAAACCAATTTTGGGGGAAATATGACCTTTAAGGAATTACTCATATCTTCTGTCTGTGAAATTGCTTACCTTTTTAAGCACACTCTCTGTAAAAGAGAAGTTTTGTACAGTAAAAAGGCTTTGCTTGTGACTTCATTTTAAGTGGGAGTTCTTGGGGGTAGCAAACTGTGACTGAATTACCTTTGCACTTCTTGAAACAACACAGGCATATACTAAATGCTCTGTCTAGATTTACATCATTAAGAAACAAAATAAAATGTGAATACCAGGGGGCTTGGGATTTCATTTAATTCAAATGGAGAGGTTTAGAAAGTAGTTGAAGGTTTTGTTTTGTTTTTGCTTGCTATCTAGTTGCTCTGGTGGTATGGTGATAGAGTTTGGGGAATCTATATATACCCTAATTTATTCATTTATTAAACAACATTTAAATAATATTTTCTGTTTGCCACCATAATATCCTAATTGCCAGTGATTGAAATGTGAATAAGGTAATGCCTCTGGCCCCAAAGTGAAAAAACAAGTGCCTTTGTCAAAGGTTAAAAAAAAAAAAAAAAAAAAAAGCCAAAGTCAAAGAGAAAAACCCTGAAGCTGGATCTACAGAAAATATCACCGTGGTCCTGATTTTTTTTTTTCCTCCTCTGCTTTGTATCAGCAGGGCTGCCAAATTATTCATTTGACAGAACCAACTTTTCAATTCAATGACCAATTCAAGGTGTCACTTGTCAATTTAGTCAATCAAATAATAGTAGAAAAAGACAAGTAAACAAAATACATGTAGGTAGAGAGAGGGCACAAAGGAGGGGGTGGTACTCTATTTATTGACCAAATTGACCAACGGACATAACGTTAAGTATTCTGTCGAATACCACATATATGAATTAAAAGGTATCACGGAAGGCATTTTCTAACTGTCTTTTATGGGAGGATCATTAAATCAGGTCACATGTAACTTCATAAATGCTATTTTTGACCAAGTCATTTCTTTTTTTTTTTTTTTTAACATATTTATTGGAGTATAATTGCTTTACAATGGTATGTTAGTTTCAGCTTCACAACAAAATGAATCAGTTATATATATACATATATTCCCATATCTCTTCCCGCTTGCGTCTCCCTCCCTCCCACCCTCCCTATCCCACCCCTCCAGGCGGTCACAAAGCACCGAGCTGATGTCCCTGTGCTATGCGGCTGCTTCCCACTAGCTATCTACCTTACGTTTGGTAGTGTATATATGTCCATGCCTCTTTATTGCTTTGTCACCGTTTACCCTTCCCCCTCCCCATAGCCTCAAGTCCATTCTCTAGTAAGTCTGTGTCTTTATTCCTGTTTCACCCCTAGGTTTTTCATGACATTTTTTTTTTTTTAAATTCCATATATATGTGTTAGCATACGGTATTTGTCTCTCTCTTTCTGACTTACTTCACTCTGTATGACAGACTCTAGGTTTGACCAAGTCATTTCTGTTGCTTTAGTTTGCTTTAAGTAGCCAAGAAGAGGAGAGAAACTCTCTCTTAACTTCTTGTTATCATTACTGTTAGTTTCTGAGAACTTATGTTACCAGTCACTGTGCTAGTAGAATATACATTTTCTTCATCACTACCTCATTGCAGGGTTTTTATAATTATGCCCATGAATTGCTGAAACCAAGATTAAGAAGAATAAATAACTACCCCAAGGGTTGCAGGCTAATAAATGGAAGAACCAAGATTTGAACTCAGGTATTTAGACTATAAAGTCTACAAATTCTTTAAAATTAAGCCTCTTGGACAAGAGAGAATATAAAGAGGATAATTGCCATTATTAAATATCTATTTTGTGTCTTGTCATTTGCTGGAATTTTACATATGTGATTCTAATCCTCGTAATGAACCTGTAGGGTAGTATCATAGATGAAGAAACTGAGGCCCAAGGAAGGGGCTTGCCCAGCTAAGAGCTGAATTTGGGCCTGTCAAGTCTGACCCAAAAAAAACATCAAAAAAAACCCTACTTCTTTCCATTACACATACCCTTTGCTTTACACTTGTCATCTGTTAGTGTTATGAGTTTAATAATTTACAAAATGTGTCATTATCCAAATACTAAAAACCCAGAAAGAAAGATATAAGGAAAACTGAATATTTATTAATAGATTTTTTTTAAAAAAGTCAGAAGCAATGAAAGGAGTAAAAGAAATATTTCTTTCAACCTTAAGATTTCATTTACAGAATACAAAATGTGCTTTTTTATTTCAGGGTGAACATCTTTTCAGACTTCATAAAATTTTATTTTGAGTTCTTAACAAAAAGAAAAATATTTTAAAAACCTCTTTGACTTTATAAAATTTAGTACTTTTGAGCACAAAAATGAAATGAAAGTAGTGGTATGTTATTAGAAACTTAGCAGTACTGTTTTCCTAAAATAGTTTATTGTTGTTGAATTGGCATGATACAATAATATAATATCTAATCAGGAGGTTATAAAAACATTTTCAGAGAAATTGTGATTTGATAGTGATTACAAATATCATTTGCAACCTTAATACTGCTGAATATGTATACTTGAGCTAGAGATGATCCCAAATTAGACATCTCAGAAATAAATATAAATATTTATTGGTGCTTATGATAGTTGCCAAAACTTAAAAAAAGTAATACAAGTATATAGTTTAAAAAGTAAAGTTGTGCTACAAAATATATAACAGAAAATAATATCCCTTGACCTTACCTAGTCTTGCAATCCTTTACTCAAACTTTCTTTTGGTTTTACTCTCCATAGTTCTTAATAATATGCTTGTATATTGTATTGACTTCCTATTTTTGATGAAGAGAGTTTAACATTTTTACACCATTCTATGCCTCCTCTTCACCCTCTTCTTTTCTTCTATCTTCTCTGTATAGTTTTCCTCCTTTTTTTTGTTGTTGTTTGTTTTATTTTCTATGGCACTATGACTAATTCTTAGATACTCCAAAAGAATTTTAAAACTTCTTTGAAAAATATTTTTTTACAAATACACCAAATACTCTAACCATTTGAGTTTTTTTTCTTGGAGATATTTCTTCTGGAAACTAAGATTCTGTTCTGCCATGGATTGGTAGCTGTCTAAGCTTCTTGTAAAGTTGATGCCTCTCATCTGTGTTAGATCCAGTATCTTGGAACTCATATTTTCCTTTTGCATTGTCCATTTCCTAATTTGAGTGGAGCATATCATCCAATAGCATCCTGAGAATGTGTACTTAGGTGTTATACTTCTTGCATCATTGCATTTCTGAGAATGTGTTTATTTCATGCATATGCTTGAGGGTAGTTTGGGTGGGTATAGAATTTTAGGCTGTAAATAGTTGTCTCTCAGAATTTTAAAGACTTCCATCTATTGTCTTCTGGCTTCCACTTAAAAAATCTGATGTTATGCTAATTCTTGATTCTTTATGTATGACCTTTTAATTTTCCACTTTAAACCTGAAGATCAGCTGTTTATCCTTGATATTTTGAAATTTTGCAATAACGTGTTTTTTCAAGTTATTCTGATGGGTAGTCATTAGGCCTTTTCAATGGGGAAATATCTTTCATTTTTCTGGGAATTTTCCTGTGTTAGTTTTTTCTCTCTGACATATTTATTTCTTCTTTCTGTAAGTTCTATTGGTCAGATATTGGATCTGGATTGAACTCCGTATTTTCTTATTTTTAGCTCCGATTTCCCATTTTTGTTTTCTTTACATTTTATATCAGATTTTCATGAGTCACTATTCCCAAATATTTAAATTATTTACTTGTGCTGCATTTAAAATTTTAAGAGATTTTTCACTCAGATTGCATCTTAAAAAATAACATTTTGTTCTTGTTTCTTTGATATAATATCTACTCAGCTTTCCAAAGATAAAAATAATTTTTTTGAACTTTTATTCTGCTCCCTGTATTGTCTTTGTTTCCCACAAATTTTGGTTTGCTTTGGTCTATTATGTTGGAAAAATTCTTCATAAGTCTATATCACCTGTGTTATTTAAAAGCAAGGCAATAAAAATATGCTTGGAAACTCTTTTTGCATGGGTGGGCTTGTTAACTGGTATATTCTACATAGAGCGTCATAAATGAGCATTGCTGACCATCTCGTTGTTGGACTGCAAATGTCTAAGGCTGTCCAGTTTCTTTAGAGAAGAATCCTTCAGTTTCTTAGTTGTAGAATATAATCCTGGTTGCCACTGTTATTGGAGTTAAATGATACAAAGAGGTTCTTGGGAGGGGGGGGAGTTGCTGTCTCACCATTTATTATGTAGATTTTTACTGAATTCCCTTGTTCTCATTATGGCGCTTCTTTTCCCTCTTCTGCTAGGATTGATTCAGTGTTTCTACATAAGAAAGCTCTAATCTGCAGTTTTGCTCTCGAAGCTTCTTATACAGATTTTCAGACCCTCCCCTCTCTCCCATATGATGCCTCATGCTTCTCTCCTGAATTCAGTGATTTGGAGCCTTCAGTTGTTGAGCCTTTTCAGGACTTTGAAGTGTGAACTGGCCTGCCCATCATTAGCACTTCCTTCTTAAAGCCCTTAGTGTTCGTCTGCTCTAATTCCTTCATGTGTTTTTCATCTTTCAAAAATTCGTTGATATCTCTTATCTGTTGTTTCTTCTACCCTTTCACTTTGCCTAGGTAGTTTTAAACCACATTTCCTTATTCTCATTTTAGTGAGACTTTAAGGCTATGCAGAGATAAACATCTGTTATTTGCCATGTTTTCAGTTCTTCCTTTAACTTTTAGGACAGCTAAGAAAACCATTAAAATATCCTGTTCATAAATATAAATCTTTCTTTTATAACCGAGGTTTAGGTATAACCAAATGAATAGATGATTCTATTTCAAGAAAAAATTATTTAAGACTGAGTTTTCCAAGGATTTGACAGAAAGTTCCCTTTTCTTATGATACAGTCTCTTTATAACTCTGTTGGTGGGCTGGCTGCCAGTGAGGTAGGCGTAGTTGCAACACCTCTGTGTGATACCTTACACCATATGAGAGGTAAGCTAATTGTCAACATACACAGCACTCCTCAGGTTCATGATCCCTAGGTGTGCAAACCACAGCTGCAGAAATCTCTGTAAAATGCGTGTCTCCAAGAAGAGTATTTTCTGTGGAAATTAACCCAAAAATGTGTTTGTTGTAAGAAGCAACTCATTCTAGCTGCAGTAACTCCAAGCATTTTCTGCCAAAACCCCTTATGGACACTTAACCAAAAATTTTACACATAGGTTAAAGCTTCATTTCTCATTTTATAAATAAGTTGCTTTTATTTCTTTATCCAAAATAGATGTACTTACATTAAGAATACTGTTTTTTTTTATTTTTATTTTTTTATTTTTTTATTTTTTTCGGTACGCGGGCCTCTCACTGCTGTGGCCTCTCCCGTTGCCGAGCACAGGCTCCGGACGCACAGGCTCAGCGGCCATGGATCACGGGCCCAGCCGCTCCGCGGCATGTGGGATCTTCCCAGACCGGGGCACGAACCCATGTCTCCTGCATCGGCAGGCGGGCTCTCAACCACTGCGCCACCAGGGAAGCCCAAGAATACTGTAAAGTCAAAATTTCCTCTTCTAACATACCCAGTGACAGTGGTGCACAGGTATTCTGGAGCCAGAATCCTGGGTTTATGCCCAGGTTCCAGTGCCTACCAGTTACGTGACCTTGAGCAAGTTCCTTACATACTTTGAGCCTCAATATCAGAAACTTAAAAGTGAGGATAATAATAATTCTTGCTACATAGGTTGTTGTGGGTAAAATGAGAACACATGTAAAGTGCTTAGTGCATGACTATTATATACATGATGAGCATACGATAAAGTTTAGTAGAAAAAAATACTCTGGATCCTTTCCTTTTTCTATATACTGATGATATTGAAAAAATAAAATAAAATAGTTGGTTTTAAACAACTTCCTTTAGTTCCTTAACTCAGTGAACTGGAATTCAAGAAGCCTATATTTGAGTCTTAATTCTGGCATGGACGATTTGGCTGAGGCTATATAGAACAATGGAAAGTGGATATTAGGCACTTGCTTAGTTATTTAGTCAATTTGGGTAAATTGGCAAGGAAAAGAAAAGTATATTGAGGCCTGTATGATCTTCCTCATGTACAACTCTGATTTTATTTTAAACAATCATTTTATTTTTTCATTCCTACAAACTAGAAAGAACATAGCTTTAGTGACTTAACTGACCCAGATACATGAAAATTTTTAACAGTGAGAATTTGTTAAAATTAAGTGCTTTTTGTATTAATTTAGTTAATTAATAATGCACTAATACTGTAATTTATTACACTTTTAAATGATATTACTCTATTTTTTAACTAAAAATTGATAAATCTTTTAAGCTAATTTCTAAGAAATGTAAGAATCCTTACATTTTGAAAGGTAACCATAATACTACCCTTGTTCCTCCAGTTTGTGATAGAATATTGTTGAATGTTGACAGGTAAAATGGTTCTTTGGCTCTCTGTACTTGTAAAAACAAGTGTAACCATTGGCTCTCCCATGTCTGTTTCTTTAGGCATATACTCTACTCCACCACAGAGTCAATTATATAGCCACTGGAGTGAGTCAAATGCTTGGGTATGAGTCAGAGTTTCAGCACCTACGGAGACGCAATTTCTCCTTTTTGTCTCCCTTTCTCCCCCCACTTCCTGTCTGTCTCTCTTTGCACCTCCCTCTCATCTTCCCTCTACCTGTCTCTCTTTTCTCCTAGCTAGTGATAATATCATACTGCTTATTATATAGGTTTCAAATGAAAGGCAAGTCAGGTTGGTGTCTGTGCCTATATCTGAGCATTAGACTTGCAGGCTTAGAAGACTGATTTTTTTTTTGGTAGATAGCTTTTGCTTTTATTTGAATGATATTATACTTATCATATTGCTTTTCACCTAACAATATAATTTGGAGATCAGTGTAAGATAGGTGCTTGAGGGTGAGCAACTGAAATTGATTCTGGTTTATTAAAAAGCAGAAAGGTTTTTCTTGAAAGCTATTCTGTGGTTCACAGAATTGCCAGGAAGTCTAGAGAATCAGGTCACTAAGAACAGAAACCAGGGAAATTACGGACCAAGACCATAGGTAGAGCTACTCCCCAGGAGGAGTATGGGCCACTGTGGCCACCACTGGATGGTGGACACATTTTCCTCTGTTTCTTTGTATCACTTGTTTCAAATCCAAAGCCCAAAATGGAGATGTCTGTCCATATCGCCAGCTGCTAAGGTGTGGCAAAAGTGTGTAAATGGCCTTTTCATGGTCTGTAAAGAAATGTGACAGCCAGTCTCTGTCTCCTAGAAGTTCCTTTTCCTGCTTCCATCGTGTCTGTTAGAGGTTGTCCTCACATGCTTGGTGATCCCTGGCTCGCTGTTAATATTGAAGAGGGGGGCACCAAAGGGATGACTGAAAGCTCTGTGTGTGTGAGTGGGGCTGGTGGACTAATTGGTTTCATTGAGGGATCTCTGTACTTCACCTTCTCTAGGTCTTTCCTCTTGGGAAGTGTTGTTTTTTGGCAGAAGAATCCACCAGGTTTCTACCTGGGGATGCATGAGTCTGGTTTCCAGAGCTCTGGGACTTGGCTGGGAGGTTTCTGCAGAACAAAGTTTAATAATGGTCATCCTTGCCTCTGGCTGTACTGGAACTATTTATTTTCATTTTAAGATGTTTCTAGAAGACTGATTTTTATTAGCATACTGAGAAAGTATCTATTTGTTATTAGTATGTAACAAAACAACAACAAACCAAAACTTGAACTGAAGGCTTAAAGAGGAGGTAACACTTGAACTGAGTCTTGTAAGATGCATAAACTTGGCAAGGAGGGACATACTTACCAGGACTCTGAAAGAATGAGTTTTTGTAAGCTTTGATATGGCAAGAAATTCAAGGAAAAGTTAAGTATCAAGAATAGGAATTACCGTGGAGTGAGAAGATAAATCATTGAGAAGAAACGTGTAAACCAGTGTAAATTAGGGGGCAGTCCCAAAGACCACACTTACTTCTGACACCAACTGCAAGTTTGAGGGTCCCATCCCCAAGACCAATTTCAGGCTCAATAATGCTCTAGAAGGACTCACAGAACTCATGAAATCTGTTATACTCTGTTATGGTAGATTACAGCAAAAGGATACAGATTAAAATCAGTCTAGGGAAGAGACTCGGGGAGAAGAGTCTAGGAAAGTCCTTATGTGGAGTGTCCAGTTATGCTTTCCCAGTGGAATCATGGTCAGTGCCAACCTTTCCAGCAATAATATGTGATAATATGCACAGGATATTGCCAAGCAGTGAAGTTTATTAGGAAGGTATGGAATGTGAGACTAGAAATATAGGCAGGAGGTTATATCATTAAGGGCCTGAGGGCAGAAATAAGATGATTGAGTTTAGTACTAAAAGCTATGAGAAATACTGATGTGTTGTTGTAGGAAGGGGTGTCATGAACTAATGTTCATTTTCTTCTGTGCTTTAGGAAGCTTTCTCTAGCAGCAGTGTGGATGATGGATGGGACAAGGATGTCTCACAAGAGACAGAGAAATCTATTAGGAGGCTAATATTAAAATCTGACTAAAGAGAGCCTAACTAAGGCTTGTGTTGGACTTGGTGACTGAATAGATATGGAGAATGGGTGGGAAGGGAAGTATCAAAGATAATTACCAGGTTTCTGGGTTAGATGACTGGATCGATTAATTCATTCAAGCAATACTGTGGACCTACTTTGTTTTTAGTCATTGGCCTAGTTGTTGGAATATTACTGTAAAACAAGATGAAGGTCTACTCTGAAGGACTTACATTTCAACTAGAGAGCCAAGTAATAAAGTTTATATATACATACATTTTTTCCCCTAAATTTTCAGCGTTATGAAGAAATTATAAAGCTTAGTAAGACATTAGAGTTAGAGAGTTATTGGGGCAAGGAGGGTACTGTTTTATAGTTTAGGTAATGTGGCCAGGGAGAGCCTCTCTGAGGAGGTCACATTTGAGCCTAGATCAGAATGAACTAAGGGTCTAGAGCATTCTAAGCCAAGAGAAAAATAAGTGTAAATGCTGTGAGTTAAAAATGAGTTTAGTGGTTTTAAGGAATAAGAAGAGACCAATTTGGATGGAGCAGAGGTGGGATGAAATGAAGGGAGAGATGAGATAGGTAAGAAGGGAACTGGTGACATAGGTTTCATGCACCCCGTAAAACTCTGGATTGCACTTTTAGTGTGATGGGAAGCCATTGAAGAATTTTGTTCAGGAGAATGCCATGATATAATTTACGCTATAAAAATATTACTCAGACTCCTAGTGTGGTAGTGGGGATCTTCACTGAGAAATGCACTAAAGGAAGAGGAACGAATCTGGGGGAAAATGTATTGAGTTAGAAGTGCTCGTGGGATAACTAATCTCTACTGGATAAATTCAGTGGGCAATTGGTTATTCAAACCCAGAAGAGAGGTTTGTGAGTCAGCATATGTGGTTACTGAAACCATGGTTTGGATGAAGTCATTAGGCTTGATGTTTATAGTTAAAAGAGCAAGGCGTTGTCTTGGCAACACCATGATGTATTCTGTTTAAGAAGCAAATAGGTGGAGATACAGTCAGTTCTGCCATCAGGCTACATATGCATTCCGAAAAGTTGCCATGCTAATAGACTGGCTCTAGAGAACTGCCTACATTCAAATTCTGCCTCTGAACTTCCTAGTTGGGTGACCTTGGGAAAATCATTTAAATTCTCTGTGACTTGTTTTTATAACTGTCAGATGGATTAACAATAGCACATACGTCATTATGTTATGAGAATTATGTGGCTTAATACAGTAAAATTCTTAGCATAGTTCTTGGTACATAGAAACAGTTTAATAAATGCTATTATTCTTATTCTTTAAACAATGTAAGCCATCCAATAAAGTGCCTTTATCTGTTGATAAAGAGTATTCTTTAAATACTAATTTCCTAAGTGACACAAACTACATTGATTTCCTGGTTAGAGCCACTCATGAAACAAGTAACTTACTATAGACAACTAAGATTTTTCTTTCTATATTCATCAGTACCAAATATCTAAATTTAAATTTGCAATTTGGTTGTATCCAGGGCTAGGCTTAAATTAATGTAAAAATTCTGTATTCAGATAGAAGACATTTTCTTTATTCTCCTGTTCTCCCCACCCCTCTTGTCTGTGCCTTTTTATCCTTAACAGTTCTCTACAGGCATACCTCATTTTATTGCACTTGACTATTGCATTTCTCAGATATTGCATATTTTACAAATTGAAGGTTTGTGGTAACCCTGTTTCAGTCAAGTCTATTGGTGCCATTTTTCCAACAGCGTTTGCTCACTTCATGTCTGTGTCACATTTTGGTAATTCTCACAATATTTAAAACTTTTTCATTCTATGTATTATGGCCTGCGATCAGTGTTTTGTTTTTTTGGTTTTTTTTGTGATACACGGGCCTCACTGTTGTGGCCTCTCCCGTTGCGGAGCACAGGCTCTGGACGCTCAGGCTCAGCGGCCATGGCTCACGGGCCTAGCCGCTCCGTGGCACGTGGGATCTTCCCGGACCGGGGCACGAACCCATTTCCCCTGCATTGGCAGGCGGACTCTCAACCACTGCACCACCATGGAAGCCCGCGATCAGTGTTTTTGATACTGTTTTGCAAAATGATTACAACTCGCTGAAGGCTCAGATGATGGTTAGAAATTTTTAGCAATTAGCAAATTAGTTTTTAATTAATTAGCAAAGTAGTTTTTAATTAAAGTATGTACATTGTTTTTTAGACATAATGCTATTGCAGACTTAATAGACTACAGTATAGTATAAACATAAATTATTATGCACTGGGAAACTAAGCAATTTGTGTAACTCACTTTATTCTGATATTGACTTTACTGTGGTGGTCTGGAACAGAACCTGCAATATCTCTGAGGTATGCCTGTGTTCTCGTCAGTCAACATCTACTCAAAGGATTTGCTAAACATTCACAGTGAGACATGAGAGGGTAAAACTAGAGTAACAATTAGATTTCACATCAGATACCAACTCTGGTGGCTACCTAGAGAATATTTTCCACTGTGAGATTTCTGTTGGGAGAAATAACCCTGCCATGATTAATTAGGCTTGCCAAGGGAAAGGAGGTGGTATGGAGAATACAGTGGCTGTGAGACAATGTGGCAGGTAGACTTTGAAGATGGTAGACTTTGAAGTCAGTCTGTGCTGAAATCCATTTCTACCGTTCATTAGCTGTGTGTCCTTGACCAAGTTACTTAATCTCTCTGGACCTCAGATTCTTCATCTGTGAAATGAGTATAGACTTTCAGTATAAACTTGAAACCATGAGATATTTTCTTTCCATTTCTGTTTCTGGATATCATACTAATGATACAAGGTGAATGAAATAATAAATGAACCTGAAAACTGCATTTTCACCAAAACTAGGGGACTGGTATAATCTGCAGACTCCCAGAATCTGAGAAAAGCAGGTGCCATATGGAGTAAAATCAATAGTAAGATTTCAGAAAGCACCAGCAAAAGCCAACTTCCTGAAGGTGAGGAGCACACCCTGAAGTACTTAACCTTTAGCCTTTGTACAAAACAAGTGTCACAGGATCTGGGGAGGACTGAAGCTGCCCAGAAGGAAGTATAAGAAAGAATCACAGATAATAGCTAAATGGCTCAGTGGGGACAGAGCTCAGAAAATGTCAAAATCTGCTTCCTAAGGTGAAGGATTCATTCTGAAGTATATGCCAGTGGAAGGGAATACAGGGGAAGGAGAGAGGAGTTGTGAGTGGGGCTGGCTGTGGAAGTCCTCCTGGACTGGGTTTGGTTCAGAGAAGAAGGTGGGGCTGTATCAAGGAGCCATTTGAGAAGGAAACTCCGGTAATGCTGAAATGGAACCTTTGGGTTTTGAGATTTGGCAGGCATGGCCCTCCATCTTCTCCCCCAGCATCCTTCTGTAAATTGCTGGGCTATGAAACCATAAGTAACGAACATAGAAAGACACAGCAAGGTAAAATGTAGGGAAAAACAGCAAAAACAAGAATGCGTACATTAAAAAAAATCACCTCTGAAGGAAGATCATAAAGCAGAAATATAAGAACTCAGGAAAAGGAAGAGATGGTAAGATATTAAAAGGAAATGAACTGTGAGCTTGTAAAACTCAAAAGAAGTGGTAGGGAAAAAAACCCTTTTACAAATCGAAATGAAATTGGAACATGAAGAGATAAGACATAGGAAACACAAAGATATGAGAAAATCAAACATGGAACTGAAGATAAGGAACATTTATAGAGAAATGATATAGAGGACGGCCGTGGAGATTCAACATACTTATAATAGGAATTTTTGAAGGAGAAAATCGAAACTATAAAATAAAATAAATATTCAAGGGTGTAATTCATGAAGTTAAAAAAAAAACCCAAAAACAAAAAAACGAGACTTGAATTTATACAACAAATGGGCATACTGTGTGCCTGGAAACATTTATCCAGACTGGTCAATATTAAGCCATATCATGATAAAAAATCGCTGTACTTTGAAGATAAAGAACAGATCTTTTGGGTATGCTATTAAAAAAATCGAGTCACTTAGAAGGAGAAAAAAATTGTCTGACTTCAGATTTTTCTCTCCTAACATTCAACACCTAAGGACAGTGGAACCATAACTGCAAGATATCCAAGGAAAGAAAATACCAACAAAGAATGTTACATTCGGTGAAAATTAAGGTACAAAACTACTAACAATTAAGTCAGGAAAAGTTCTCATGAACCCTTCTTGATGAAGCTAATAGAACATAAACTTCAGCAAAAAGTAAATGAGAAAACAGCTACAAGAGACTGGCTCTATTTAACAAAAGAAAATATGGGAATGAAACAGAATCTAAATACCATATGAACTAACAATATAGGAATGGTACAACCACTAAAAAAAATGGGAGGAAAGGGGAAAAAACCCCAGGAAGTAGGTTAAGTTTGCTGATTGGCTTATCAGAAGCTGGGAATTAAAAATTATCCAAAGCTTATAAATCAAATACTGTAAGGATAGTATTTAATAATGAAAAGGTAAATACTAAGAAAATCCTATTGACTAATATTAGGTGGTAAAGGGGGAAAAAGGAGAAAAAAGAAAAGGAAACATTGTTCACTGAAAAATAGATATGTCTAAAGAGGGCTAGGGATATTGTATACATTTATAATTTTAAAGGTCAACTTTAGAATAAAAATACAAACATTTCTAATTTCAAAAGAACTACATACAAAAGTAAACAAAGCACAAAAAGCAAAGGAAACAAAGCACATAGTGACTTTAAAAATTGGAAAACGTAAAATATGACAGCTTAAACAAACCACATCAATAACTGTAAATAGATTTAATATTATATTCAAAAAATTTTTTTTCAGATTAGATCACAAAACAAACTCCTTCCTCTTTACCTAAAGCAGCGTTTCAATGTAGGTGAAAATAAAAGCATGGGCAAAGGTATATCAGACAAATGCAAACAAAAAGTGGGGCAAGGGGTCTTAATTCCAGATAAGGTGCAGTACCCAATAAATATATGAATTTTATGACTGTCTCTGCATAGCAATCATAACATTAATATTCATAAAGTTAAGACCACATGAGATAAAAGGCCAAAAAGACATAATAGTGATGAGACTTTCTTTACCTCTTAGTCCATGAAAGATTAATTGTATAAAAATAAGGGTATAGAGGATATAAAATAAACAACGAGGTTCAGCCAACTGGTATTAAATTCTATGCCCTGAAACACCTTTGTAAGTGCTTACCAAACTCTATTGAAAATTGACCATTTATTAGGCTAAGTTTCAAAACCAAAGTGCAAATTAGACAGTCTTCTGATCACAATTCTGTTAAGTTAGATTTTACTAACAAAATTAGAAAACAAACAAAAACCCTTCTAACTGGAAGATTTTGCATTTCCTCTGAAATCATTTGGTTCAATGGGAAAATACAAGTAAAAATTGCATAGTTTCTAGAAAACTACAAAAATGAAAATATCACACAAAATGAAAATATCACATCAAAATCTATGGGATATAGCAAAAGCAGTATTGAGGAAATTTATTGCTTAAGTGCTATAAATAACTAAGTGCTCATTGCCAGAAACTAGACAAAGAATCAAATAAACCAAATGAAAATAGGAAAAGATAATAAAGATAAACGCAGAAATTAATGATACAGAAAGCAGACAAAAATAGTAGAAAGGATAAACAAATCCAAAGGCTATACTTTTGAAATAAGCAATAGTTATACTAAAGAACAAATAGAGGATTTCTCTGGTGGAGCAGTGGTTAAGAATCCTCCTGCCAATGCAGGGGACATGGGTTTGATCCCTGGTTCAGGTAGATCCCACATGCCATGGAGCAACTAAGCCTGTGAGCCACGACTATGGAACCTGTGCTCTAGAGCCTGTGAGCCACAACTACTGAGCCTGCGTGCCACAACTACTGAAGCCCACACGCCTAGGGCCTGTGCTCCGCAGCAAGAGAAGCGACCGCTATGAGAAGCCTGCGCACCACAACGAAGAGTAGCCCCCACTCGCCGCAGCTAGAGAAAGCCCGCATGCAGCAACGAAGATGCAAGGCAGCCAAAAATAAAAAAATAAAATAAGAGTTCTAGATGCAGAGTGGGTTTGAATGCCACTCTGCCACTTATTTAAAAAAAAAAAATAGAGCACAATATTCAAAATTGGAAAATTATATAGAGAACCACAGAAATAGGGAAACAAAAAGAATTGTAAGGGAATATTACATGAAGATCTCTGAGTAATGCATTTGAAAGCCTAGAAGGAAGTTATTTCATATAAAAATATAAATTTAAAAAATTGATTAAAAATTTAGTTGAAAATTAGAATAAATCAATCAACGTAGAATAAATTAGGAAGGTGAATGAAGAGTTATCAATGAAAAAGCCAACATAAGTTTGGTTTACAACTGAGTTTTATCTAACTTCTGAAAAGAATCTTAAAGGTATTTAAACTGTTCTGGGCCATAAAAAATAAGTTCAACATTATAGTCAGATAAAGATAAGGGAAATAAGAGGAAAACCACAGGCCAGTCTTAATTCATAAATATCAATGCAGAGAGTCTACATAAGATATTCTGGAAGAATCCAGTAAGGTATTAAAAGAATAAAATATAACCGTCAAGTAGATTTTATTTTAGAAATGCAAAGAAGGTTCAGTCGAGAAGCTTTTTGTGTAGTTAATGCTTTAAAACATTTGATTTTTTAAAAATCCTAGCTATTTGTCATTAAAACTCAGAAATAGGATTGAAGGAAATATATATGTATACATATATATTAGAATTGAAGGAAGCATATATATATATATGTGTACATGTATATATATAAATATCAAAAATGTATGTATACTAAAGTTTTAAAATAATACTCTTTCTAGTAGAATTTCATTCTAATAGAATCAGAAATTTGAGGCAGTACATAGTATGGGTTAAATACAAAGACTGGTTTTCTTTGGGCAAGTAGCAGCCCTGGATATCATACCACATAATTTTGACTCTTCCTTTATGTAAGAATAGCTGATCTGGCATCATAGAATGCCAGATCATGTTTCCCATACTTTATTATTGTATATATTTTAAGCATGGTGATTTTCACATTAGCGGTGTTTCTTCCATAGTTTATTTCTTGGATTGAGAATATCCTTACAAGCAATTAGCATTGGTTAAGAGTACCCAAAGTCACAGTTTAAGTATGTTATGTTTCAGAAGTGTAAATTTTCATTGAAGATTAGGAATGATTTAGCTGGTAATTCATATTTTATGTTAAAACAAACAGCCATATTATGGAGTAAAATTAATTTTTTTAAAAAATTATAATTTTAAAACATGAGAAGTCAAAGATTTTTTTGTGTGTTTTTATGAGGCTTCTTTAAAGCATTTCCCCAAATTCCTGGAGATGCATATAATTTATAACTGTTGTTAGGAATATTTTGGTGGACATTTGCCACTATATTTGCGATTTGTACTAAAAGTGAGTTATCAAATATCTACTAATTTCCTATAAAAGGAAAGTTAAGATGATGTGTAACCTTGCTGGCTAATCTTCAGAAATCTTTGTTTTTCCTCATTTATCATAGTGATGAATGAACAATTCTTTAACATTTCTTGTTGGAAATGATTATGTACATACAATGATACAAATGGGAGATTTATAACCCAAAGAATAATAAAGATCACATGGCTGACTAAGCTGTTCTGTATCCTTGAGAAGTTTATTATCTTTTACAAGTCCTAGAGTTATAGAACTCTAGAAGTAAATGTCACATCTGATTAGATTCTGTGGGGCAGATTCATTCATTCAGAAATTATAGAACTATTTGAAGGCAGGTATACTAGATATCCAATAAGGAAGCAGACATAGAATCTGTCTTCAAGAGTTTATAATTGGGTAAGGGAGATAAGCAGTATACTATCAATAACATTACAATGAAAACCAGAAAAATCATAATTATATAATGTATATAAAACCTATATTTTATAATAAATATTGAGAAACTCCGCAAACTGTTTGGATTAACAGTTACTCTGGAGGACTGAGAAAAAAATGGAAGAGACAGAAATTTAGAAGGGAGAGAAAAAAATACAATGATCAGCAACAGTAAGAATTTAAGTTCTCTTGTCCAGGAGTTTTCAGGGTGACTGGGTACTTTATGTATAGCACACACTTAAAGCATTAGGCATAGGGAGAGCTCTTATGTGACCTGTAAATTCTCGGAAGGTAAAACGGAAAACAGCCTGAAAAATTAGTTTAAAAAATAATAGTTTAAACGGTTGTGTGAACTTAATTTATAAAATGGTTTCCAAATTAAAAATTTCTTTTTGTAAGTATGTCCCTAGTTTCTCTTTAACACAGAACTCATAAAATTTTAAGTTCTAAATTAAAGATATAAATGACTATCTGGGAATCTTTGAACATGTAATTCATTGGAGTAACAAGTTTCCTAATTGGGAAGAATAAGAGAACATTTATTAAATTTTGGGTTTAGGGATATTGGGGTGTATGTATGTGTGTGTTTCAGATTATGAGTATAACATTTTATTTTCCCTTTCCATACCTCTCATTACCTAGAAATTAGTTATTGATAGAGCATGTTTATTTTAGTGGTTACTGTTGATACCTACAAGGAAGATTGTAGGTATACTCAAACATTTATATGAACACATGAATGCATAAGAGTAAGATTCTTTCTCTCTTTCTCTTTCTCTCTCTCTTTTTAATTTCCAGGCATAGATATTCTTCATCAACTAGGCCTTGGAGGCAAAGATGTAAGACATTCATCATCAGTGACTGCTGTACCATCATCATCTACACCATTACCTCAGGGGGTCCATTTAACAGAATCGGGTGTCCTTTTAACAAATGATTCTTATATTGAGTCACCTCTCGTGAAAATTTTACCAGTCAACTTAGAACAGCCATTTACAATATTAATTGGTTTACAGTCACATAGAGTAAACAATGCATTTCTCTTCAGCATTAGAAGTAAAAATAGACTGCAATTAGGAGTACAGTTATTACCTAAAAAATTAGTGGTATACCTTGGAGGAAAGCAGTCTGTATTTTTCAACTACAGTGTTCACGATGAGCAATGGCACACATTTGCCATTGCTGTTAGCTGTCAAGTTGTCTCAATGTTTGCTGAATGTGGAAAGAAATATTTTAGCAGAGAGACTCTTTCGGAAGTTCAGACCTTTGATTCTAACAGTGTGTTTACCTTGGGAAGTATAAATAATAATTCTGTCCATTTTGAAGGAATAGTATGTCAGTTGGATATTATTCCTTCTGCAGAAACGTCTGCAAACTATTGCAGATATGTGAAACAGCAGTGTCTCCCTGAGACAAGCCTTCTTCATACAACTATTGTACCAGCTAAGATACCAGAAAACTCTCTCTTGCCCAAAAGATTTGGTGAAAAAGTACTGTCGGAGGACACACTTACCAAAGGCAGAAGCATTCTAGATTCCAGAAATGATTCTACGGCAGTGCATAAAGAACAAGAACACCAGATATCAAGATCTCAGTTAACTTCTCTTCGTTCAGAGAATGTCTCTGCTGTGGATCTTGTGAACCATGTGATTCAGGCCAAAGAAATGATCACCGAGCAACTTACTCAGGCAAATCTAAGCCTGCCAATGACACATCATAGCCTCAATGAGCCAAGGAAAAATAGCAAGGAGAAATTTAGTTCTCTTCTAAACGTGTTGGACAATGTCACACAACATAATGATAAAGTAACTGGTCTGTCACCATTTAAGAAGATATCCTCTATTCTTCCACATATAAAACAAGATACAATTAAGAATGTCAAGAAAGCTATCACAGCAAATCTACACACTAATGAACTTATGGAACTGCAACAGACTTTAAACACAACCTTATACAGAGTGACAGATGAGCCATCTTTGGATAATCACCTTGATCTAAGGAAGGAAGGTGAATTTGATCCTGATGCTACTTATCCCTTCGAAAATAGCTATGAAACTGAGCTTTATGATTATTATTATTATTATGAGGATCTTAATACAATGCTCGAAATGGAGAATCTAAGAGGGCCAAAAGGGGACACTGGACCTCCCGTAAGTTATTGTTTTTAAAATGTGTCTTAATGCACTAATTTACCAAACATTTTGAAAGGAATTCTCTAGGCTGAACAGTACAGAACAGATCTGTCTTAGAGATGTACCCTGGCTTACAATGAGTACATTATGCTTGCTATAATATATCCAACCAGAATGCAACCCTGGGTCAAATATTGTACTTTTTTTTTTTTGGTTTTTATTGGAAGGCTGAAAAGCTTACTTAATTCTGGTAAAGTGGTGAGTAAACTATATGCTTTTCTTGTTCAGGTGAAATTCAATCAGGAGTTCAACTGCTAAATATAGATCAGCATTCTTTTTTATGAAAAAAACCCATAGGCTTAATGCATACTCATGTTGAGAAGGATATGAAAGTTATAGTAGACTAAATAAAAATACTTTAAATACATTATTAAATATACTTTCAACAAAATCATATCAAAAATGAATTAAAATAGAGTGTAAAATTTTAGATAGAGATAATTTTATAGTGGGTCACTGGGGAAAAGCAAACCCTTACATTATAGAAATTAAAATATTTCACTTAGAATTGTAAACAGTAACATATTTCATTATATCTTTCATGATATAGCCAATTTACATTTATGGATTAATAAAAGTTCCATCTGCCTCATACAAAAATAGCCAGTCAGCCCATCAGTCCATCAGTAGAAAAAGAGCCAAGTTACTTACTTAATAATGCCTAAGTAAAACTATGAGATAATAGACTGATTTTTTTTTTAGCTCTGAAATTATTTTGTCATGTAGGTGCAATTGTAGATGGACATTTGAAAAATTTTTAATCACTTAAAATTCATTTAAAGCTATTTAAAATCACATTAGGAACATTATGTTTTTGCCTTTCATATTTTTGAATACCTTAAACAATCAACTTATATGTTTTTAGAAATTGTTTTTTAGGTTGCAAGCAGACTAAAATATATCTTAAGGTATTTCCTTTATTTGATGAAAATAAAATTTGAATCATTTGTTTAGTTCCAGAAATCATAGAATAGGAGATGACACCACTTGCTGAGCTTGTGTTTCTTTTGCGGTTATTACTCAGTGATTTGATAGGTATTGAGCAACTCTTATTAGTGTGAATGTTTAAAGGGTTTAATAAAATCTGAATAATATAGAGAAATAAACTTTTCAGCTATGACAATTATCAACATATTAGTAATAAAATTGAGCCATTAGGCAGGTCATATTAAACAGTTATGTAAGCTATTTACTTTCTTCAAAAAAAAGTCAGTGATGAGTGTTAATCTCTTCTCTAAATTCAAGAATAGTTGTTTCAGCATTAGTATATTCAACAGATACTAACTTAGTCTCTGCTTGGGCAAAGCAGAAACACAAGGTATGTATAACAGAGTTACTGCTCAGAAGGAGCTTACATTGTGGTAACGGGGACACAGGAAGTACATTTATAATTATATCTCAGGGTCAAGTAAGATTAAATGTCACTGAGAGATACAAACTAAATATATGGAGTACACATTTTCAAAGGGAAGAAAAATAGTTTTTGAGGGGATCCCTATGAAAGATCACTTAAGGCTGAATGTGTTCAGGATAGGTTCTTGTGGACAAAGTTTTCAGAACGTCAGCCTCAAAGAATGGATACGATTTTGATAGGTGAAAGGAACTGGCGTATCTTTTATGTAGGAGAAACAGCAAAATAGTTATAATTTGAGTTCTTATTAATTTTTGGTTACCTATAACCAAAATAGTTATAATTTATTGAGTTTTACTATGGTAGCAGGCACTCTACCATGCCCTTTACATTTGTTATCTTAAAAGAACTTTGTAAGTTTGGTATTATTATCCTCATTTTTCAGGTTAAGAAACTGAGGCCCAGAGGAATTAGTTTACTTGTCCATAACCACATTGCTAATTGATAGAGCCAGGATTTTGACCCAGGTTTTCTGCCTCTAAAGTTCAAACTCTTTCATGATATTAGGCTGAATAATGTTAGACAAATATAAGACCCAAGACAGATGTGGACAGGTTGTAGAGGTCTTAATTTTCAAACTGATAGTTCTAACTTTATCTTGGTTCTCAGTGGGGAATTCTGTAGGTTTCTAAGTAGAGGCATGAATAGGGAAGTCAATCTGGTGGCAGTGCTCAGAGCAGACAGGAAATTCCTGTTATCATCTGGATGTTACAAGACTAGGACATTATCTAGGATGCCAGCGGTGAAAATGCAAAGGAGAGGTAGGATTCAAGAGATATTTTGAAGGAAGGTTTGGTAGAAACCTAGGAAATTAATTGGACCTAGGGACCAAGTAAAAAGGTAGAGGATCCAAGATGGCTTCTAAGGTTTTAAGCCTGTGGATTGAGAGAATGGTGATACCATTACTAAAACCAATAATTAAGAGAGGAAGTTGATTTTAGGAGAAGAAATGAAGTTAAAACATCTAAGGTGCTGTTGGCAAATCAGTAAGCTGTTGGAAGAATTGAAGAAGCTGAAGTAAAAAAGAGAGGTCAAAGTAGGGGGTATAGATATGGGAGTTTTCCTGTCAATATTATATCAATAGTTGAAGCTATAGAGTCAGATAATTTTCAAGGAAAGGAGTTCGGCATAGAGTCGAGAGCCAAATCATGAGCCATGTTTGCTTTGTGGTTATAGAAGAAAGAAAAAAAAAGCAGAAATGTGACGGAGTAATTAGAGAGATGGGAGAGAATACAGTATACTATCACAAAAGCCAAAGATGAGAGTTTTGAGAAGAAATTGATCAGCAGTGCTGAAAGCTACAGCTGAGGACTGAGAAAAAGTGGAGGAAATCCTTTGGATCTTCTGATGGGAAAGTCATTATTGAACTTTGAGAATCTGACTTCAGCATAGTGTAGAAGTCTAAAGGTAGATTTTAGAAAGCTAATGAGAGGGTGAATGGTGATGAAATGATGAACTTTGTAGAGACTGCTGCACTGCTTCTTGAAGTGGATGTTACTGTGTGAAGTCTGAGGCCAGCCTGATTTTTCCTACTTGTAGGTGACTGTTTTTCCTCTGTATGCCCATGCAGTTCTTTTGTTATCTTTGAAGTTCATTTCATCAAACCTGTTAGGTTCTGTATCAGTTTTTTCTGGTACTCTTTTGATCTGAAGATTATTTTTAGTTATTATAGAAAAGTCTCTCCTTATATTCTCAGGTATTTTTCTTTTGCATTTTTCTATATTATTCTTCAGACATACCAGTATATGTTAAATGTCCTTTGTGATGATAGTATTTATTATCTTCTCTACAGTCATGTCCATGTGATTGCATTTTTCCACTTTGTTTTATGTGAATTCAGTTAAACTACATCCATATCCCTTAATTGATTTGTTCAGTTGTAGTCAGTTTTTATTGTTTCTGACCTGGCTTTCATCTATAATTGTTTCTTTTTTGCTCTTTCAATCTTTAAGCTCCCTGGCTCACATTTTATTACCTTGGTTGTTATTTTTAATGTCTTATAACTCTTCTTTGAGCTCTCATTTTGTAGAAAAATAGCATCTTGAAATTTTTTGAATCTATAGTGAACTATATGAACTTTTTCTCTGTTGCGTGGAGTGATTCCTCTTCTGGTAAACAGTTTTCATCTACTTTTAATTTATGTTTCTGTTCTCACACTTTCCCCTCCCCTCAATATGCATAGGTCCCTTGCTGGTTTCTTTCTGGTTATTACTCATTTTTAAAATAAAGACAACTCTATCTGGGTCACTATTTGCTTCAGAATTCTATAGGGAGAGGCAAAGGGAAGTAGTGGTACACAACATCAAATTTAAGTTGCTATCTTCAACACCGTCTTTCCATATTTATTTTGTCCTCTATCCAGAAACATATCTCCTCTCATTTTCATGTACGTGAAGCCCTCTATATTGCTCTGAGAAGTGATATGATGATTTATGCTCTTGTCTTCTACCTCCTCTCACAACCAGAAATCTCCTGAAGTTAGGAGATTTGTTGCAGATCATGAAAATGTGTTCTTCCTCTTCAGCTCTACTTTCCTTACTCCTGGTTGTTTGAACTGGGTCTTTACAGGGTCATGAATTATATGTCCTGTGGCTTTCCCATTTCCTTAAACTTTACTATTGTTATTAAAGGATTGTTGGTATGAACTTTCTGGACTGATATACTTTTAGATATCTGTAGCCTGTCTAAGCTTTGACGTCTGAAGAGGTTTTTTGTTTGTTTTTTGTTTTTGGTCATCTCTCAGCATCTTTCCTTACTCCAAACTGTCTCAATATTTGGAAGAGAATTTTCATATTTTTGGTTTGTGGTTTTGGTCTTTTCCTTGTTTCATCAGAGATGTTTTCTTCTTTTGGTGTTTTTTGTTGTTTTCAGTGGTTTTGAGGGAAGGAGGGTTCTCATTCTGCTATCTTTTATATAAATTCTCTAGTGATCGATTTAAAATATAAATTAGATCATGTCATTTATCTTCTTAAACTCTTCAGTGACTGAAGAGTAAAGCAGTTAGAATAAACTAAAAACTCTTTATCATGACCCATGCAGTCGTATATCATCTGGCCCCTGCTTTCCTCTGCAACCTCATTTTGTTCCACTTTTGCTTAATCGCACCGTTGGGTTTCTTTTATCTCCTTGATAAGACTGTAATTTTTCTTTGTTTTGTTTTATTTTACTCATGCCCTAATTCATTTTACTCCTGTTTTCTGGAATTTTATTTTCTCCTCTTTCGTTACTCCTCTTCATTTTTTAGATATAACTTAGCACTTCCTCAGAGAAGCCTTCTCTGATACCACAATATAAATTATGTACACTGTTGATCTCTCTCGGTTGCTTGTTCTTTTCTTCATATCACTAAATAAAATGTATATTATGTGTTTATTTATTAATGGGTGTTTTTTTAATCTCACTGCCACCTCCGGGAGGGTTTGATGTTTACTAATGTTTATTGAGTGAGTGAATGAATGAATGAGTGAATGAATTATAGAGGGAACTTTAGATGTAGGACTTCCAAGATTAATTGACCAGATATTACTATCTCTTAGAAGGACTGAATACATTTGCCTTAGTATATATATTACCCTAGTAATAATAGTATTATAACTAACATTAATTGAATACTGCCTGTGCCCCAGCCATACCTTTTAAAAAATTGCTCTATAGTTTATTGGTTAAGTACTGTATATCAGACATAGTTACAGGTATTTTATATAGTACAATATCTTTAATGCTTACAATAACACTGAAAAATAAATTTTTTGTCATCAGTATTATAAAGATGAGGAAACTAAGGCTTAGATAGAGTAATTGACTTGTCTAGGGTCATTCAGCAAGTAAATGATTGAAGCATGATTTGAATCTAGATTGGATGATTGCCATACCATTGCTCTTTTAATTGAATTATACTTTCTCTTAATAACCAATAACCTGAAAGTTAAAGTGCCTTTTTTAGTACTTTATTTATCAAAAGTAACTCATAAAAAAAGTCATATAAAATTACTTTCCTTCTCTGGTTTCTAGAAAATGCCTATTAATAACCTGTTCTCAAAGATATGGAAATGCAAAATTGTGAAGACAAGTTAAAATTGAGTTTTATTTATTGCTTATTAAACAATTCAAATATTTCAGTCACAACACAAAATATAGTCTTTTCTCCTTAGTATCTAACATTAACTGTAATATTAACTTCTTTTTCAGTGTGAATGTAGTAGTGTTTTCTTATGTCACAAAGTAGCGTGACAGGGCAATAAACCAAACTAGATATTTTGTTTTAATTTTGCATTTAGTTTTTATTTTTAGTTCTTATTTTGGGGGACTTCAAATCATCAGCTGGTAAGTTCTGATGATAACAGCAGAACCAGAAATAATTTGAAAAGAATTTTAATTTTTTTTGAAAATAAGTGAAAGTCAGTTTTTGATGGAAGCTAGTGATATAATAATGATGCAGAATATTTGAATGGCTCAGGAGGGAGAACAGAAATATTACTCTTCTGTGGTTGAATAGGAATATTCCTTTTCTCTTAATATTAGAGAATACATGAAAGGTTTTTATTAAGGAGTAGGAGAAGGAAAAAAATTAAAAGGAAAATGGACAGTTTGAACTATAAAGAGCATTAGAAAACTGCCAAATGACTGTAGCATTAATAAAGGAGAAAGTTTCAAAGATAAAAATGTTACATAAAAATGAGGATCAGTAGACCATGCTACTTGTTAATGGTAGGGCTAATATCTTAACCTTGATATGTCTCATTTCAAAACTTGTAGTATTTTTACTGCAATAATGAATGAATGTTTGTAAAATGGAATGTGCGTATGCTCTGTAGACATCAAGAATAATGCCATGGCAGCAGAATGCACAGTAACAATGAAATTAATGGACAGATGAATGAATGAATATGTATTAACCGTATCCCAAATGAACACTTATTCTTCTACAGTTGATTGTTAAAGCAAAAAAAGATGACATAAGGCATAATATGAGGAAACAAAGTAGTAGTTTCCTATTTCTTATTTGATATATTTAATAAGTGACATTTAAAGAACTCAGAATACTTTAAAAATTGACCTGTTTTTGCTTTCATATTTTGTTTTTACAAACCATTTAACTCTTATTAGTGACCTCCTGGTATGCTGCATTTTGTGTAAGGCAGATTTATTACTGAATATACTAGAAGGATCTCATTGTAACAGTTTAACACATTACACAGATCCTTGGTATAAGCCTTTTAAAAGAACATAAAATGGTTAGTGCTTTAATTTTTCAAGGCAAGTCTTCTGTTGAAATGTATTTGAAAAAACCTGTAGTTGTTGGTCTCTAAACCCTAAATTGAATTCCTCCTTCAGTAGTAAAAGTAAATTTAGGTAAAAAACTACCCACGAAACTACTAGTTATGGTCCCTGTGAAAACCAGATACAGTGGCCGTAACCATAAGTCATAGACTTCCTGCTGCCATATCTAGCCAGATTAAAGAGGACGTCTTGAGTTTTAGCTCTCACCCCTGCTGATTAGGGTGAGGGGTTTCATGTTGTTTGAAAATCATCAGCTGGTAACTAGGGATGGAAAAGGACCCCTGGAGTGAGACTCTTAGCAAGACTTGTGAGAGAGGATGCATCTGTTATCATGCCTAATATCTCGGCATTTGTTTTCCAAGGGTCCTTCTGGCCCAGCAGGTATCCCAGGTCCATCAGGAAAGAGAGGTCCACGGGTAAGTAGATGACCTCCGTTTCTCACTTGCTGTTAGAACTGGTAGCTTTCCAGTATGTTTTTTCCTAGTATTGTACAGTATGTACTTTCCTTGGAAATCTGCCCTGGATTGGCAAAGGTAGGAAATTGGCCCTACCTTTGCCAATTCAAGAGAAGCCTGGGAATACGTGCCAGCTGTTTATTTGAGTATGAACACCCAGCCCCAAAGCATTCTCTGTGAGCATGCTCAAGAAAGATAATCAAATTTGTAGATTAGTGACTGTTTGAGTGCTATTTGTAACATTATTCTTAGTTATAAAGTGATCTCATCTACAGTTGATAGTCCAAGGTGGGGTTCATTTACTTTGGGAAATGAAAAAGAGTGGGCGGCCTTAAAATAGTACATTCCTGGATTATATAATGGAAAATATTGGAGCTATAAAGTAAAAAAGTAATTGTCCTGAGGAAAAAAGCTGCCTTAAGGATAAGCAGTAGTTTCTCACATTACACAGGTCCAACAAAAGATTTATTGCTGTGTTAGAATTAGTTTCTTTCCAACCTCAAAAAAAAAAAAAAAGAATGGACTTCTACTAGCGGAAATTCTTCAAAGAGCTAGAAAAAGAATTGTGATTGTGTGTTATAAAGACAAATGCAAATGCCATAAATGATCCACTTTCTTTACTGATTTTTATTTATCATATAAACAATATAATGAAAAATCACCCTAAAATGTTACTTTAAATGGTCCTATTCACATCAAGATCTTGTCCATATGAGGCTGAAGATGATTGCTCACTCCGTTGTAGCTGTTTAACATTTCTTTCTTTATACTTGATGACCTACCACATTCCTCCCAGAGTGTCTTCTAAACTTGCTCCCTCTCTTCCAGCCAGCAGACCATTTCTGTCCTCCTACTTTTCTGTCAGGAAACCCTGGATCCTACTTCCCTGAGGGACTGAGTTCACCTTTGCACTAATTGCATTCCCTCTCCTCCATTAAGGCTGTTCTCCCACAGCATGACCTTTTTCTCTCCTTAGATTCTATGTTATTTGGCAACAACCAGCAAGTGATCTTTTTTAAAAATCCCAAACTTTCATTGATGCTAATTTTTCCTAAAGATATTGTCCTTGCTCACTCTTGCACTACTGAGCTTTGTGAAATAATCCTTTATACCCATTGCACCCACATCTACATCAAAAACTCATTTGTTAATCCTTATAAATTTTTCCATCTGCTTTATTGAAATTTGTTTTGGAAGACTACACGAATGAGATGTCATGAAATCTAATTTTTGCCCTTAGTTTTCATCTTGCTAGATATACCTTCAGTGTTTGCATTGCCAGCACCCCTCTCCTTTCTGAAACATAATGCTCTATTAGTTCAGAAGTGAAAAGACAGATAAATAGATAATTAATAACTATTTATGTGTCAAGATGGAGGTGTAGCTGAAGAGCGCAGGGGTGTGGTACTAAGCCCAAATGAGTATAGGAGGACCTTCTGGAGATGAATCTTAGTCTTCTACTTGCTGGTTGTGTGAACCTAAGGTTCCCCATTTATAAATGGGAGTAAATAACCACCTTGCAGGATTGTTATAAGGATTAGTAATTAAAAAGTAAAGCATTAACACAGTTACTTGCACAATAGTAGGTATTTAGTAAATAGAAGCAGTTATTGAATTCAAATTGACAAATATTCCTTTTTCTTTTTTGGCCTCCCTTGTGTGGCTTTTGGGATCTTTATTCCCTGACCAGAGATTGAACCCAGGCCACGGCAGTGAAAGCACCCAGTCCTAACCACTGAACCACCAGGGAACTCTCCAAATTGACAAATATTCATTGAGACGTTGCTATGCGCTAAGTACTACACTGGTAATATTCAAAACAGACTCTTGGGCTTCCCTGGTGGCGCAGTGGTTGAGAGTCGGTCTGCCGATGCAGGCGACACGGGTCCGTGCCCCAGTCTGCGATGATCCCACATGCCGCAGAGCGGCTGGGCCCGTGAGCCATGGCTGCTGAGCCTGCGAAAAACAGACTCTTTTCAAAGAATTTATAATTCTGAAACTAAACATATGTCATAAGGAAGTTAAAATAGCAATAAAATATTTAAATGGCAGAAATATCCCAAGACAATATACAACTAATTGCAAATAAATTTTACATGCCCCAATTTCTGTGGAAATGAGTAAGAAAGAGAAATCCCTTCATGCTGGTGTAGCCAAGATTTAAAAATGAGGTGGTATCTCAGTTGATGCTTGAATGTGGTTTGGGCAGGTGTAGGGGGGCAAGGTTAAATGAGGTAAGTCTTTAAGGTATGCATGATAGCAGAAACAAAAACCCAAGTGCAGAAAGGGTTACCATATGTTGAGAGGAGAGTAACTAAACAACTGCACTTTGTTATTTTTAGGCTTCTTACTCTGCACAACTTTTAGAAGTAGCACTAAGCAATGTGGCTGGAGATAGGGGCGGTAAATAAAGGACGTAAACACCTCAAGGACAGTGTTTTGAAGCAAAAACAGAAACCACAGTTCTGCTCTATAATTAGTCTTCTCCAAGACTGAAATATCCAAGATCTCAGAAGAGATAAAGAACTTTGTAAAATAATATATCCATTTTAATGAATTACATAATATTTATTTGAATGTTATAATAACCACTGTCTTTTATTTGTATCTAGATCTGTGCTAAGAATGATCTTTCTTTTTTTTTTTTTTCACTATTTGCAGGGCATACCAGGGCCACATGGAAATCCTGGGTTACCTGGATTACCAGGTCCAAAGGTGAGTGATTATTAGTGAGTATCGTAAAGAAGATCTTTAACTTTTAAAAGCCAACCTTGGGATATTGAGGACCTCTGTCATTTCCAGAGCATGATTCTTCAGCAAGATGGTCTTAGCCCGACAGAGAGCCAGGCTCCTCTGAGAGCCCGCCACACTTGGATTTATATATAGCTAGTGGTAAAGGCAAGCACAGCCCTGCTTTGGTATTCCAAAGTCTTTATTGTCAAAATATGATGGCAATATATGGAAACCTCTGAAATATACAGATTATGATTTGAGTCATTTACCTTAAATCAAGGCTATTTTAATGTATAGATAAGTACTGAGGAAATAAAATATGATTTATTTCCCTGTTCCACACTTTCCTAATATTTTTACCTGAAAAAGATCTGTGAGGATAATGCTTATAGGATACTCATATTTTTATGAGAACAACTAACCTGAAAGCCTGTATATATATATGAGCATACATTGTTGTGTAGTGGTAGCATGGTAGATAATAGTGTGATAGATAGTAGTATGAGTATAGTAAAAACGGATGGAAGAATATATACCAGGCTGGTTACCTTGAGAGCAGGTATGGAATTGGAAAGATAGTTAAATTTATATATATGCGTTAAGCATTAGGGTTTTGGTTTCCAGTAACATCATGAATATTTTAGGGTCATTAATAACCACTCTGCTTATTAATTATCTCACTCAAAAGTAACCATATAGATGTTACCATATAGATATAGGTTAAGATAGGATAGAGCTTAAGAACACAGGTTTTGGAGTCTTAACTGATTGGGGTTCAGGTTTTAGCCCTCTTGATTTGTATGACTAGAAGAAAATTACTTGCTTAGCGGCTTTAAGCTTCACTTTCTTCTTCTCCAAAATAGGAAAAATCATAGTATGTCCTCAGAGGGCTGGAGTGAAGGCTAAATAAATTGTGAGTAAAGCCCTTAACAGTGTTAACATGTCATAAGTAGTATCATTATTATTAATACGTAATAATGATAACAGATATTTTAAATCTAAATTTCCCAAAGTTTCTCATCACTGTCAGCAATTTTTTGAGTTTAATAAAATATCTCAGAGAGAAAAGAGACTTAACTAAAGTCTGGATGTGTAACAGTGAGAAAAAAGACAAATGCCTTCTAAAGAAATTAGAAGTTTGTTCTTAAATTTGTGATTCCCTCGCCTTCACGCTTTTGGGGGGACTTTCAGGATATTTAGTGAAAGGCTAATGTAGTTGTAAAGACCCAGCTCGTGTTTTTCCACAGAGCTGAAGTTCTAGGGGGCTTGCCGTCCTGCTAACACCCTGATCTCCACAACAAGAAGGAAGACAGAATGGGGGAGGGCTGGGTTTCCACATGGTTTGTGTTGTCCTCCCCTTCCCCTACCTTAGCCAGTAGCAAACAGATACTTGAAACAAACAAAAAAGATAGAGAATAGGGTGAGGAGAGATGAAGGTAGAGATAGTGGAAAGCCTTTGATTTAATTGACTTCTTAAAATGTGTGTACTTATTCAGGAGAAAATACTTGAGAAAATGATGAACTTTGTAACAAAAAATTTTCATTGTCCAAAGATTAAAAACAGGATATTTTTCAGTGTTGACTGGTATGAATATGTGTCTTTGGTAAAATGAACTAGGAGAGATGAAATCTTAATCTCAAGATATCTCTTTAATATTATATTTAGTAGTGTGAGTAAAATTTTGACTATAACTATTTACCAATAACATATTTTTATGAACCCATATATTAGGGATTTTAAAACCTCCACTTTTAATTTGCAAGCAACTAACTGAACCTCTTGGGAACTTAGTTGTATAGACCTGAATATTAGTCTTTAATTCATATTTAATTTGATAATTTGATAACCATGTTCAAAATAGCCAAGACTGACCATGATTTGTTTTAACTGCACATATTTGTGGAGGACATTAGATTGTGACAGGTGTTAAAAATCACCACTGTGTCTTAAATGAATCAAGTGAAGCTTGTAGCATGTGGTTTGTGAAACCAATTTTCCTAGATATTTAATATGCACTTTAAAGTAATCAGGATTAATAGAACATTCAAGGCTTATACTTTATAATCCTCTTATAGTATTTATTCAAGGCAGTGCAATAAAAATGCAAATTTCATTCTCTCAACAATAAATTTTGACATGTGATCACAGGATTTATTTTTCTTCAGAGAACAAAAATCCCTTTTAGATTAAGGGATTTTAGAGTATAAAGACACTTTCAGCATTTTTCTCTTTTCAGTTATTGTTTAGCAAGAATAACATAGAATTATTGGCCTCTAAGGAAATTGTATAAAGATTCGTCTTGTCGCTTGGACAAGAAATGATCTGTCCATTTCAAAAGGGGTTACCTGAACCTATGAAAAGACCAAATTAAGGCAATTGCAAGTTTAGAAAGGTTTAACTGAAATGGAAAATACAATGCATTATGGAACCTTTATACAGTCATATTTGGATTAATGTGCTTTATAAAAATTGTTAGAACTGATACCAGGGTTCTTGGCCTTCCCTAATCAATAGAAATTGCTAGTTCCTTATATGGGGTGAGGGTAGGGGTGTGTCCAAGGGTCGGGCCAGAGGGGTGGCTTAGGTGTTTTGCCCACCCCTTTGGTTGTGTTGAGTTCAGGGGGCATGAGCAGTACCTGGATTTTGCTCCCAGCTCTTCAAAAGTGGCAGTTGGGGGTTTTTTTTGGTCTTTTTGTATCTTTTATCCATAATTTGTCCCAACTGCACATGCACACAGTTATTTTTAGTCCCTGATAGTGTCTTTGTGTTTTGTTGCTTGAGGAGAGGTTTGTCCAGGTGCAGGCATTGCAGCACTGCAGCAAAGAGTCCCAGGTCCCAGCCTGTCTCAGAACCAAAAGATATACCTTACATAAGTTAATGGCATAAAGCACGTAAAACACCTGGTAGAATACTTGTGTATAGTTGACACTTAAGAAAACATTATTGCCCTTTTCTGGAGGAGCTACTTATAAGGTAACTAGGCTATTTAGCAATGAAACTTTTACTGCAAGTATCGCATTTATTATTTGTTAAGTAAAAAAAAAAAAAGTCTTGTGGCTCTTATGAATGAAAATACCTTAATATAGTAAAGAAATATGTTCTATTTATAAGACTATTTAAAAGTTTATAAGAATAAAGCTTATTTTGCTAACATACTCTTGATTGATGCAAAAATTAATTTATTTTCTGTTATACTTTTACAATTAAGTTAGTATTTATCATAAAGGACAAAAAGTGTAAACTGATCTTTGGTAGTTCTCAACTCTGTTCGAGCAAAATGAGTTTTCACACATCTGTTCGTCTTCCTTAGTAGATTCTGAGTTACTTGAATGCAGTGGCCAGATCTTACTCATCCTTGCCTTTGTGTCCAGCCCAATGCCCAGCAGGTGTTGGGCACTCAGTAAATGTTAAACTGAAACAATAAGCAGACTTAACATTAGAAACAAGGCACTGGCATCATAAGAGAATGAGAACTAGCAGTTATTAAGCATATAATTATTTTATGTATGCCATCTCATTCAGTTCCACTTCCGTTAAGAGTACTGTTCAGAGCAGGCTTTATTACCTTCTACTTTCCACAGAAGAAAACATATTCAGAGAGGTAAGTACTTAACCAAGGTAACACAGTTGTAACTGGCATCAGAATTAGATCTGTTTTACTCTTTCCCTTACACCAATTTGTCTCTACTAACATAGTGAGGAGTTCATTTATGAAACAGCACCTTAAAGAGGAAGGGTTTGGGTAGGGTAATAACCTAATGTAATTAAAGACTTGCTGAATTCATTTAGTAATAGTAACAAAATATGTCCATTCCAAGGTTCCAGCTTATCCTTTGGATACTGATAATAACATATAAAGTCCATAAAGAGTGAAACTGAACTCTAGCCTCTCAGAACTGTGTTGTTAAATTGTTAAATAGTAGAAGAATAAAATGCCACACAAAAATTTAGTGGTTAATATAGCATTTTTTCAGCATTATTAAGACTAATTGATTTAAAACAAAGACTATTGAGTTCTTTAGCTGAAATCATTAGCTGAAATCAGTAGACTAAGGGTAGAAATATTGTCTTCATAAAAAAAAACAACAACACAAGAAAGTGAATTCTGTTTCTCTATTTGCTAGAAAGAATGACTCTTTTCTTGCCACCAAATGCCTTCTGGGTCCACAGTTCATCATATTTACTTATTTAATATGAACTTTACTCGCAGGGTACTGGACATTTTTTATTACTATTAGTTAACACATGATCAATTATGCAGTAGATCTTTGGACATGAGTCCAAATGCGGAATCTAGCTCTTTGGCCTACCCTAGCCTACACTTATAATTCTAGTCCAGGCAATCTATTTGCGTCCAGATAGTTCATTTCCCAAAAATGCTTCTTAAAGGCAGCTTAAAACCTTCCCATGGACATTCATAGCTTATATTACTTTAGTCAGGTTCAATAGCTCCATCAAATTTAATCCAGTTAAATGAAAACATCTAACCTTAATAAGCTGCAATAACAGTGTCCCATTAGTAATATTAAATGAGATGTTATCAATAATGGTAAATATTGAATTTCCAAGGAATATATCTTTGTGCTGTTTTATTCCTGGTGTTGACCCTCTGCTACCATGTCTCCATCATTATTTCTCTAAACTGAAAGTCCCATTTTCCTTGTGTGTGAATTAAATAAATGTGTTGAGTATAGATGCTGACCCATTCTAAGAATTTTTTACTGAGTCAGATTGCTATGAAAAATTTTCAGTCCAACATTCTGAAAATGTAAAGTATGATAAAATGGTGAAGACTGAGGTGTTCCTATTAGTCTATGCAATGTAGGGACCTTTTTGTAAACGGCCAGACAAATATATTAAAATTTTTTCCTTCTAGCTATCAAAATCTATTGGGTTCATGTTAGAAGGATTCAGGAGCCAATTTAAAAAGGCTTCCACTAGCCAAAGATTGGTATAATTTGAGCATCATTAAGGATAATAACTGTAGTGGATTGAATCATAACAAATATCTCTAAATCCATGAGTTATAATGTTGTTAAAAACAGACAAACCCTCATTGGTCACCTTTAGAGGATGCTGGGGAATTACATCTATGAGATTGTCAAATTCTCTGACACCAATTGAATATTCAACAATTCAATTCAGTTCTGACACTACCCCAATTTAGTGTCAGACTCCACAGATTTAAGGGCTCAGTCCCACAAGACTCCTCACACTTGAGATGCCAGCAACAGATGGGTTGCCCAGGCTACTCACACTTCTGCTTGGCTGACTTACATGTTCAGGGATTCCCATAATCTCTTCCTCTCTCCCAGGTTTGCTATTTTGCTAGAACAGCTCACAGAACTCAGGAAAACACTTTAATTAGGTTTACCAATTTATTATTAAAAAATACAACTCAAGTAGCTAAATGGTAGAGATGCATAGGGCAAAATGTGGAGGGTGGGAACCTGGAGCTTCCATGCACTCCCCAGGTGTGCCATCTTCCCAGCACATCAGTGTGTTCACCTACTGGAAGCTCTTGGAATGTCTTTGTTCAAGAGTTTTTTTTGTTTGTTTTTTTGTTTTTACATCTTTATTGGAGTATAATTGCTTCACAATGGTGTGTTAGATTCTGCTTTATAACAAAATGAATCAGTTATACATATACATATGTTCCCATATCTCTTCCCTCTTGCATCTCCCTCCCTCCCACCCTCCCCATTCCACCCCTCTAGGTGGTCACAAAGCACCGAGCTGATCTCCCTGTGCTATGCAGCTGCCTCCCACTAGCTATCTATTTTACATTTGGTAGTGTATACATGTCCATGCCACTCTCTCACCCCATCACAGCTCACCGCTCCCCCTCCCCATATCCTCAAGTCCATTCTCTAGTAGGTCTGTGTCTTTATTCCCGTCTTACCCCTAGGTTCTTCATGACCTTTTTTTTTTTCTTAGATTCCATATATATGTGTTAGTATATGGTATTTGTCTTTCTCTTTCTCACTTACTTCACTCTGTATGACAGACTCTGGGTCCATCCACCTCACTACAAATAACTCAATTTCGTTTCTTTTTATGGCTGAGTAATATTCCATTGTATATATGTGCCACATCTTCTTTATCCATTCATCTGATGATGAACACTTAGGTTGTTTCCATCTCCTGGCTATTGTAAATAGAGCTGCAATGAACATTTTGGTACATGACTCTTTTTGAATTATGGTTTTCTCAGGGTATATGCCCAGAAGTGGGATTGCTGGGTCATATGGTAGTTCTATTTGTAGTTTTTTAAGGAACCTCCATACTGTTCTCCATAGTGGCTGTACCAATTCACATTCTCACCAGCAGTGCAAGAGTGTTCCCTTTTCTCCACACCCTCTCCAGCATTTATTGTTTCTAGATTTTTTGATGATGGCCATTCTGACTGGTGTGAGATGATATCTCATTGTAGTTTTGATTTGCATTTCTCTAATGATTAATGATGTTGAGCATTCTTTCATGTGTTTGTTGGCAATCTGTATATCTTCTTTGGAGAAATGTCCACCCCCTCCTCTCCCTGGAGGTGGGGGAGGGAATGGGGCTAAATTCCTATGCTCCAGTCACTTGTTAGCCTTTCCAGTGACTCATCCCCATCCTGAAGCTCTCTAGCTCCCTCTCTCCAGTCACCTCATTAGCATAAGCTCAGATGTTGTCGAAAAGCACTTGTTATGAGTAACAAAAGACACTCCTGTGACTCAGGAAATTCCAAGGGTTTTAGGAGCTCTGTGCTAGGAACCAGGGACAAAGACCAAATGTATATTTTTATTATACCACAGTGTCATTATTTTGAAAAATGGTAAATAGAAGAAAAATAAAGGGAAAGAATAAATTTTTTCTTAAGAAATTGCCTTGCTTTTCTTATAGAATTGAACCTTAGTGCAACCAAATAGTTGTCAAAGGGGAGTTTCTCTTTACAGAAAAAGCTAGCAAATGAAGAAAGAATACTAGAGTTAAAAATCACCATTTTTGCAATCCTGATGAAGAAGAGGTTGAAAACAATAGAAACAACTCAGGAAGACCAAAGGCCTTGAGGCAGGAGACTGCTTGGCAGTCTTTGAGGAATATCTGAATGAGATAAGTGGTAGGAGATAGATCAGAGACATAGCAGGAGCCAGATTATGTTGAATCTTGTAGGTAAGAATTTTGGTTTGGATTTTACTCTGTGTTAGGTATTTATTGGAGAGTTCTAAGTAGAAAGATGATACCATGCAATTTATGTTGTAGGAGGATGGTTCCAGCTATCACAGAGAATAGACTGGGGTAGGGGAAGGGTAGAAATAGGGGCACCAGTTTGGAGACTACTTCACTGGTCTACCCAAGCTCATGCTATGGGTGAGGATGGCATGGACTAGAGTCTTAACAATGGAGATGGTGTAAAGTGGTCAAACTCTAGATGTATTTTGAGGTACAGTTAATATAATTGCTGATGAGTCACTTATATGGTGTGAGAGAGGAGTCAAGGGTAATCTAAGGCTTAAGCAGTTGAACAGCTGGTATTGTGGGAGCTGCTATCTACTGGAATGAGGAGGAACATGATTTCAGGGTTTTACTTGTTTTGTTTTTGCGTGGGAGGAAATCAAGAGTTCATTTCCATTAATTTTTTTTTTTTTCCTTTTCCCCTGCTTTACGCAGGCCTCTTACTGCTGTGGCCTCTCCCGTTGTGGAGCACAGGCCCCGGACGTGCAGGCTCAGTGGCCATGGCTCACGGGCCTAGCTACTCCGCGGCATGTGGGATCCTCCCGGACCGGGGCACGAACCCGTGTCCCCTGCATCGGCAGGTGGACTCTCAACCACTGTGCCACCAGGGAAGCCCTCCATTAATGTTTTTAAAAAGCCAGCTTTTGGCTTTGTTAAGTTTTTCTATGGACCGTATAATATTTCATTGATTTTTAGCTCTATTCTAACATAAGCATTTAGAGCTATGAATTTCTCTCTAAGGACTGATTTAACTGCATCCCACAAAATTTGATGTGTTGTGTTTTCATTATCATTCAAGTTGAAATATATGCTTTCTTCATTACTCATGGGTTATTTAGAAGTATGTTTTTTTTTTTTAATGTCCATCAATTAGAAGCTTTTCTAGTGATCTTATTGTTGCTGGTTTCTAATTTAGTTCCATTGTATTCAGAAAGCACACAGTGGAAGAGTTTAATCTTTTAAAATTTATTGAGGCATTTTATGGCCCAGCATGTGATTATCTTGATGAATAGTTCATGTGAACTTCAAAAGATTCTGTATAGTGTTCTATAAATGTCAGTTCGATTATGGTGGCTGATGATGGTGGTCAAATTTTCTCTGTCCTTACTAGGTTTTCTTTTGTCTAGTTGTTCTGTTAATTACTGAGAGAGGTGTGTTGAAATATCCAACTCTGATTTTGGATTTTATTTCTTTAGTGTTTAGGAAGTGTTTAGTTAGTGTTTGCTTCATGTATTTTGCAGCTCTTGTGTGATGCATGCATATTTAAGACTGTTATGTCTTCCTGATGGACAGACCTTTTTATCATTATCAAATATCTCTGTTTATCTGTAGTAATACTCCTCTTCTTGAAGTCTAGTTTGATAGTAATAGAGCCACACCAACTTTTTAATGCTTATTGTCTGCCTGGTATATATATTTCCTTTCCTTTACCTTTCTATATTTAAAGTGCATCTCTTATAGATACTGTATAGTTGGGTCTTTTTATATTTATCTTGGCTTGATAATCTCTGATTTTTAATTAGAATGTTAAGTTCATTTACATTTGTGTAATTTTGGTATGATTGGGTCTTGGCCTTCTGCATTGTCATTTCTTTTCCATTTATCCCAGGTGTTCTTTGTTCCTTTATTCCCTTTTTCTACCTTCTTTTGGGTTAATCAAGTATATTTTATAGACTTTTTTTTTTTTTTTTTTTGCGGTACGCGGGCCTCTCACCGCTGCGGCCTCTCCCACCGCGGAGCACAGGCTCCGGACGCGCAGGCCCAGCGGCCACGGCCCACGGGCCCAGCCGCTCCGCGGCATGCGGGATCCTCCTAGAACGGGGCACGAACCCGTGTCCCCTGCATCGGCAGGCGGACTCCCAACCACAGCGCCACCAGGGAAGCCCTAATCAAGTATATTTTAGTATTTTATTTAATTTCTCTTGGCATTTCAACTGTGTCTCTGATTGATTTTTAGTGGTTTCTTTAGGGATTACAGTATACCTTATTAACTTATTGTAGTTTACTTAGAGTTATTATGGTAATATTTCATGTAAAATATAAGACTCTTGTAACATTACAATTACATTTATCTACTATCCCTCCATCCTTTGTGTTCTGTTGTCATTTATTTTACATCTATGTCGTTATAAACCCAACAGTACAATGCAATAATTTCTGTATTAAGTAATCAGTCTTATAAGGAAATTAAAAGAAGAAACAAACAAGAGAGTCATTCATATTTCCTCATTTATTTTCATTTCCAAAGCTCTTAATTCCTTCCTATAGATCTGAGTTTCTATCTGGTGTCACTCCCCTTTAGCTAGCAGAAATTCCTTCAATAATTCTTTGAGTACAGTTCTACTGGTGATGGTTTCTCTTGGTTTTTGTTTAGCTGAAATTTATTTTGTCTTTTTTGAAGGATAGTAAAAAAAAAATTTTGTAGAGTAAAAACATCTTGGTTGAGAATGTTTTTCTTCCAGCACTTTAAACATGTCTGATGTTCTCACATTTTGGCCTTTACTGTTTTTGATGAGGATTTAGCCAACATTTTTATTCCCCTCAATATAATGTGAAAACTTTCACCGGATGTCTTAATGTTTTTCTCTTTGTCTGGCTTTTAGCAGCTTTACTATGATGTCTGTAGGGGTGGTTTCCCTTAGATATTTCTTTGGGCTTCACTGAATGTCTTTTTATCCATAAAAAAATTTTTTTAAACAAATTTGGGACATTTTTGGCCATTATTTCTTCAAATAATCTTTCTGTCCCATTATTTCTCTCCTTTCCTTCTGGGACTCCATGTATGTTATACTATTAATATTGCCCCACAGGTCACTAGATCTCTGTTCATTTTTGCCATGTATTTTTTTTTCTCTTCTTCAGATTAGATAATTTCTATAGGTCTGCCTTTAATTTCATTAAACTTTACTTCTGCCTTCTCCAATATGATGTTAATCTCGTCCAGTAAATTTTTATATTTAAGATACTGTATTATCAGTTCTAGGTTTTTAGTCGACTCTTTTTATATAGTTTTCATCTGTCTGCTGATATTTGTCTGTTCACTCATTATGATCATCTTTTCCTTTAAGCCCTTGAACATATTTATAATAGTTAATAAAATCTTCAACTGCTGGGCTTCCCTGGTGGCGCAGTGGTTGAGAGTCCTCCTGCCAATGCAGGGGACACGGATTCGTGCCCCGGTCAGGGAAGATCCCACATGCCGCGGAGCGGCTGGGGCCATGAGCCATGGCTGCTGAGCCTGCGTGTCCGGAGCCTGTGCTCCACAATGGGAGAGGCCACAACAGTGAGAGGCCCGCGTACCACAAAAAAAAAAAAAAAAAAAAATCTTCCAACTGCTAATTCTAACTTCTAGGTCCTCTTGTGGTCTGTTTGTATTGACTGCCTTTCTTCTTTACCTCAAGTCAGATTTTCCCTTTAGCATGTCTAGAAAAATTTGATTACATACTGCATGTCGTGGATGATATGTGGATCTTTAGATGCTGTTACCTTTCTTTTTAATCCTTTGGAGACTTGATCTTTGTTCTGTAGGTGCTTAAATAACTGCCTCATCACCTTAAACTTGTACAGGTTTGGAAACTTTTATTTTTTTATTGGAGTATAATTGCTTTACAATGTTGTGTTAGTTTCTCCTGTAGAACAAAGTGAATCAGCTATATGTATACATATATCCCCTCCCTCTTGAGCCTCCCTCCCACCCCTCTAGGTCATCAGAGAGCACTGAGCTGAGCTCCCTGTGCTATACAGCAGCTTCCCACCAGCTATCTGTTTTACACATGGTAGTGTATATAGGTCAATGCTACTCTCTCAATTCGTCCCACCCTCCCCTTCCTGCCCCCTGTGTCCACAAGTCCGTTCTCTATGTCTGCATCTCTTTTCCTTCGCTGCAAATAGGTTCATCCGTACCATTTTTCTATATTCCATATGTGTGCGTTAATATACAATATTTGTTTTTCTCTTTCTGACTTACTCCGCTCTGTATGACAGACTCTAGGTTCATCCACATCAAGGTTTGGAAACTTTTTTAAAGAGCAGATCTGTTTCAGTTTTGCTTATAGTATTAGTGCGAGTCCATTAGTCCAAGAACATAGTATTTGCTTCTAAAGTATAACTCTCCCTCAATTTCAATGGAAAGGTATTTATCAAACTATTTACCATGTTCTTCTAAAATGATGTGGTTCAAACTCCAAACTTTCTCCTTTAGTGACCAGCAGCTGAAATTTGTTAATTCTTTCAGCCTTTTAGTTGATTTCTGCTGAGTTCTTTAGAATCTAGCTCATGAAAACACATGTCAGGATCAGCCAAGAATTAAAGAAAGTCTATATTCAAGCTTTGGGGGAAGCTGACTTTCTTTTTTTCTAGGATTTTCTCCCTCAGTTTGCGGTCCTTTTGGTACTCCTACACTCTGTCCTCTGATACCATTAGCCAAAAGGTTTATGTTTTTCTGCTTGAATTCCAGCCACTCTGTGCAGACTGGGAAGTGTCTTTAGGAGAAAGGCTGTATAAATGTGTATTAAACCAAGCGTGGTTTCTTCTTTCAAGAGTTGAATCCCCTCCAGCCCTGTTTTTTATTGTTCTCCTGTGCATTCAAATAGTTGTTTTACATATCTTGTCCTGACTTTACAATTGTAATCTTCAGGAGGATTAGTTGCATATATGCTACTCTGCCACTATCTGAACCAGAATTCCCAAGAGTTCCTTTTTGATCGTATTCAATTTGAGAGGACTATTTAACATCCAAGTGGAGATATAAAAAGGGTATATGAATCTGGAGTTTAGGGAAGATATCATAGCTAAAAATATACATTTCAGAGTCATCAATGTATATATGGAATTTAAAGCTATGGAACTGATGAGGTCACCTAGGGATGAATGTAGACAAAGAAGAGAAGTGTCAGAGGACTGAGTCTTGGGGCACTTCAGAGTTCAGTGTATTAGGAAGATGAAGAGGAACTAGCAAAGGAGACTGAGAAAGAATGACCGATGAGGTTAGGATAGTGGTAGGGACAAAAGCCTGAGTAGAGTAGGTCTAAGAGAGAATGGATGGAGAGGAAGTCTTTTAGTTAACATAGACAACTTTCTAGGAGTTTTTCTCTAAAAGGGGACAGTATAATGGAGCAGAGAAGGGAGATGTGGGCTCAAGGAAAGTTAGTTTTTAAGATTGGAGAAATTACAGTGCGTTTACTTGATGATGGCAGTTATCTTAGAAGTAAAAAGTAAAATAATGTAGGGAAGACAGTTCACCAGTAGTGTCCTGGTGAGAGACAATGTGGGGGTTTGGTTATGAAGGCAGAGTGTTTTGGAACAGGTTAAGGTGAGGTGTAGTGGATTTGGTTATGAGAACTTGTGAAAGGTGAAAGCAGGATAACCAGCTGAGAGTAAAGAGAGGGAAGTTATGAAATAATCGTCTATGAAAATGGGAAAGTCAATCGACTGAGGCAATTACTGGACACACCAAAAGACAAAGCAAAACAAAATCAATGTAAGATGTCATGAATTTCAAGTGAGATTTGTCAGCATTAATTGTTTTCTCTTAATCACATTCAGCTGATAGGGTCAGAGTAGGTAGAGAGTTTATATTTAAGATTTTCCAGGTAAGCTTATAAGACAGAGGGAGAAACAGGCAATGGTGTCATTTATGTATGCAAGGAAGTGATTGGAATATAAGACACTGGTATTTAGACTGGCTAGGGATGGGAAGTGAGACCATGTGGGGGATGAAAGAGTGAAAACATGATGGGATCACATATTAGCAGTTCCAGTGGGTCAAATAATTGTTAAAATTATAAAGGCTTAGAGTGAGCTAAAAAGATAAGAAGTATTGGTTAGAGAGTATAGTGCTTAAAATTGAGATTATGGACTTGTGCAGTTATTGCTAATATTTGAGCCAAGAACATTCAAGTGGTGCTACCTCAAGATTGTCATTTAGTGTTTCCTTTATGATACTCTACCAATTTAGCTCATTCATACTCTGAATTTTTAATTCCAAATTCTTTCCATTAAAATTTTGCTGCACTGTCAGTAATTCACTCAAGAGTTGTGTTCTCTGCTTTTCAAGATGGCCATAATTGTAAAATTTATTTTAATGATTGTATTTAGTACTGTTATTTTTAATACTAACTACTAACATCTATGTAATCTATAGGGGATTTGATCCTAAATCTTTCAAGCTAATCTAAGTAGGTATTATTATTATTCCCATTTTACAGAGGAGGAAATTCAGGTTCAGAGAGATTAAATGACTTGTTCAATCTTTTCACTCTAAATCCCAATACTCTTTCCATTATATTGTGTGGACTCCAATCTGATAAATTTGTTTGAACATCTTAATGGGTCTAATACCTTAGGGAGTTTCCCTCCTTATACAGAGAGCCATCTGGAGATCCATAACAGTCTAAAAGAGCTACTCTGATAATGAGGATTTTAGACTATAGCAGATCAGTAAGATAGGTGGGACTTTTGGAATCCTTGAGTAATAAAATGTAGGCAACTTCCTTTTCTTCTCATTCATACTCAAAAGGATATATAGCTCCTTCAACAAAAGTCGTGTAGGAGTAAGTAAAAGTCAGTATTGAAGGTCAATTATGATTAATTTATAAACATTTTTAATTCCAAGGAGTTTTTGAAAAGCCAATCAAGTGTGGCTAAAAGTGTGTCAGGAATCATAGAATAAATAAATAAATAAATAACAAATAAGTAAATATGATTTCCCTCATAAAAAGGAGGGAAAATGACAGAAATTTTGGAGTATTTTTCTTAAATGCAGAAAAGTATGCCCTACTTCCTTGACATTTCAGGCAAACTTGGCATGTTCAATAATCTCTTCCTCATGCATTTTATACTAGGATCAGTATACAACTGGCCAGGTTAAAAGCATTTTCTTCATACTGACTTAAATTTCTGGTTCTAGAATATGAGGTAATCAATTAACTCAAGCATATTTGTGTGGCAATAAAAGAGATTTGACATATATCTCTTTACATATGTTGCCAAGATGTATAAAGCTTCTGAATAAGAAAAAGGTCTGTCTTTACATCTGATTTTTATTGCTTAATTGATTACTTTCTCCCACTCTTTCAATTTTTTTAAAGTGGAAGATGAAATGTCAGATGATGATGTCAAGAAAGCTGAAAGATAATTATATTAAGGAAGTTGGTATATAATAGAAAATTCAGATAGGACCAAAAAATAGAAGAGTTTTTAGTGTGAGAATTCTAAGTAAAAACATTGGCCGTAAAAAAGTTTTATTATATTCAAATTTCTCAAGGGTTATCATTTCTTAAGTTCCTTTTAAATTTGTTGTAAATATTGCCTCAAATCAATTAGTTAGGCTTTATAATAGATTAAAATATATAAAAATCAATAAGATCTTAATTTAACAGATGTTGTGATATGAGAAAGAAAATTGACCTGATTTACCAGTACTTTTCTAGGCAGTCTTAACCAATTCAGTTAACTTTTCTGGACCTTATTGCTTCTTTCTCTGTAAAGGGATTCGCTCTATAAAGGGATAAGCTCTAATCTCTCATAAATTCTAAATAGATTATCTTTTTTTTAGATGACGAGTTGAGTTCTTAAATATTAAGATATCACTAAAGCTATTTGTCAGGTCTCATAATTTTGTAACGAGTGATCTAAAATTGTATTAGTGGTAGAAGTGGTAATAGCTATGGAAGGGAAGAGGTCAGACTGGAAAATAACCTTTTCCTTAAACATTTTTTTTTTTGGTGCTTGGATATAGGACTCTGCCAATGAAGACTCATTTCTAATTTGTAAAATGAAAAGACTTACTGGGGAACATGAAGGACTTTTTGTCTTTCTTCTTTCATCAGTCAGTTTGAGAGCTATTTCAGGAGTATCCCTCCCATACCATTCCCCACTTCTAACTTTGAACTGTAAGCCTAACATTTTATTTCACCGAGAAACTAGAAGCAATCAGATGAGAATTAGCTCTCATTTTTTTCCCCATTACCAAGGCTAGTGACCTAATATCTCTACCCATATATCCTACCTTTGAAATTGTTGTACCAGATTAATTGTTCCTACTGAAATGTCTCTGCTTGGACCCTGGATCCCCATCTCCTATGGCATACTCAAGAGAAATATGCATTTCTCCCAAATTACGCTCAATTTCTCCCTTTTTTCCTAGATCATTCCCATCAACAAAGTAACTTGCTATATTAGTTTTCATCTTGACAAAAAATTTTAAAAGCCTAAGCCCTCTCTTAGAACTCACATCTTTCTCCTGAGATGTGGTATACTCTTATTTCTCTACTTGCCTTGCTACTCAAAGCTCCTGTCTTACCACCCATGACCTTCATGTGTTCTTCTTAACCACTCCACTGATACGGCACCTATCAAAGTCACCAACCACCTCCATCTCTCCCAGCAGCCTCTGCTCACATGACTCATTTTTTCAGCAGTAGTGGACACACACAGTTGGCCGTGCCTTCATTCTGAAAATGTCTTCTCTACACTTGGAGGCTCCACAATCACTTTGTTTGCCTTTCAACTTACATGCTGTGTCACCTCATTCTCTCTTGCTGTCTTTCCTCCTCCAATTTCTAAATATTAGAACATACTTAGTGAACCACCCTCCTTCCTCTTCTTTTCTCTATATTTACACTTTTTCTCAGTAGTCTCACCCTTTACCATGGTTTCAGATACAATTTATATTCTGGTGACTTTTGATATCCAGCCTCAGCATCCAACAGCACACACAGTATCTCCACTTAGAAGTCTAAGAGACACCTTGCTTTTAACATGTCTGAGAGAGAACTACAGCTGTCATCCAGTCCTACCGTTCTCCCCAATCTTTTCCATCTTTGTTGTTTTCCCATTGTACGTGGACTTGATGCCAATTTGTCTCTCTCACTTCTTGTCCTGGAAATTATGTCCACCCTGCCTTCAATATGTATTCTGAGTTTGGAACCCCCATAATGTCTGTTCAACACTACAGCCAGTGGTATCTTGTTAAAAGTGAAGACAGATCTGAGTAAAAGCCAAACCACAAATAAGGCTCTATAATTCTTTTTGTGTTCTGGCTGCTTTTGTCTCTGAAGTGCATGCCTGCTTCTCTCCACTTAGCACCTGTTACATCGGGCAACCAGCTGTTTCTCAGACAAACCTCAGGCCTTTGCACTTACTCTTTTCTCTGCTGGGGATGCTCTTAGTGATCTCCCTTCAGATATATTTACAACTCCCTTCCTTACCTCTTTCAATTCTCTGGTCAGATCACTTTCTCAGGGACGGTTCCTCCCACTGCACCCAAGAAAAGAGTCCTCTGTGTCCCGGCTGGCCACAGTTCCCTTCCCCAGCTGCTGCTTTCTTCCTGACACTTATCTATACAAGAAATTGTATTTTTAAAAATTTCCATTTAGGGCTTCCCTGGTGGCGCAGTGGTTGAGAGTCCGCCTGCCGATGCAGGAGACACGGGTTCGTGCCCCAGTCTGGGAGGATCCCACATGCTGCGGAGCGACTGGGCCCGTGAGCCATGGCCGCTGAGCCTGCGCGTCCGGAGCCTGTGCTCCGCGACGGGAGGGGCCACAACAGTGAGAGGCCCGCGTAACACACACACACACACACACACACACACACGAATTTCCATTTATTCTTTAGTTTTTTCTCTCACACTGGAATGTTAGCCTAAAGAGGACAGATAACTTGCCTGTTTTGTTCATCCCTATGTGTTCAGGAAGTTGTTCAATAAATATCTGTGGAACGAAAGAAAAAAAAAAGTATCCCTGAATATGTGAAGGAAGACATGACTTTCCCTACTTACCATAGGGTGAAAATAACATTTAGAAATGGAAAATTATTATTAGCTAAGAATGGTAATGAAGTCAGAATTTGAATGATAAAGAATCTCAATTCTGTATTTCATGAAGCATGAAATAGAAAAGGAGATATTTTGCTAGTATGCATAATAAGAAAGAAAGAATACTATTGTACCAAAAAATTTTGGTTGAAACCTAATGTCATATTTCTCTTGATATATAAAAGATAACGATTCCCAAGTATGAAAAATACCTTTTTATAACAGAATAAAAAGAATTTTGGCAGTTAGAGGGTTTTTTATTTTATTATAAAAGTAATGCATGCGTACATTGCAAGATTTTGGAAAATATTTAAACTTGGAATAACGTTTTAAAATTTTGAGAATTATTATAAGCAGTTTTCTTTTACTAAAAATAACTAGTTTTCCCATGCTAAAATAGGAATTATAACTCAATATGTCACAAAAATGGAAAAGTTAATAGAGCCTTTATGTAGCTCCCTTGAAGAAGGATGTTTCATTTGTTCTCTACGTCTGTGTCTCTATTTCTGCTTTGCAAATAAGGTCATCTATACCATTTTCCTAGATTCCACATATATGCGTTAATATACGATATTTGCTTTTCTTTTTCTGACTTACTTCACTCTGTATGACACCCTCTAGGTCCATGTATGGATATGTATGGATATGAAGGGGGAAAGGGGTGGGGTAGGAGGAATTGGGAGATTGGGATTGATACATATACACTATTGATACTATGTATAAAATAGACAACTGAGGGGAACATACTGTATAGCACAGGGAACTCTACTTAATGCACTGTGGTGACCTAAACGGGAGGGAAATCCAAAAGGGGGGGATATGTGTGTATGTATAGCTGATTCATTTTGCTGTGCAGTAGAAGCTAACACAACATTGTAAAGCAACTATACTCCAATAAAAATTAATTAAAAAAGTAAAAGTGACAGTTACCTATAAAAAAAAGATGTTTCAATCGTAGTATAACTATTGATTAGAAAAATCAGGTATGTCTGGGGAATTTCTAGGAATCTTCTCAACATTTAAAATTAAGGATAAGTGAAATATACACTATAAGGTAAATAATCCTTGTACATCTCAATTTCAAATACATAATTTTATTCAATACCATATAATGTGTGTAGCATCTGCCAATGTATACAACCAAAGAAGTATGATATATGTAGTTTATGTTTCATCAAGTGTTTTATAACTGTTTTATTTAGGGCCCCAAAGGAGATCCAGGTTTTTCCCCAGGTCATGCTGTTTCTGGAGAAAAGGTAATTATTCATCCATGAAATAAAATCATGGTGATATATTTCAAGCTTTTAAAAATCATTTTTATCTTTTTAAAATGTAGATTTTACTTGATTTCAGACAGAATATATAGATAACTGTTGGATTTTAATGAAGGAGGAAATATTTGAAGAATCAAGTAAACAGTATTATCAGCCCAACTTTTCACTTTAAATCATACCATTAATTTTTTTGAGTGTCTACTTTGTCATGCCCTTGTGCTACCCGTGAACTAGGAACAGATGGGGCAAAAAATTGGAACAAGATACTTTTGGTCCTAACCTCAAAAATGTTGCTGTTAGTATGGATGCCATTGTAAATTCTAATGCCATATTACACCTTTATTTCTAGAATAGTTCTACATACTTATCTTGTTTAAGTCCCACAGTAACAGTGAGGGAGGCGGTCATCATTATCTTTTTTCCAGTTGAGAAAACAAGATTCATAGAATTTAAGTGGATAGCAAGTAGTTGAATTAATGATGTATCTAAGTTTTCTGACTTTCAGTACAGTATGCTTTTTATTTTATCATAATGCGCTCAAATACACATACGCATTTAGATAAAAAGAAACTAATGTTTCAAAGTAAAGATAGCAGCGAAAATCTTTATTAAGAGGAAGATATTTTCCAGTGAGGATGAATACAAGTCAAGTATTTAGGTATATATCTGGGAAGCTTTATTTAGACATGCATTTGATGAATGTGATACAGTTATAGGATGTTTTTGTTTATGTAGTGTACATTCACAAACTTCTAAAATCCCTGAATAATTTTTGTGGTTACTGGGTTGAAATCTTATCCTTTAATTGGTTTACAGAAACTCTTGTAAACATAAGAAAAATTACATCACGTTAATGGATATTATACTAGCAATTAAATCCTCAAATTTAATCTAGAACTGTAAGAATTTCATTGCTGTGTTGGAACTGAGTTCACTGAATCTAAATAATTTAGAAAAGGAATGGAAGTTTATTATTAGAAACAGTATTTTCATTGGTCCCTTAATTATTACAAGGAAAAAAATTCTGCAATTTGAGAAACATAAATTCCATCTTTAAAAATCTCTAAATATAAAACATTTGATTTCTTAAAATTTAGAAATTAGACATCCACTCTGTTTTGGTGACTGCTTTAAATAAACTCCCCAAATTACGCATTCACATTTTATGAGATGCTTATTTTTATCTTTCCTTGTGGCTTCTGTGTACAAAATATAGGGTGGTTCAGTATGTGTACAGTATCTGTATAAAATACAGGGTGATTCAGCCTGCGAGCTGTGACTTGGAAGTATGTCAGTGGGTTTTTTTTTTTTTTAACTTTTTGAGTTACTCGTATACTAACTGTGGTCAATACTATATAGGAGAAGTGGTAAGATATAGGATTTAATAGAATGTTTTCATTGAGCTTTAAGTGAAATCCAACTTTCAAAATGAGATATTTTTAAAATGGTAACATTTAAAAACAATTTCTCAGAAATTATATTTACATACAATTAGGTTCAATTTTACTGAAGAGGCAGGATATTTATACATATACAATATAAATATAAATAAATAAAATACATTAAACTGGTATGAGTATTGGGGGATTGGGAAACAGTTGAATTTTATTTTTAAACATTTAGCTATTTTTACAATAAATATATAATCAATGATGAAACAATAAAAGCAATGCAGATTCTAGTCCTTCTGCATGTAATATCCAGTAAGTAACATCTCTCATAGAGCACACCTAAGTGTTTCTTGTGGGGCCTCAATGGCAAACGAAGATAACTTTTAAATAGTGGTAATTTTTCCTTTCCCACAAGACGAGTGTGATATTATTATTGTCACTTTTCAGATGGAGAAACTTTGAAGGGAAATCAAGTGATCTACCCTTGATTAGAGCTAGTAGGAGATGAGCCTCCAGTCTCCTGTTTCCTAGTACAGTTTTCTTTTCCTTCTATCAGAGAAATAAGTGTCAAAAAAAAAAAATGTATAAACCCACCATCCCATAACAAATGGAAGCCATCCTAATAAAACACTGAGCAAAAAAAACATTAAAATATTAAACATATGGAAAAGCACTTTATAGTTAATCAGAAACATCCTTTTCCCTTCTGATTGTTTAATTTGATGACATATTAAAGTAGATAATACACTGAAAATTAAATAGTGCCTAAACAGTCATTAACGAGTTTATTTAGGGTTATTAACTAAGTACTCTTTTTCTCTTTCAAAGAACATACTTTTTTTCATGCACAATAACTTTGCCACAGCAGGAAGAGGGAAAGGAACAGAGGCGAAGAACAAGTGTACCACGAGTAAACTGGTTTAAGATTATACCCCCATTCCACTTTGACATGTTTCATCCTTGTCAATTCACACAGCCTCCTCTATATTGTTGTCCATTCTACCCACCACAGACACTCCTTCCCCCTCACTGGTATAATTTCTCCTTCCTACCCTGCTCGCAGGCCTTCATCACATTTGGGGGAAGGGGTTGGGGTGTGGCGACAGAAGGCCCTAATTTGCGAAGTTGGGTCTGTGAAGTCAAACACACGGTCCTCCCAATAAATTTTCACTGCAGCCCCAGAAACGGAAGTGCCCCTTTCCCTGGTGCATGACGAGAGCCCAGTCCTGCCTCCCACCCCCCAGCCGTGCCATGAGGTTCCACGTGGGAGTCCCATCGGGCTGCAGGTCCTCACCTAGAAGGGCAGGCCTGAGCTGTCCACAGCTGCCTCACAAAGCACTGGTAGAATTTTTAAGTAGATTCCTTTACATTTTTAAAGCACGGTAAACTTTGGGAAAGATGAGAATTTGGGAAGTAAGGACATTCCTAGAGAGAAGGACATCAGAGAAAAGAAGCAGGGCCTTAGAGGTGGGGAAGTACTGTCCAGGGAATCAGCACTAGAAGAGATAAGGGCCGGGAGCCTCAGAAAAGGTCTCGAACAGTCCCAGAAATGAGGTGGACCTTGAGCCAGATAGAGGAGATCAGAAATGAGTGCAGTAAGATCTGGACGTCCAAGATGAAATCCTGCAGCAAGGAAATCATAATTTTCAATTCTCTTTCATAATATTAAACCTCTGTTTGTGTTTTGTTCTTAGGGTGATCAAGGTCTTTCTGGATTCATGGGGCCCCCTGGTATGCAAGGTGTTAAGGTAAGATGTCGTTTTACTTTGATGTATTTGGGTGCCATGTGGATCTGGGTGCTCCTCAGCTCCTAAGATCTCATTCTGAAGTTGAGCCCAAAGTCAATGTTTTAAATTCTTTTCTTCAACAATAAGAATTAGGGTGCTGTCCTAATCCAGGGAAGTGGTACCCACCAAAGACAGGGTCTTAAGAAAAATAAAAGAAAACCCTTCAGATAATGGTGGGGACAAAATTCACATGTAGGAGAAAGTCACTGATAGAATTTTGGAGTTCTCTTTTTTTATTAGGGCAATAACTTACTTCTAAAACTTTGAAGTCACATTGTAACTTTTATATATCCAAAGTGAGGTACATTTGGATGTAGGTAAAATACTTGGCTTTTTTTTAAAGAGTTTCTAATTTTATTAGGAAATAATGAGCTCTGCCGTGATATATACATGAATGTGAGGGCTGAAGCGTAAATAGAGTAGAAGTGAGGGTTGGGGATAGGTAGTAAAAAATAGTAGTCATATGCATATGAGTTGACCTTTTCTTGGGTAAAAAGGAATAGTAACACAGCTGCTATAATTATTTCATAAAATATGCTGTGCAGTTTCCTGAATTAACACAAGTATAAATTCTTCTCAATATATTCAGCTTGTCTTTTTCTCAAACGCTGAGTTGTTGATTTTCTACAAGGGATGAAGAAGATACAAAATTTCCGTCTGAGGTATTAAAGGCCCCAAAATACTGGAGGGCAGTATTTGACTTGATATGGGTGCCTAAATACACTTCATGATGAGCTATGTTGGTGTCTCAGTGTGTCATATTCTTTTCCTCTTGGGAGATTTAGAATGAAGATGGTTTTCTGGCTCTGGTTAATTTGTTCAAATTCTATCTGCCGTTTTCTAGGTCCTGTCGACCTTGGGCAGGTTGCTTAACCTAAGCTTTAGTTCCCTCATGTGTAAAATGTGAAGATAATACTACCCACTTCACAGGGAGCTGTTGGGAACATGGACTGGGATAATCCATGCAATAGAGTGTCAGAAAAATAGCAAGCCATTAATAACTGTTAACCATCAGCTATTTATCTGGTTTTGGAAAGGATCCTGACCTTGTTTGCTTCCCTTCATAATCCCTTCTACAGGGCACAATTGTAAATTGATTAAAAAGGTTTTGATCTCATGGAGTATTTTTCCTCCCATGACCATACCACACCATTATTCTTATGGCATTTAGACTAGTCTTCATCCTAGATAGTACTTAGAATCTGACAACTCCTTTGAGGTTGTTGGTTGCTTCCATGAAACTGCAGAGTGATCGTTCCTACCAGAATTGGTCTTGACATACAGTCATGAATCTGTCTGATTAATGCTACTTAGTATACCTCTGACTGCTAAGTGTACCTCTGAGGAAACTGTACTGATGAATAGCATCAAACAAAGAAAATCTCATAATACGAAAATTACCTTAATAAATTGTATTAGATATTAAATATACAGCTATTGCATCCTGAAGAATGCCACTGTGTATGAGAGAAAAACAAACTAATCCTTACTTTCCAATGTTAATAATGCCCATGGTTCATGAAATTAGCGTTCCAGAAAGGGAAAACTTATTGATAAATAAAGCTTGAGTCGTGATTGTGTAGAGGAGTATATAAAGAAATACTATAGAGAAAATTTTAAAAGACTGATTTTAACTATTAGAGCAGGTTATCATTTTTAACTTTGAAGTTTTACTTACTTAAAGCGGAAGATATTATCTTCCAAGGACTTATGCACATATTATATGAGCCTTGGCCCATCGGTATTTTAAAATATTGAGAATATATTATTTTTGGTCTGTATAAGTCTAGTAAAGTGAAATAGCATTAAGTTAAACAAACTGGGTCATGGATGCATATCTTTCACAGACTTCTTTTCTCTTACTCAGTTTTTTAAACTTTTAAAATCTGGCTTGTGTTGTTAACGAGTAGAAACAGACACTGTAGAAGTCAGGGATCTTGCTATGTTATCAATTAGCAACTATAGCTGAATTTTCTCTAGAGAAGGTTTAGTCGAAAGTATTTAGAAACCAAATTACTTTCTGATAAATGAAGCATCCACGGTTCACTATGCTTTGATAGTAGTTCAGAACAGTGTTAATATTTGAGATGATTTTGTAGTTTTTCTGAGAATGCTTTCCCTCTTTTCAGAGTGTGTCTAATAATGGAAACTGTATATAGATTTTTTAAAAACAAGTATTGCAGGAAACACACATAGGGGCTCAATCTAAACCTAAACTAATTCTCCACGTAGCAGGCTTGGAACAAGTTTCCATCACACTATCTACGTGCATGTCTTACTTTAATATGAATGTGCAGTAGAAATGCTCTCACAATGAGCTTGGTAGACTCTTTCTGTTCCTGTGGTTTGTATGAAAGACAGAAGGACCAGACTGATTATTTATGGAATTTACTAATTTTGGTTCAATTTTTGAACCACCTAGGTCATTCTCAGAGTTACTTCCTGCAAACAGGATCCATTCTAGGAGTACCTAGAATAAAAGTTCATATTAGTTATGACCTAGGGACTCCTATTCCTTCATCCTTTCAGTTCTACCCCTAAAATGCTACATGAATTCTTAAGGTCAAGACAAGAACTTAAGGTATTCATTCTGTAAGTGATAAATCTAAGATAAGCCCAGAGAGGTTAAGAGAATTGCTCAGGGTCACTCAGAGTTACAGCAGGATCAAGAGATAATACTTGCTGATACTGAATCCACTGTGCTTTTAACAGTCTGTGCTTATTATAAAAGATGAATAAGGTACTTGGGATTTGATTAATATGAAGTTTATTACATATTTTATCTATCAAACTATTTTTGAATTATTATTATAACTATTACGGTAAATATTAACAGCTCCTTTCTTATGTGTAATATTATAGTCTATCTGCTGAACCCTGTATCTTTTTATCTTAAAAACAACCCATTGAGACAGATAGTATGTTCAGTGTGTCATAAATAAGTTAATTGAGGTATAAAATGTTTAAGGCATTTACCCAAGGCCACATGATTATTAACTGACAGAGTTAGGACTCAAATCCAGGCATCTTTGACATGACTGTGCTCTTAATAACTTCAAATACTGTTTCCCCATGTATTAGTTCATTATGCCAATATTTGTTATATGTGAGTTTGATTACTTCTGACTACCTCAAGCATGAATGCAAGAGAAAGTAAAATTTTGTTTTTTCCTGAAAGCCAAGGGAACAAATATAGTTTTGGATGACAGGTAATAATGACATCATTATTCCTTTTCTCTGGAAGTATCTGGAAATATTACAATTCTTTAAGTAGTCTTTGAAGTGGCTGCAAGAAAGTTGTGTGTAGAAATACTGACAACTCATGGAAACTGTTGAGATAAATAAATGGAAGATTAATATAAAATGTTCTGAAAACTTAGAAGTAATATTGAGATAGAAATAACAAAGCAAGTAAATCAGCAGCAATATTTTTATTCACTCTTCAGTAGATTTTTTGGTTCGCTTCTGCCTTTTTCCCTTTTTATCTCTCACCCCTTGACTTTTTTTTAAAGATTAATAAATTTACTATATTAAAAATAAGGCTTTTTTTTTTCTCACAACAAGGTACAACACAAATAGTGAAAATACAAGCCACAGACTGGGAAAAAATATTTGTAACACATGTAACTAACAAAGAACTAGCATCCAGAACATGTAAAGATTGCACAGAAATCAATAACCCAATAGAAAAATGGGCAGTTCACAAAACAGCAAATCCATTGGTCACTTAATATGTGAAAAGATATTTAACCTTACTAGGAATAAAGGAAATGAAATTAAAACAATGAGGTATCATTTCACAATTGTCAAATATCTAAAGTCTGAAAATACCTACTTTTGGCCAGATGAGATACAACAGGAATTCTCATTTACTGCTGATGGAACTGGAACAACCACTTTGGAGCACGATTTGCCATGTCTAGGAAAGGTGAAGATGCACACTGCCTAACACTTAGTAATTCTGCTCATATGTATATATCTTAGAGAAACTCTCTAACACACATACACAAGAAGAAATTTTAAAATGTTACTTGCAGCATTGTTTATGAAAACAAAACAGTAGAAACCCCAATATATTTAAATTTTAAAAGGATATATTTTGATAGATTCATAAAATGTAACACCATGCAGCAGCTAAAATGAACAAACTAAATCTACCTATTTATGGCAGCATGTATAAATCTCAAAAATATAACATTGACAAAAGAAATAGCCTCAAAGCATTCGTATAGTATAATATATATAAAGTTCAAAAACATGCAAAAATACATTATCAAAACAACTTACAGAAATTTATGCTTTACTGAATGGTGAAACATTGTATTTATATAAAAGTATAAAATCGTGCATATTAAAAAAAAGTGCTTTTCTCTGAAGAGGGACAGATAAGAATGAAATCAGGGGTTTCATAAGGAAAGGCCCTTGAATTTTTTCTTTTAAAAAATCTGAAATCAGTATTCACACCTTGACTTTTTTTTAAAAAACCAGTATTACCACTTTAACAAGCTGTGTGTTTCCCCAGATTGACTGGTTACATTGCCTCAACTTAGCCACCTTAATATAACTCTTATTTACCTAGGAACTGAAGTGTGTTTTCACTTCCCACTAAATGTCTAAATTTGTGCCAAAAATCAGATAAGTTAGATCCAGAGTGCATGCTGTGTTGGTTGGAACACAAGAGTCATAATTCTGAGCTTGGACTCCAGATGAATTTTTAAATTGGTTTTTAAATATAGCTGATCAGTTGCTGCATTACTATTGGAAGTCTGCTTTTTAAAATTGTAAGAAAATTAACAGCAATTTCAATTGAAGAAATTTTTCTGGGATCGAGAGGATAAGCCAGATGAGAGCAGTGAAGCACATCTTAGCATGAAGGTATAACTCAGAACAATTGTGAAATATGAGGCACACATTTTAAAACAGATTATTATGAATAATGTATGGCAATATTTTTCTGAATGTCAAACAATTCAACTACTATACTTTTAGTAATAATTATAAATCAGTGTGAATTCTTATTCTAGTTTGATGGAATTATTTCAGTTAAAAAATCTTTCCATTACATAGGAGGTACAGAGTTAACATCTTTATAAAGTTGGAAGGGAAAGAAGAGCTGAAAAAATCAAGTGGAATGCATTACGATTTATCAGTCACTCAAAACCTATACAGCTTTTCATAATCTATTTAAAGCAAGGACAGTACTAAGGAAGTACAGCAATACTGAATGTTGATGAGAACAACAATAAAAATAAAATCCGTGCCCGGAGAAAGAAATAAGGGGAATTCTTAGGTTCCATAGTTAACGCTATAGATCATCTTCTCACCTGTGCAATATTCCTGTAAAAATCTGCAGAGCTACGTTTTCCTTTGCTCGGTTTGCAGTTCAGGCTTCGTACTGAAAGTCTAACATAAAAGCTGCTGCTTAGGGGCTGTGCTGTCACCACTGTGACCATCTACTCTGCCCTCTGCCATTTCCACTAATGGAAGGGGAAGCAAAGAACAAGACAACACATACTGAACTCCCTCACAGGCAAGCCTGTGGCTACCAAAGTGGTGTACTCTGTGGGACTTGGAAAACATTCCTTCATCCAAAGATATTTTCCTCTTCTGATTGACATCCTAACATTAATGATAAATTCATTTGGCTGAAAGTATTTCAGTTCCCAGAAGGTTTTAAAAAAAAATGTCTGTGTCCTCAGAAAAAGCTGTTATTTAGCACCATTTTGAGAATTAGTGTCATACTGTTTTTCTCCACAAGAACTAGTTGAGAAGGACTACAGCTAGAGTTGATGGGGCCAAGGTAAAAACTGAGTACTGGGGCTTCCCTGGTGGCGCAGTGGTTGAGAGTCCGCCTGCCGATGCAGGAGACACGGGTTCGTGCCCCGGTCCAGGAAGATCCCGCATGCCGCGGAGCGGCTGGGCCCGTGAGCCATGGCCGCTGAGCCTGCGCGTCCGGAGCCTGTGCTCCGCAATGGGAGAGGCCACAGCAGTGAGAGGCCTGCGTACAGCAAAAACAAAAAAAACAAAAAAAACAAAAAAAAAACCTGAGTACTAATTAATGTAGGTTAATTGGTCAATATTGTGAGGAGTTTGGGACAGAGGTGGGTAGGAGTCTGTTGTGTGCGTGAGGGAAGTATGTTCCAAGAAGAAGGGGAGGTGGGTAGAATAGAGAGGTCTGTGTGGTGTTCATTCTCTAATTCTCTTCAATCTCTCCAGTTACCTGGGATCATTCTTCTATTTAATTTTTTGAAAACAGTTAAACTCTCTATTCTTAAAACTTCAGGAACTTTATTGCCTTACCTCAAGTAGTACTTACGTGGTCATGGTTGTTGATTTTTTTTTTTTAATCTCATTCTGAATTCTTGCTTAAGCCTTCTTTTTCAATCAGCTATGGGCGTCTTGCCACTGTTTCTCTAGTTTGCCATAGGTTTCCCTGGTTATTTTGACCAAAACGTGGCTACAAACCTTTGTTTGTATTCCTCAAGGCATTGCTGACGTATGAGTCCTGTAGTGTTTGACAGATTTTATTAGATACTTGGAATCACCTGATCTGTAAAGGACTTCTATTATTACATTACAGAAAAGGACAATTTAATACTGGCTTTCAGATAATAGTGCAGTAGCAGTGGGCTAAAGGGAAATACATGAGTGATTTAGGAGTCCTTAAGTGCAAGGTCTATATTTTTTTTTTCCCTTTATCATTTTCCATTTTATTTCTCTCTTGGTAAAAATGAACAAAATACAAAATTCAGGATAATTTTATCATTCACATTAGCAAGAGAACAATGGGAAGTGGCTTTGAACTACTCTTCCATCTGGCACTTCAGTTACTGTTTAGATTAATAGGTACAATAGGAGTTGAAATTTTCTGGGCCAGAGTTTGATGGTGCTCAGCACTGCTCCTTTCTGAAAAGACCCATCCACCTGTGGACAAAGCCTTCTGCCTGTTACCATGGCCCTGAATAAAGTGACTGATGAGCATGTGAGTCTGTTTCAAGTTGCAAAAACAAAGAACTTAAATTCCAGTTAACTACACTGTCTCTTCCTGATACGAATTATGCCAGCTGAGGTAATCAATAACTTATCAGGCTGCTGAGAGCCCATTAGCATGTGATTAACATGCTAGTGTTCACGGCAATATTCTTCAATGTGGGAAGTGGCCCTTTGGTATAACACACTTCAATAGTTTAAGCTCAATAATAATAACTCTTGTTTAACAAGATATTAGATTGACTTATAAATTAGAAGATTGTTTTCACGATCTATGTAATCTACTCTATCAATAAAATAGAACTGAAGGCTCTTGGCACATTTCATTTCTCACTTCCACTTACAAGTGGCCTCTAACTATAAGGAATCAGGCTTGCCCAATTAGTCACAGCCCTGAACAAGGTGCCTACCTGAAAAGAATGTAAAACCACTACTAGTAGAAAGTTTAATTTAAGCCCTAGCGCTAAATTAAAGAGCTTTTCAAATACAGAGATTATTGTCTGGTAATAGCAAAACACATTTACGTTTTTTTTTTTTAACTCCATTTTAGGAAATTATTTTCAGCAAGGTCTATATTTTTTCACTGTGGTATTTCAGCCCAGTGAATGGTACATAGCAAGCACATATTAGTAGTGAATGAACATTGCTGCTCGTAAGTTTAATTGACTGTGCCCTTTCACCCGGTGCTAGTGGTTATTTTCCTCCTCAAGGGTTGCTTCTCAAGTCAGTGACCCTTCTCACCTGTCTTAGTTTGCCTCGGTCCTCTGGCTCCAAACACCCTTTGTCCCATTTAGGTAGGGTGAGTAGATCTAGTTAATCTGCTACTAATGTCTCAGTGATGTTGCCTTTCACATGATCATGTATAAGGTTAGCCCACCTTTGCCTCAGCTTCCTGAGACTAGACAGAAGCAAAAGATACAAGGAAGTTGCTTCAACCAAAAGAGCAGTTTTGAGATAAAATTTGTCACTAACTCTGGAATGCTGCAGTTGTTTTAATCACATTCTTTTGTCCTACAGTTCATTCAGGAAACCAGTATTGGTAAACAAGATATAGTTCCTGCCTTCAAGTAGCCTACTGTCTAAAAAAGGAAATAGATACTAAAGTAAATCACTAAAAGTATATTATGCTATAACAAGTGCAATGATTAAGATGTGAAATTTTTATAGCAATGGCTGAGGGATCTCTAAACTTCTTGGCAGTGGAGGTGGGGGGTTTTTAGAGAACAGGGAAAGAGGCAACATCTGAGCTGCATCTTTTCTTTCTTTTTTTTTTTTTTTTTGCGGTACGCGGACCTCTCACTGTTGTGGCTTCTCCCCTTGCGGAGCACAGGCTCCGGATGCACAGGCCCAGCGGCCATGGCTCACGGGCCCAGCCGCTCCGCGGCATGTGGGATCTTCCGGGATCGGGGCACGAACCCATGTGCCCTGCATCGGCAGGCGGACTCTCAACCACTGCGCCACCAGGGAAGCCCCTGAGCTGCATCTTGAGGATGCAAGTTATCCTAATGATACTATAGTTAGTAGACATGTATGCTGTTTACACACAGGTGATGACATAAACCAAGGCTTGGAGGCAAGAGCAGTTCCTTGTTTTGGGATTATGGAGTGTTAGGTAGGAGGTGTCAGGAGATAAAGTTTGAGGGACATTCAGGGGTCAAATTATAAAGGAACTTGTATGCCATGGTAAAGCATTTATCATATGGTAGAGAGCTACTGAAGGATTTTAAGAAGGAGAGTGCCAGAGGCAAATCATTTAGTCTCCGGAATTTCTGTGGCATTTTTGTGGATTCTAGAGACAAATGCTCCTACCTTTCTGAAACCTGAAGTTTATGTAAGGAGGCCCAAGATAGAAAAGCAGAGTGGTAATAGAGAAGTTGTCTTATGCCATAGGAGATACTTTCTCATATGTAGGAAAAATCTTTTTTTTTTTTTAAATCAGAATTTTTTTTTTTAATTTAATTAATTTATTTATTTTTGGCTGTGTTGGGTCTTCGTTTCCGTGCGTGAGCTTTCTTCTGGTTGCGGCAAGCAGGGGGCCACTCTTCATCGTGGTGCGCGGGCCTTTCACTGTCGCGGCCTCTCTTGCTGCGGAGCACAAGCTCCAGATGCGCAGGCTCAGTACTTGTGGCTCACGGGTCTAGTTGCTCCGCGGCATGTGGGATCTTCCCAGACCAGGGCTCGAACCCATGTCCCCTGCATTGGCAGGCAGATTCTCAACCATTGCACCACCAGGGAAGCCCTGTAGGAAAAATCTTTATCTCAGTGAATATAAGTCCTTCGCATTTAGTGGGGGAAAGAACTGTTAAAAGAAGAAAACCATTTATATATGAAGTTGACAACATAGAGATTATATCATTGAGAATCTTTTCAATACATATATACAAGCATTCCTCACTTTGCATGGTTCCAATATAGACAAATTTCACTTAACACGGTTTAATAACACCAGTCTCCCACCAACATGGTTCAGATTAATCACACTGTGATTAGCTGTGTAAAGTATAAACTTTGCTACTGGCTCTTCAGCTTACAAGTCACTACATAAATAGTAAATGTGCATCAAGATCAGTGGTCGGTCACATTTCATTCAGAATCTGTTGATGATTGTACACGACACATCTGTTAGTTCATGCACAGACAGCAGAGTGTGTAGCTGTCTTGCTTCCTTCTCTCTGATAAACTCATGTGGCATTTTACACAAATGGCTAATCAGAAAAAGTAACTGGTCAACAAAGATGAAAAGTACAATGAAATAAAGAAATAGTGATAACACAGAAATTGAAATTAGAATCAAATATAAATGGAGTTATAGAAGAAATAGCTGATCCTGGGGCACTGCTGCCATTTGAGAGACTCTCCATATGCAGACAGAGGAACTTGGTAACGGCGAGCTTGTTTTTATTATTTTTGTTTAAGGCAAAATTTTTGACATAAGAGGAAAGGGTTGTGATGAATAGGATAGACACGTCCCAGAGGAGGTTACAACAGCAAAAAAACTTCACGTTAGAAGAACTCTTGGAGCTATTTCATGACATTGAAAGTGCAAAGGATGGAATGTTGGGAGCTGACCCACACTTAGAAAGGAGTATGACAGTTTGCCAAAACATAGAATATATGCTTGCTCTGTATGGTTATTTATACAAGAGAAGCACTATTCAAACTACTCTTCATAAATTTTTTCTAAGAAATGGAACTTTAATTTCTCACTGTTTCTAATGTTTTAAATTACACTGTACTAAACTAATATTTAACATATTTTTCATTTCCCTATACAAAGGTAACTGACAGTGAGACTTTTAAACATTTTGACAAAAATTTTTAAAGATCACAGAACAATTGCAATTTTTCCCATTATTAAGATTGCTTGGCATGGTTTCAGCTTATATGGTCAGCTTATATGGTCCTCTAGTACCGTGCAAAGCAAGGATGGCCCTGTATGTAAATGGTACCACTATTTTCCTTATGGATAAACATTTTATTTATGTATCCAAATTTTAATTACTTGGGGGTAGTTCAGGTATATATTTGAAGTTTGTTTCTTTTCCATCCCTTAATATTTCTGATTTTGATTCAATTGTATCTCTTTTTTTTTTTTGGTCCTGTGTGGTCACCTGTTGATAACGTATTTGTTAGGGTTTAAATTGTTGTTAAAATAAGTATTAAAATTAATATCTCTATATTAAAATTAGATTCTAAACCCTTTTTATTACTGGAATTCTTGGCAAGGCAAATTTACATCACAACAAAAATTGAAACAACCCTACAACTCATTATAATGAGTTTTTAATCTGTTCTAAAACAGAACTTGTACATTTTTCTATTGGCATTCCTTAAGAAATGTGTTTACATCAGTTTCAGTATATTTATCAGAGGAAAATCATGCATTGTTAGTTACTCGACCTTTTTTGTTATTTTTCCTATGTGAGTATAGGAAGAACAATGACTCAAATAGTATTTTCAAAAGACTACAATGTAAACAAATTTTTAAAAGTAAAGTGTCAGGGAGACTTCCCTGGTGGCCCAGTGGTTAAGACTCCGTGCTTCCAATGCAGGGGGCGTGGGTTTGATCCCTGGTTGGGGAACTAAGATTACACATGCTGTGCGGTGTGGCCAAAAAATTAAAAAAAATTAAAAATAAAATGTCACGTCCTTAGATTGGAGCTATGCCAAAGCTTGAATGTAGGCATTCTTCCCAGGAACTTATTCCCTTTGTTTTTTAAAATATTACAGACTAGTATTTAAGTAGAAAACAAATGAGACCTGTAGTCACAAATTAGGGAATAAATGGAAGCTTTTATACAATAGTAGTGCTAACTCCAGTATATTACAATAACATATTATTACATTGAAAAATAACAAGATATTTTTTCTCCCACTTATTACCTTTCATTTCAATATTAAGAGAATTGAGATATCATATTGAATACTTAGAATCTATTTTCCCCCAAGTAACCCTCAGATTCCTCTAAGTCTTTACATCAATTCATTTATTCATCCAAATCTTTCCATCAATTAATTAACAAGCACGCATTATGTTCTAGACACTGGGGATACCACATTGAATAAAATAGTTCAGGAGCTTAAGTTTAAACTCTTTAAGGGGCATATATATCATCTCTAACTCTGCCCTCAAATCTAATGTATAATCATGTTTCTCCTAGACTCTCATAATAGCCTCCTACCTGACTCATTCTCTTTCCATTCTGCTCATCCCAGAGTCCCCATCTTTGTTTCAGGTCATATGCCCATGGGAGCCTGAATCTGTTTTTTTCTGATACGTACCTCAGTGATACATCAGTGTTACTTGAATTCTTCCAGTGCCTCAAAGCCTGAATTGACTCTTATAAATGCCTTTGTTTTTCATTCAATGAAAGGTGAAAAAAAAAAAGTAGTGACTTTAACAGATTCAACTAATTGCAGAATGCTGGCAATTAAAAGGAGATTTAGCAGTAGTTTAATTCATTGCTGTCATTTTATAGATGAAGACTTTGAAACTCATGATATAGCTATTTAGTGGCAAAACTGGATCTAGAGCTCAGTGTGCTTGGTCTTTTCATTATTATTAGTAGTAAACCAAACCAAACCAAAACCATTTTGTTTCACTTCAGCTCTTTTGATTGCAAAGAATGGACACTTAGGCTATCCCAAGGAAGAGAGAATTATTTCAATCCTCTCTACAGCATTAAGGGAAATCAGGGACCCATGGAATCTAAAAATGGTACTGTAATATGACAGCCTCACGGGGGCGGGCACTGATTCAAAGCAGCTCTGAGTACCTAGCAACATTAGTTTGTGGATCTTTGACTGTACTTTTCTATTAGCACTGCTACTCATCTCCTCTCTCTGCATCTGCCCTTTTGTGTCATCTGACTTTTCCTCTGACAAAAACTTTCTTTCTCAGCACAGTTTCTGCTTACTCTAAATTTTTTACTCATACTTTGGCTTTCTTCTCTTCCTCTTATCCTTTCTTTGTCAGTCTTTCTAGCTTCAGCTAAGTACCTGAATCAGTCCTCCCTCCCTCCCTCCTTTCCTTCCTTCCTTCCTTCCTGTTGAACTTAATTTAAAAAAGAATTTGATTGGCCCAGCTTCACCCTGTTTAGGCAAAACTCTCCATTCCAAGTGGCCTCATAGGCTACTGGCCAGACTTCATATTGGCTTCCCTTAGGTTGAATGCCGTCTCCTGGGGCTGAGGTGGAGTAGGAGGGAGCTCATGACTATTTGGTGCTGCCTTTATATTAGAGTCTGTGGATGAGGAAGAATCTCTTCAGAGGGAGTTGTACATTCAGAGGATATTATGATCAACATGTCTAGTTCACTGTTATAAACTGCTTCAGGGAAAGTAAGCGAAAGAAGTTGTAGCACCACTGCATTCTGTTTCACCAGGGCTGGGGAGGGAAGAAACTCTGGTCAGAGAAACAGATAGTGGCCAAAGAAAGGGAAGCATGTAGCTAGCTAGACTCAGCAGTTTACAGACATAAAAACAAGTAAGTAAATATATAAGCACAGTTGTTGGTTTTTTTTTGTTTGTTTGTTTCCGGTACGCGGGCCCCTCACTGCTGCAGTCTCTCCCGCTGCGGAGCACAGGCTCCGGATGCGCAGGCCCAGCGGCCACAGCTCACGGGCCCAGCCGCTCCGCGGCACGCGGGATCCTCCCGGACCAGGGCACGAACCCGCGCCCCCTGCATCGGCAGGCGGACTCCCAACCACTGCGCCACCAGGGAAGCCCCTATAAGCACAGTTTTTAATAAAAAAGAAAAGGAACTAGGCCCATGGCGGAGAGTTTCTCTACCTGTGTACCTCTCGCCCTGGTTCCTCATTTCTCATCTTCCTGACACTCTCTTAGGAACTCCATCCTTCTAGAACTGCTGCCTCATCCGAGGCAGCACTATCTTAGTGCTGAGGACATTTCTTATTTCCCGTTATTAAAAGTGAAAAAACTTAGCTTTGTGGATATTTTATTTGGAGAATCTTGTGTAACATTTGGACAACTGAGAACAATGAACGTCTTCTATTTTGTAATCAGGCTGGTCTTTAGCTATCTTAAAAAATATATAAACTCAGTGAAATTGTGGGTATATAAGATGCAAGTGGTAAATGTGTAACTTTGATAATACCATGATTTATGATATATAATTCCTTTTGTTGATTTGTCTTGGTTGTCTAAAATTAATGTTTGAACATTTGATGAGAATGAGGACAGCCTGCATTTGAGTCTGAGACAAATATAGGCATATTAAGTAAATAGAAGGGCAGGTTACTCAATTCTTGATAAATCTGTCAAACTGACATGATTCCACCTTACTACCTACATGACTTTGGTCATATCATTTAATTTCTCAGAGCTCAGTTTTCTCACCTGTAAAAATGAGGAAGATACCTTCTTCATAGGATTGCCATAGAATTAGGTGAGGTATTTGGAAGTGGCTGGTGCAATGTCTGGTACATAGTGGCTCAGTGAAATTGCTTTGTGCCTTCGTTCCTTTTTCCCCCTCCTTTCTCATGGCCACGTCTCTGATCTCTAATAGCCTAATCATGAAAGAACAGAGCTCGCAGAGGACAGGGCATTTCCTCTGCCCTCTTGCTTTTTCTTCTGTTATTCCCTTGTTACAAATATGCTTACATATACAGGTAACACAAAAATTTTTGTCTCCAACTTTCCTTCTTACATTTCTGGTCTTCTCTCTGGTTCCCAAGAGACCTCTCTACTTAAACATTTACTTTTGTTTTAAGTTTATCACCTCAAAACCTGCTTAAATCATTTCCTTATTTTTCAAATAAGAGGTACCTCTTCTAATTTCCCCATTGTCCCAGAGTATCATTTCCTTCTCTAATTCATGAATCCAAGTTCGTAAACCCTCCGTGATAGGGTTTAATCCTGAATGACTCTTTTCACTCTGTTACTCTATATCTTAAAACCCCAAAAACTTATCTTCAGTTTGCAGTACATTAATTTGAAGTTTCTGATATTTGTAAACTAACTATAATTTATTTCAGGTTTTTGAGATTTGCTTACTAAAAGGTTCTTTTAAAAAGGAACTTTTTCTTGTTCTTTTATATGCACCAAAATCTAGTAAACAGCAGGTTGATTTACTGATTGTTGATTAGAGCTGTACAAATGTGCTCCAAAGTGTCCTTTATTTCTTTCTTCCTTTCCTTTCTTTTAGCTTCCTTTCTTTCGCTCATAGAATATCTTTCTAGAGGATAAAAGTTATTATCTCTTTTATATCTTTGGGTGTTAGTGATAGAAATTAAGATTTGATTTTGGTTCTTATTTGGAAAAATTTTTGTTACTAATTTCTTTTTTTTATTGAGGCATGATTGATATAAAACATTTGTTACTGATTTCTTAGACAGATGGACCTGTGAGCAGCCTCTTTTTATTCGCTCATTCATAGAATGTTATGACAATGTTTTAGATTAGAGAAACTGCCTGAAACTGCCAGTTTTTCAATAATTACAAACAGATTATGCCTGAGGGCATTCTGTTTCAGCATTAATGAACTAAAACCAACTTTTAAAAAGCTTACGCAAAATTTAGCAGATCCATTGCTAGATGCCAGCCTTTTATAAAAGATCCTGTTTTTTAAAATTCAATACTATGTAACCATTTTAGTTGATAACAAATCATTCAAATTACACTTCAAATTAAATAAGAATTACTAATACGAATTTATTATTTAATAAAAATTAAATTTTTATTAAATTTAAAAGATTACACTTAATAAGAAATAGATTAGTAGGAATTACATTTGTATTAATGGGAAAACCAAAAGTTGGGATGAAAGACAACTGTGGTTAGTTATTTGGCTCAAATGGGGTTACTTTTCATAGTATGTCTTCACCTTTACCCTTGCAGGGTCTCAAAGGACATCCAGGGCTCCCAGGACTCCGAGGTGAACAAGTAAGTATTCTTCCTTTATAAGACTTGCATCTTCTCCAGTGAAAAAGACATACGGTAGGGAACTCCATTGAGAGATTATTTTCCCCCATGTAACTCTTTCAATTTTTCTTAATGCTTTTTACTCTGTTTAGTACAGGAAAAACTTCTAATTTATTATTAAATCTTGTGGGTTTTTTTCATATCTTAGACTGACTTTCACTGTCTGCCTAACATGCTCCAGCAGTCTTAAACTTCCGTTGTTCATAAACCACTGTGAGAATCTCATAAATGCTGTGTATCCTGTCCGCGGATTATCCATGCATGCACACACACTCATATGCACACACATATATGCACTGATTTTTTTGTACGTTTCAGGGGCTTTCCTGTTTTCCAAAGTCTATCCACAGCTGTTAGTTCCCTACCATTGCATGAAGGAATGCAAATAAATTTTAATAACAATCCAAATTAGAATGGCACATCTGCTGTTTGTTGTCCATTCTACACATACACATATATGTAAAAGTCAAAATAGTTTGGGAACTATTTAGTTTTTGATCATGTTATTCCTTGTCTCTCCCGCCATAAAATAATGTATCATTATGTCATAGGAAGAAATAAAGTCATATCTCTTGTTTTCAATAGAATATATACTAGGCCAGTATGAATAAATCAGTGAAAAGCGTAGGAGATTAGATACTAACTAAGGTGACAAATCGTTATTGGAGATTTGGCAAAGAGCCTCAGGAAACCCTAAAGGGAGCTCCAGAAAGAAAAGTGATGGATTATCCCTGAGGGAAAGATAAATGAAGAAATAAAACCAGTTTTCTCTTTTATTCATGTAAGAGGGACAATACACTCTATTCAGTCCCTGAGGCACAATTTTTCAAGATTGCTAATTACTAGTCATGGCAAGCAATATATGTATCTGTAGCAAGTAAAATCTCAGTTTCCTGAAGATCATATGAGTGCTGAAAAGCATTTGAGCATTTATGGGAAAAAAAATCAGAAGGGCAGGAGGGATTAGTTCCCGGGGAGGAAAAAAAAAATCCCTAGAATACTGCTTTGGCAGAAATTCTGTGTAGATTTCAATGAAGAAAACCTGACACATCACAAGTAAGTGAGAAATTGACCATTTGTCAGTACTGACCAGTTTACTCACAACTGTTCTATAACCTAGTTCTGTTAGTATACGTGTCATTGTTCTGAGGGTGGTATGCTTTTGAGAAGACTCTGAAATCAGTTTTAAAGGTTGGAAAATGTATTATTGGAATCAGTTCTTTCTATTTTATTTATTTCCAGAAGTAAAAAGACAAAATTGGTGATAACTGTGAGGAACAACTAAAATCATTTTGCATTTTCACTGTGGACATTAAGATGAATGTAACTAATTAGCTAGGAGACATTCCCTTCTGGAAAATTTGTAGATATCTATAAACTGGCCAACAAACACTGAGGAAAGTAATTATATCATCTGGGCAAGCTCTAGTAATAAGAGCTTTCATTACGGAGTCTTTATTAGTTGCCAAACTGTACTACTGTTAACTGGAAGTTCAAGTAGTATAATTATTTATTTAATATTTCCATATGTTAACTCATTTAATACTCCACAACACTAAGAATTATTGCAGTTACCCCTGCTTTTAAATATATTTTTACACGTTGTTCTCTTTTCTCTACGCAATAATCCTGTGACCTAGATATTATTATTGTATTTTACTAATGAAAAAAACTAAGAGATAGGGAGGACCCATGCTGGCAGTGCTGGGACTCTCAGTGAAGTCTGACTGACTCAGAGCGTGTGCTTTAATTCTCAGAGTGAGAAGAGGGATTGGGACAGGTTTACTATTCCTGATTTTTCCAGGGGTAGAGATATAACTTTGTGTCTGAATTCCTCCATTCGATCTACAGATTTAAGTGAGCCATTTTTTAAATGCAGAGTGAATTGAGGTATAGTGCTTTGTTTTGAGTTTCTTTTGAGCTGCTCTGGTTGTCCAAGTGATTTTAGGGTGTGGTTAGCTTAGAATATGTTTGTGCCACATAAGACTGCTGAAAGCTTACTCGTTGACTTTGTTTACTGTTATTCCAGTAGAGCAGGATTTAGTCATCCAGTGGTGTCCTCTTGTGTATTTCTCTGTGCAGCTGGAATGTGTTATATCTCTACATGTTATCTTAACACCCTCTATGAAAATTCGTTCAAAATCAGATTTCATTTATGTCTTATAACAGATTGCTTTTTAATTGAGGTCAGTCAACCGAAGTTGGCTAGGAAACTAATGAAAGGGATGGTGATTGGCATTAGCCAGAACCTACAGAATGAAAACAGCCTTTTAAATTTATTTCAGTCTTTTCTATTGGCATAACCAAGTATAAAGTTTTGTGGATGTCTGGATATAGGCCTGTGTGTTTTAGAATTGGATGGGGAATAAAGGAAGCAGTTGTAAATAGACTGAAGCAAGTCTCATAATTAGAGGGCTTTCCCTAGAGTACTACTTTAAGTTATTTGCCCTTCAAACCTATACTAGGGAGGCAGCCTTGAATGGTGGTCTCTGGAGTTAGACTTTCTGATTTAAATTCTGGCTTTCTACTTACTAGCTGAGTGACTTCCCACTGGTGACAAATACTTCATGTCTTATTTTTTGCATCTGTAAAATAGGGATAATGGTATCTACCTTATAGGGTTTGAGCAGATTAAATAAGATAATACATATAAAATTCTTGAATTTTGGCACATGATAGGTGCTCAATAAATGCTGTTATAGGAATAAAATATGTATTATATATAATATTAATAAGGTAATATCTTAGGTACATAAATATGGTTTCTGAAATTTATAGGATATAATCTCTCTATGTGTAGATGAAAATTTTTTGTTACTTCTCAGAAGACAACTGTTTATTCACATTCTGTTAAGTTGTTCATTGCCATATATATGTATAGGTGTCTGTATGTATATGTATATATGTATGTATGTGTGCACATGTATATATATGTGTGTTTGTGCATACACACACGTGACAACTTTTGTCAGATTGAGTTCACATCTAGGCTCATCTACTTACTCACTGTGCCATCTTGGGCAGGTTTCATAACTTCTCTGTATCTTAGTTTCTTCAAATGTAAAATGGAGAAAATAGTATCTATCTCATAGATGTAAAGTAGACGTAAAGTGGTGGCGTAGGATTGGCACATAAAAAAGTGCTAAGTAGGGCTTCCCTGGTGGCGCAGTGGTTGGGAGTCCGCCTGCCGATGCAAGGGACACGGGTTCATGACCCAATCCGGGAGGATCCCACATGCCGCGGAGCAGCTGGGCCCGTGAGCCATGGCCGCTGAGCCTGCGAGTCCGGAGCCAGTGCTCCGCGACGGGAGAGGCCACAATGGTGAGAGGCCCGCGTGCCGCCAAAAAAAAAAAGAAAAAGTGCTAAGTAAATGATAATTGTTGGAGCAAGGGAAGGAAGTGGGAGACAACAGGGAGAAATGAGAGAAAACAAAACTGAGAGTTGGATTCTGAGAAAAGTGGAGAGAAGGACAAATTAGGAGCCTACAAGTCTAATGGAATGGGAGGGTAAAAACTTTCCACTGTGATGCTCCATTTGCCTTTTTCTTGGTCTGTTTTTTCTCTAGATTTTCCAAATTTTAGGAATTTCAAAGTATTTCTATTGTTAAACTGGAGGTAACACTCTTCTGTATACTTCAGATCAGAGGGGCAAAAGAGCTTAGTGTCTTTTATTATCTCTTTTCCAAACAACAAACCGGAAATGAATTTTACATAATAAAGAATCTATGAAATTTATCACTGCTGTCACCATTTGTGGTTAAGTAAAGACAGCTCAACACATATTCTTCTGGTATTTCCTTGGTTCACAAAATTTAACAGACCTAAACTTTGAATAAACTGAATGAATGAATGAATGAATCATATATCAATGGAAGAAGGTAACAGCAAGTGGAGGTATTTCTTCTCACTTTTCCACACAGTTCTGCAGCAAGTTTCCTTTCTTATGCCTTTGAGACTCCATATATCAGCCTTCCTTGAGCAATCCTTGTTTTAAATCAGGCATACAAAGTTGTCAGTGCAAAATGAATTTCCCATCCAAAGTTACTATGTGAATATTTAGATAGACCTATGTCATGATACAGATATTTACCACTTAATATCCATTTACTTATCTTCTGGAGCCCATGCTCCAATAGTTAAGGAGAGTTGCAGGATGACTGAGACAAGAAGGAGTTAAATCCATAAAGATACTGGTTATTATGAAACGTACCAACTCTTTCTCTAATATGTTTTTTAAAGGTTATGTATCACTGGATTTTTCCACCCTAGATTTATCATTACTAATAATCAATGTCTCATTTAGGTCCCTAATGTAATGTGTTTATTTTTATTTAGCAATTTTATCTCATTTTCATTTTAAATAGATGACTTCAATCAGATAAGCAATGTGCAGGACCCTTAGTATTTTTATATGGAAAAAATATTCTTTCCAAACTTGGGTATTATGAATGCACCAATTTTGTTTCCTTGGGTTTCTTTTGACTTTGTTGTACTGTTTTATTATTTTTCATTTTAGGGGATTCCAGGATTCACTGGTAATATTGGTTCACGTGGTTACCCTGGCAGGCAGGTGAGGTAACTATATTTAAACTTCTGTTTTTATGTTCCTCTTGGTTAATACATTGTACGTTCTGATTTCAAGAGTTAATGTTCAAATGATAATTGGTTTACTTTTATTAAATAATGAATTACTCATAACAAAATAATTCCAAAAATTCTAATATCAAAATTGTAAAAATCCTTCAAAAATTTTACTGCAGGCAATTTTGCTTAAAATGGGAGTAGGATTTTTAAACAGGTTTGATGTGAGTAATATACAATGGAACCTTCTAAGTTAAAATGCCCAGTGTGCTAATAAAATGTTAAAACAGCCCTGCTACTGATTTTACAGTACTGCCACTGACTAAAACGAAGTAATGGTATGAGTTAAGACTCTATATGATAAGCAACATTTTTTAATAATACAACTATAAACACTTGGGACACAGTTGGCAATGCTACACATACCACTATCTGAATACTTTTATCTGAACTGGATTCAAGTCTTTGTATACTGTTGTGAAAATTCATTCTAATCATTTCATATTTATTTCCCTCTAATTTCTAACTTTCTCTAGCTACTTCATGTGGATTAAAAAGAGAACAAATTTTCTTTCTTAGGCTTTCATGAATTGATTACTTACTCTTGAAATTAATTATTCATTTAGCATACTAGAAAACTACATTTATATAAAATATCTTTTTATATTTTTTATATACTTTTTATATATCTAAAATGTATTTTAGATAAATTAATTAGAAGTGTTTTAAAAGAACACAGTTTTCCAATAAGAAATAACGTAAAAAATAATTTTTGTTACTGACAATATGTTAATCTACTTTATTTAGATATCTAAAATATATTCGTTATAGATTATATACAGTGCGTCTTTTGGTTCTGAAATTCTAAAATTCCTTGAATATATATAGTCTTCATTAAGTATACAGAGTTCTGAAGTTTATACTTGTGAAATGATACATTTTATATGCCCTTTTTATTAATCTATTTATCTACAGCTCTTTAAAAAGTACTGTAGTATGATGATGATGCCTTTTATTCACACTAGGGTTTAGCTGGACCAGAAGGTAATCCAGGACCTGAAGGTGGACGAGTAAGTAAGCATTTTCATCATTTTGTTAAGTATGTTTGCATATGAGTAGAATGAAGTGTACAAAATACTTATTTTCACACTTCCATAGAAACTTTGAATGTAATACAGGTTTAGCCTGGAAAGAAACACACTTATTAAATAGATATTTTCACTGTTAAGGCCATAGAGAGCAGTCTTATGGTGGTAGGTTTTACATCATTCTTTGATAGCTCCTACATCTACATCATTTATTTTGCTAGCTCCTAGCAAAACGTCTGGTATGTTGAAAATACGCACTTTAAGCATTTGTAGTATTATTTATGTGTGGACGTGTATAGACCTAAGAAATAATGATGAAAGAAATATGAAGAGGCAAAAAATTCGCACTCAAGGCTGAGATAATAATACAAAAACTATCTGGAGTAAAGAAATATCTGCAGAGAAAGAAATAGGCTTATCACATTCAAGCATATACCATTGCACTTCCAACCGTTAAAGAAGTTGTTAGCCACTGTTAATCATTAAGGGAGTAAAACAAAAAAAATTACTGTGATGTGTTATGTTGTGTGCCACAAATTAAAATCAAAGCTGGTTCTAGGAAAAATTAGTAAACTAAAATTTTTTTTTAAATTCTCTATTTTTAAAGCCAGTTATTTTCTGGAATCTACATCTGCCTTATATTATCTTAAATACCTTTTTGAAATAAGGAAAACAAAAAGTATTTAGACAGTATGTACTATAATGATGCCTTAATTTTTTAAAAAAATTCTTAAACATGTTCAAATACTTCATATTTCTTTTGCTATCAATCCTATGAAGTAGCAGAACACGTGTATTGTCTCCATCTTACAGATGAGAAAACAGTAAGCTATGGAACCGACATGATTTCACAAAGTCATAGCAGAACTCAAACCAGCGTTTTCTCACCTTCAGCTCTGTACTGTTTTAGTATCCCATGCTGTCTCCACCCTTGCATTAAGTGAAAACATAATGGGGAAAGGTCATGTATTCTTTATTAGAAACTGCACCGAAAGCACATATTGACTTGGATTTGGAAAGCAAGAAGAGATTAGTGGACAAAGAACATGGGCTTTGGAGCTCAACAAGGACCGCTTTTTTTTCTTTTTTTTCTTAACCCCTTGTTTACTAGCTTTGTGACCTTAGATGTCGTTCAACCCTTCTGTGCCTCATTTTTCTTACCTTATTAAAAGGTGATAATGAAACCTACCTTTAGGTGGTTATGACAACTACCTGAGCTTAATTAATATTCTTAAGGCACAGCGCCTAGCACATGGCATGCACTTTCTATGCAGATTTTATCATTATTATTAGAATTTGGGAGTTTCTTCTGCATGTGAGCTAAACTCCTAGACCTGTTACTTGGCACTGTGCAGTTTTCTCTTACTACATTTTCTCATCTTGCTTCAGTGATTCCTATAACTTTTCTAATTCTTCTTTATATCATTTTTGTACTATATTATACATCCTTTTGTTGCTTTTTTCCCTCATTTGTACTGACAGTTATAGTGTAGATTGTAACCCTTTTTAAGTTTTTTTAGGTTTTGATGGCCGACTTCATAAAAGCATTAAAAAAAACAAATCTAATCCTTTTCTGACTAATTTAATTGATTTAATCCTTTAATTTTCCTTTGGGAGTGAGGGAAGAGTCAGAAGAGTCACTTCTCTAGGTTTCATATTCACAAAGAGTCTCAAATGTAGACTTTAGACATTAACTCCAAATATGGTTAAAAAGACAAAAATCATAAAGTCACGCTGACAGGATTATGTTTTTCATTTAATTTGGGTCCTGTTACTGGTCTATACCACATGCTATACAATATGAATTAATATTTTTATAAATCATGATAAATTACCTTTTGACCGGCTCCACTGTTTGACTGCATTTTTTGGTGTTAAGATAATTATTTTAAAAATGTAAATGTTTAAAATAAATCATTTTGTAGCCCTCCTTTGGTGTTTCTTTGTGTAATAACGTGCTAGGTGGCTCAAAAAGTAGAAGTATGTAGGCCTCCCCTGACCTTTTAGTGGTCCTGCTGGTGACACAAAATTGCTTCTACCTGGATATACAACCTTCAGTCCAAAAAAGCAAACACATATGTGCTTTTTGTTTAATTTTTTTTTTTAATTTTTTGGCTGTATGGCATGTGGGATCTTACTTCCCTGACCAGGGATCAAACCCGAGTCCACTGCATTGGAAGCATGGAATCTTAACTGCTGGACCGCCAGGGAAGTCCCTTATTATTTTTTATGTTCCTTGTTTCATTACACACTAAACTCCAATTTAGTGGTTGTGTTTTGAGAATGACCACAACCCCATATGATTTCTTTGGTGGATGCAGCTGACATTTTATTTCTGTTAGAATCAGCATAATCATTATCAAAAAACCGTTATGAAACACCTACATAATTACTCATAGCATTGTTCCCTTTAAAATCTTTACTTGTGGGCTTCCCTGGTGGCGCAGTGGTTGAGAGTCTGCCTGCCAATGCAGGGGACACAGGTTCGTGCCCCGGTCCGAGAAGATCCCACATGCTGTGGAGCAGCTGGGCCCGTGAGCCGTGGCCGCTGAGCCTGCACGTCCGGAGCCTGTATCTTTACTTGTAAAATGTTGTGCTGGTACTCTGTGCAGACTTTGTTGAGTAGAGGTTTAGCTCCTGAGTTTTCAGTTGAGTATTTAGTTTACTGAGAAGTGTACATCAGTTAGGGCGTTTGTTCTTTTTATTTATAAGCAAAACTCCAGTTGTGTATATTAAAACAAAAGTTAACTGTTTTTAAACTTGAGGCCAACTGTAGTTGATATTTCTGAAAGTACATGTAGCTTGTCATCGTAATCGTAAACATTTTGGTATCAGAAATACTTTTGGATGCTTCATTTTAAAAGAAACCTTCCCCATCCTTCAGATGCTTGGCTTTCAAGCAAACAAATTATAGATGTTTTATCATTAAAGTTAATTAGAAGGAAACTATTTTTCTCTTTTATTTTTTGCTTACTCATTCATACACTCTGTAGAACATAGGAATTTTAAAGGTGTTTTTCCTTGTCAAAGAAAAGTGCTTGTCTTACTATGGCAACACCCAACTAGCTTTCACCCTCAGGAACTAAATGCTTCCCATGGTTCTTATTCCAGGAAACTTGGAAATGATTCCTGAGACACTTACTTTTAAAAAAAATATTGTGGTAATACATATTTAATATAAAATTCACCATTTTAATTATTTTTAAAGGTAAGTTCACTGGCGTCATAGTTCAGGCTGCTATAATAAAAATTACCATAGACTGGGTGACTTAAACAACAAACATTTATATGTCACAGTTCTTCAGTCTGGGAAGGCAGATCCAGTGTTTCATGGGGGCCCACCTCATGGCTTGTAGACCGCTGCCTTCTTGCTGTATCCTTATGTGGCAGAGAGAGCAATCATATTTCTTTCATATCTCTTTTTAGAAGGGCAGTAATCCCATTCATGAGGGCTCTACTCTCATGATCTAATTCCCTCCCAAAGGTCCCACCTCCAAATACCATCGTCTTGGGGATTAGGCTTCAATGTATGAATTTTGAGGGGGCATAAACATTCAGTCCATAGCGGGAGGCAATAAGTACATTCACATTGCAGTGCGGCCATCACCACCGTCCATCTCCAGAGCTTTTTCATCTTTCCAAACTGAAACTTTATATCTATTGAACAGTAACTCCCCATTCTCCCTTCCCCCCAGCTCCTGGCAACCATTCAACTTTCTGTCTCTATGAGTTTGACTACTCTATGTACTTCATTTAAGTGGAATCATATAATATCTATCCTTTTATGACTGGCTTATTTCACTTAGCATATTGTCTTTGAGATTCATCCACCTTGTGGAATGCGTCAAGATATCCTTACTTTTTCAGGCTGAATAATATTCCATTGTATGTATATGCCACATTTGTTTGTCTTTTCATCTGTTGAACATTTGGGTTGCTTCCACCTTTTGGCTATTGTGAATAATGCTGTTCTAGGTGTACAAATGACATTTACTTTTTTAAAACCTGAGTTCTTTCTTAATGTATACTATTATGGAAAAATTTACTCTGAAAAGGCACCCATTCTCTAAGTCAAAATAAGTAGACTTTATTTCGAATTTAGTCAAAATGGCCTCCTGTATCTCTTCTTCAAGTTCTTTTATACCTTGGGTTTCCTCTGTGTTCATAAAACCATTTTTCTTCTCCCATCTCCATCCAGTTCAGCCTCTCAGTGGTTCAGGGAAACTTCTCTTTGTTTCCTCCTAAGAGCTCTATTCTACCCTTAAGTCTTCTGACCCATCTGCCCTTCAAATCTTACATCACTCTATGAGCTCTTCCTTTGAGTCCCACATCTCCACTTCCTTGCCAAGATAATTAAATTTAAATGCCTCATCACCACAATCTCAAAATGACTAACAGAACTCATCCTCTTTCTACTAAACTATTAGCTTTCCTATTTGTTTTCCATATTTCTATCAGTGGTTACCATTTGCTTATCAGTCCAGTATAAACCTTAGAATCATCTTTGCCTCAATCCTAGAGATAGATACAAAGACCATTTGAACCACTGTAATCCAAATGAATTCTATAAACTGCAAATTTGATTATATCAAAACTCTGTCTAAATTTTTTTGAATGCTCAGTATAAATCCCAAACTTGCCATCATCACATAAAAGACTTTTCATGATGTAGCCACTGTTGCCTTTCCAACCCCTACTCTTGCCTACCAGTCACACAGAACTATTTGCAATTCTATGAAAATGCCATGTCATTTTATTTTGATTGATTGATTGATTGATGACACATTGTTAGCCCTGCATAAAATGCCTTTCCTTTCCTTCAAGACTCAGCTTAAATGTTGCCTCCTCTGTAAAACTTTCCTAAATCGTCCCTCTAGGCAAAGTTGGTCATTCTGCCTTCAAAGCTTCTATATCTTGTATTTATCACATCACCTAATCATGTCACAATTATCTTATGATATTACAATTGTATGACTCTTTTTCCTAATAAACTATGAACTTCTTGAGGGCACTGATTTTCATATTCATTTTTATAATTCCAATTCTTGGCACACAGTGGGCACTAAAATGATGTTTTGTGAATGAGTGACCCAGACTCATATTCCTTCAAATTTGGACCATTGAAACAGCATTCTAACACATTTTCCTACACTCAGTGTTTCCTGTCTTGGGTGTATTCTGTATCCTGTCCACAGATTAATATTTTAGAAAAACAGCTTAACATCAGGGCACTACCACACTCCCCCAAAGTCCAGTAGCTTCTTATCTAAACTATAAAGTCTAAAATTCTTAGTCTGAAATTTAAGGCTCTCCTTAATCCATTCTCTAAACTACTATACACTTTATTAAATTGATGAAACAGGTTATTATTTGCCACAGGTGAGATCTAACTAAAATATGGTAGTATAAAGTAGCTTCAATTGTTATTTTACTCCTTGTTTCTCAGACCTATTGGAATCTCCCTGAGGGCACAATGGGTCTGCTTCTCTCCAAAGCATCTTACATGTAAGAAACTGTCAGTTAACCATTTACAAACGCTCCCTGAGTCCTCTCTATCTTGTCTCTGCTTACTGTAGTGCTGGTTGGAGCGTTCTTTCTCCATCCTCTGCTTATCAAGACTCTATCTACTCCACAGGCCTATCTCAAGTGCCAGTCTCCTTTGAAACCTCCTCTGACTGCTTTTACCTCCTGCCACATTGGAATGAATCTCTTCCTCCTCCATACTTCTTTTTCTTGGATACCTCCATTCTGCCTTACAATTTAGTTAATTGTATATCTGTGTCTTCTGCCCTTTGTAATATTCAATGTAGAAAAGAATTTGGGCTTGTTGATTTTTATTAGTCACTATGCCTTAAGTTACATTTCCTACTTTTTTTTTTTAATGAAAAGATTGAACTGTAATTTCTAGAAGAAAAGACACAAGATTATCCAAACTGTTATGCCTTATAATTTCATATTACTAGGAATAAATTTTAAGTATCTCTATTTAGAATTATTTACAGGGTGAATATTTAAGTGAGATAATACAAAGATTATTTGCTTACTTTAAGGGTTTCATTGGCTCTCCTGGAGAAGTAGGACAACTGGGACCTGAAGGAGAAAGAGTAAGTCTATTTCCTTCAAATATTATTTCTAACGTGATATACTTAGGATAAAGTATAACAGGGCTCATAAACCCAGATGTCGGGCAGTGAAACAAGCCAGCTTTAAGAAAAGTCACCTACCAGAATTATAATTAAACTCTCTTAAATTTTACTGAATTGTGTTTTAGGTAAGTGAGGTGCTATAAATATTTATGGTTAGCAACTTTAAATTTAACTTTTAAAAAACACAAATTGATATTATCTAATTATGAACATTTTATTTTGTAATTGATCTTTAATTTGAGTAGAAACTCTTGGCAGGGCTTGTATTTTACAATGCAATGTGTAATAAATCAACTTCAAAAGATATATTTTTTTGTTTAATAGTGGAAGATAGCTGTTCATAAATGTAGGTACTTGTGAATAAAGTAGAATCTTTGCCAAATATTTTGTTATACTTATAAAAATTAACGAAGATACATACAGAGTTCTGGCATTCCAACTTCGTCATATCTAGTTTTCAGTGCCATATGCAGTTCAGTGATTTCTAGCTGCATTTCTTCATCTACACTGTCAATATTAATTTTTTAAAAAGTAGAATCAAACAATATTAGCATCTTCTCAGGTTTGAAAACAATCATATTCCGAATTTAGCATTTAACTCTATTATTATACAAGTGCTGTTTGGGCAAATTTTTTTTCATATCTGGAAACTGATTTTTGCAAATGAAAATAAATCAGATCATTCTTTGCTAGATGAATATTTCAAATGTATAGTTTTTTGAGTGAGTGAATTAAATCACATTTTCTTGTAGTTACTTGTGAATGCCTCCACAGAGAAGAAACATTCAGAGTTTACATGTGCTGTAATGACAATCAAAATGTTTAGTTGTCTTTGGTGAGACGAGGTGAAGATATTCCTGTGGTGAGCACACAGGTCATTTCTTTCACTTGCAAACAATATCTTCAGTGTGATCCTACAACTAAGCCACTTAACTACTATGTAATACAGCAGACTTACAGATGATGTTTCCAATCTATCATGCAAAGAATTGAACTGCTTCTTATAGACCCAAAGGAGTATATATAGTTTACATTGTTAATGACTGTGCTGCTTATGATACAATCCTTCCCTGACCTGTTGGAATGAAGTTATTTCTAGTAATTGATGTAATAAATAAACGAAAGTTATATGTCCTTGCAAAATGTCATCATCTTGAATTCAAGGATCCCTGTGGCACTGACTATCAATAGGCACAATGCCTATAATCATACTCAGTAATTTTGACTAGTTTATATGAATATATCAAGATTGTCTCAAATCATCAATATAAGACCCTTTTGTGATATTCTGCCTATTATAGGTACCATGTCCTAATATTATTAGGCTACTTCAAAATTCTCACTAAAACCATGAATGGTATAGCTAACTGGGTGGTCTTATTATGTTACGAAATATTTAAGTAGAGAAAAGCCAAAGAAAATAATGTTCTAATCACTCCTGAAAACAAATGGGAAGAAAAAGTTCTTTCTGGAAGTCAATAATATACACATGCATGTATATATGAAAAAGTTCTTATATAATTCTATCTGCACTATCCTTAGGTTTTCTGCTGAGATTTACTGAAGCTACTAAAGTTTTAGAAAACAAATATTTTTCTTAAATGCTTGGCTATATTATGTAAAGATGCATGAAATCCTCATGAAATGAGTCATATTGCTCATCTTCGAACTCTTTTTTCAATAGAGAATATTAGATGAATATTTATTAAACACTGTTGAATTAAAGTAAATGGATTACTTTAACCATTGATATCTGCTAACTTGTCTGTATATACAAAAACCCCAAGCTACATGGTTCTGACATATTTCTTAGTCCCTAAGGCTTATAAAAGTGATTATAAGTCTCAAGGGATTTTATCAGTTAGTACACTTTGGACTGCAAGTGACAGAAGATCCCATTTCAAACTGGCTTCAAAATGAGGAAATTTAAAATAAATGATGATAATGATAACAGCAAATGATTTATTGAATGGTTACATCTATATGCAAGGCTCTATGCAAATACTACATACGAATTAGCTCCTTTAATCTCACAACACCCAGTGAGATAGGTAGTATTATTTTTCTCACTATAGATGAAGAAAATGAGGCATACAGAGAGACACACTTGCCTAAGACTGTATATAGGTAATAAGAGCACAGCCAGGATTTGAACATAGATATTCTGGCTCCAAAGACTGAGTACTTAAGTACTATGCCCTACAGCTGCTTCTTATGACCAGAAACCCATAGGTTAGGTGGGATCTAGGCACAATATGGTCCTGAGCACAGTGATATCATTATCCTTCTCTCTGCTTTGCCTTGACTAATGCTGGCTTTATCCTAAGGCTGGTTTCTCATATGATTGCAAGATTCCCAGTGCAAGGGCTAAATATACCTTTGTTTATGTCCAGCCAGAGACAGGGAGACAGAGAGGAGGTAATTGTCTGTTCGGTACAGAAAATAAGACTTCCTGTTTGTCTGGTTGTACCAACTTTGGTTGCATGCCACCTCTGGACAAATAACTATCACCAGAGGAATGGCAGGATCCCATCTGGAAATACAGATGGGATGGATTTCTGAATAAAATGAGAATTTTTGTTATGAAGAAGGAAAGGGGCCACTTGAGTTAAAATAATACATTGAAGCTTTTCTGAATATCACACCAGTTTAAAGGATAACTTATTTTTCCCTTTGGCATACTTCATAAATTGATGGTTGAGAAAAAATAACTCATTAATTGATTCAACAAATATTTACTTTTTTGAAGTATAGTTGATTTACAATATTATATTAATTTTAGGTACACAGCATCTTGATTCAGTATTTTAATAGATTATACTCCATTAAAGGTTATTAAAAGATAATGGCTATAATTCCCTGTGCTGTTGAATATATATCCCTGTTGCTTATCTATTTTAAACATAGTAAATTGTATCTCTTAATCCCATACCCCTATCTTGCCCCTCAATCCTTCCCTCTCCCCACTGATAACCACTAGTTTGTTTTCTGTATCTGTGAGTCTGTTTCTGTTTTGCCATATATATTTGTGTGTTTCATTTTTTAGATTCCACATATAAGTGGAATTATCACACAGTATTTGTCTTTCTCTGACTTACTTCACTAAGCATAATATTCTCTAGATCCATCCACATTGCTGCAAATGTCAGAATTTCATTTTTTATGGGCATGTAATACTCCATTGTGTGTATGTGTATATGTGTGTGTGTGTGTATACACAAGCACATATATCCATGTGTGTGTGTATATATATATACACATGTATGGATATATTTATCCATTCATCTGTTGATGGACCCTAGGGTTGCTTTCCATATCTTGGCTATTGTAAATAGTGCTGCTATGAACATCAGGGTGCCTGAGTCTTTTCAAATTAGTGTTTTCATTTTTCCCAGATATTTACCCAGGTGTGAAGTTGCTGAATCATATGGTAGTTCTATTTTGAGTTTTTTGAGGAACACCAATACTGTTTTCCATAGTGGCTGCACCAATTTACATTCCCACCAACAGTGTAGGAGGGTTCCATTTTCTCCACATCCTCGCCAACATTTGTTATTTGTGTTCTTTTTGATGACAGCCATTCTGACAGGTGTGAGGTGATATCTCATGTGGTTTTGACTTGCATTTCTCTAATAATTAGCAGTGTAAAGCGTCTTTTCATGTGCCTGGTAGCCCACTGTATGTCTTCTTTGGATGCTGGGAAAACTGGACAGCTACATGTGAAAGAACATTAGAACATTTCCTCACACCATATACAAAAATAAACTCAAAATGGATTAAAGACCTAAAAGTAAGATCTGAAACTATAAAACTCTTAGAAGAGAACATAAGCAGAACACTCTTTGCCATAAATCACAGATCCAAAAATAAAATGTTTTTTTAGATCTGTCTCCTAAGGCAAAAGAAATAAAAGCCAAAATAAATGAATGGGACCTAATTAAACTTAAAAAATTTTGCACAGCAAAGGAAACCATCAACAAAACAAAAAAACAACCTACTGAATGGGAGAAAATATTTGCAAATAATATGACTGACAGGGAGTTAATATCCAAAATATATAAATAGCTTATACAACTCAATATCAAAAAACCAAACAACCCAATCGAAGAAGGGAACAAATATTTACTTTTGACTTTTTCACATTCTAGGGTGCTCCTGGGATCCGTGGAAAGAGGGGTCTTAAGGGAAGACAGGTAATTTGATTCTTGTTTTATGAGGTACGGTTTAGAGGAGTATAATCTAATTATATGCATATTTCTCACCTGTTAGACTACAAATGTAGTTGTTGTTCTTGTTATCCACAATCCATCTCATTCAACAGAGTTTAAAATTTGCCACTTTAACAGCCTATCCAGTAATACCTGAGAATGTGAAGGAGTATTTAGATTAAAAAATAACTCGAAATGTAACACTTCTAAACCACTTAATATACCAGTGGGAGAGACCTTTATCCCCATGACAAGGTGCTAAAATTAAAATGTCACAGGAAATACATGAACAATTTAAAACACTAATGATAGCACTATTCACCCTCATGTTTTAGAGGTTTTTAAAATGCCTGCTTCAGATGTTAGCTCAGAAACTAGTTTCTTATATTTTCATGTTAAAAAAAAAATCAAGTAAAGTGAATTCTTCCAGATAATATAATAATTTCAGAGATGGGAGGAAATTTTGACATTATCTAAGACCCCATTATTTAACAAATGAGAAAACTGTAGTTCAGAAAAAGCATCCTCGGGTTATCCTGGCTGTGTTAGTATAGCTAATTAGCCACCTGCTTTTCACTTGTGCTGTTTTTTATTACAATTCAAAGATATTTATTAGGGTAAGACATTCTGTGCTATACTCTGCTCTCTACTCTGTGAGGAAGAAAATTGTCTTTAATAGCAGCTTTTCTAAAACTTTGGTATGTATAATTAAAATCCTGATTATAATACTAAAGGATTACAAATCTCACCAGAATATTCATATCCTTTTAAAGCATTTTATTCTTTGAGCTTTGCAATATTTCTTGAAGATAGAATAGGACAATGGCACTATTATATGGGTGAGGAGAACGAGGCTCAGTGACATAAAAATACTTGCTCAGAATCCCATAGTTAAAAGTGATAAAGAATTGAGCCCAGCTCCTTTGAATGTAAATCCAAGATCCTTTTCCTTACTACGTAGATATTTCTGATGTCTGTCTTCTACCTCACACTACTTAGAAGAACATGATTTATGTTTTCATGACATATGGCCAAAATGTGATAAACTTATTTTATTTTTTATTGGAGTATAATTGCTTTACAATGTTGTGTTAGTTTCTGCCTTACAAGAAGTGAATCAGCTATATGTATACCTGTATCCTCTCCCTCTTGGACCTCCCTCCCACCCCCCACCCCCAATCCCACCCATCCAGGTCATCACAGAGCACTGAGCAGAGCTTCTTGTGCTTTATAGCATGTTCCCACTAGCTGTTTGACCCATGGTAGTGTATATATGTCAATCCTAATTTCCTAATTTGTCCCACCCTCTCCATTCCACCCCTGTGTCCACATGTTCATTCTCTATGTCTATATCTCTATTACTGCCCTGCAAATAGGTTCATCTGTACCATTTTTCTAGATTCCACATATATGTGTTAATATACTATATTTGTTTTTCTCTTTCTGGCTTGCTTCACTCTGACAGATTCTAGGTCCATCCACATCTCTACAGATGACCTAATTTTGTTCCTTTTTATGGCTGAGTAATATTCCATTGTATGCACATACCACATCTTCTTTATCCATTCATCTGTCGTTGGACATTTAGGTTGTTTCCATGTCCTGGCTATTGTAAATAGTGCTGCAACGAACATCGGGGTGCATGTGTCCTTTTGAATTATGGTTTTTTTAGGGTATAGGCCCAGTAATGGGAATACTGGGTCATATGGTAGTTCTAGTTTTAGTTTTTTAAGGAATCTCTATACTGTTCTTCATAGAGGCTGTATCAATTTACATTCCCACCAACAGTGCAAGAGGGTTCCCTTTTCTCCACACCCTCTCCAGCATTTATTGTTTGTAGAGTTTTTGATGATGGCCATTCTGACTGGTGTGAGGTGATACCTCATTGTAGTTTTTTTTTTTTTTTTTTAATGGTACGCGGGCCTCGCACTGCCGTGGCCTCTCCCGTTGTGGAGCACAGGCTCCAGACGCGCAGGCCCAGCGGTCACGGCCCACGGGCCCAGCCGCTCCACGGCATGTGGGATCCTCCCAGACTGGGGCACGCACCCATATCCCCTGCACCGGCAGGTGGACTCTCAACCACTGCGCCACCAGGGAAGCCCCCTCATTGTAGTTTTGATTTGCATTTCTCTAATAATGAGTGATGTTGAGCATCTTTTCATGTGCCTCTTGGCCATCTGTATGTCTTCTTTGGTGAAATACCTATTTAGGTTTTCTGCCCATTTTTTGATTGAGTTGTTTGTTTTTTTTGATATTGACCTCCATGAGCTGTTTGTATATTTTGGAGATTAATCCTTGTCTGTTGCTTTGGTTGCAAATATTTTCTCCCATTCTGAGGGTTGTCTTTTCATCTTGTTTATGGTTTCCTTTGCTGTGCAAAAGCTTTTAAGTTTCATTAGGTCATTTGTTTATTTTTGTTTTTATTTTCATTACCGTAGGAGGTGGGTCAAAAAAGATCTTGCTGTGGTTCATGTCAAAGTGTGTTTTTCCTACATTTTCCTCTAAGAGTTTTATAGTGTCCGGTCTTACATTTAGTTCTTTAATCCATTTGGAGTTTGTTTTTGTGTATGGTCTTAAGTAGTGTTCTAATTTCATTCTTTTACATGTAGCTGCCCAGTTTTCTCAGCACAACTTATAGAAGAGGCTGTCTTTTGTCAATTGTATGTTCTTACCTCCTTTGTCATAAATTAGGTGACCATATGTGCATGGGTTTATCTCTGGGCTTTCTATCCTGTTCCATTGATCTATATTTCTGTTTTTGTGCCAGTACCATACTGTCTTGATTACTGTAGCTTTGTAGTATAGTCTGAAGTCTGGGAGCCTGATTCCTCTGGCTCCATTTTTCTTTCTCAAGATTGCTTTGGCTATCAGGGTCTTTGGTGTTTCTGTACAAATTGTAAAATTTTTTGTTCTAATTCTGTGAGGAATGCTGTTGGTAATTTGATAAGGATTACATTGAATCTGTAGATTGCTTTGGGTAGTACAATCATTTTCACAATATTGATTCTTCCAATCCAAGAACATGGTATATTTTTTCATCTGTTTATGTTATCTTTGATTTCTTTCATCATTGTTGTGTAATTTTCTGAGTACAGGTCTTTCGCCTCCTTAGGTAGGTTTATTCTGAGGTATTTTAATCTTTTTGTTGTGATGGTAAATGGGATTGTTTCCTTAATTTCTCTTTCTGATCTTTCATTGTTAGTGTGTATAGGAATGCAAGAGATTTCTGTGCTTTAATTTTGTATCCTGCAACCTTACCAAATTCATTGATTAGTTCTAGTAATTTTCTGGTGGCATCTTTAGGATTTTCTAGGTATAGTATCATGTCATCTGCAAACAGTGACAGTTTTACTTCTTCTTTTCCAATCTGTATTTCTTTTATTTCTTTTTCTTCTCTGATTGCCATGGCTAAGACTTCCAAAACTGTGTTGAATAGGAGTGGTTTCACTTTAAAGGTTTTAATGTATTAAGATAAACTTATAAAACTGTCAAGAAATGAAAAGTAAGCCAAACATTTTGTTTTCTTGCAATTACATTCAACATTCAAGTTAATCTTGTAATAATTATAACAGCAGAAACTGTACCATCATCATTACCATCATCACCAATTTTTAGTCTCAAGCACTTTGTTAAATATTTTGTATGCCATCTCATTTGATTACACTCTATTATACTTCTGAATGTTAGTATATTCTTTACATTTTATCTCTCTTACACATATCCCAATAGAAGTACCTCTCTATGTGTCAAATATCTAATCTAAATATGCAGATTGGGCTGTCTCAAAATTGATAGTAGGTGAAGTTCATCTTTTTTATTCTTGTTCTCCATTCTATGTCTTGATTTTTTTTCATCCATCTCCTACCAAAGTATGCTGTCAGTAAAAGAACTAATTAATTTATTTATGCTATTATATTATTTCCAGTGCTTAAAGTGTTACCTTACCCATTAGTAATTATATTTTAAGTATAGTTTAAGACGGAATAAGTAATCTTTAATGGTGGAATTTTAGGCGTTGCTGAGGAAACATTTTCACAGAGTCTCTGTGATATATCACTTAAGTAGCTACCATCTTTATTAATATAGCTGGTCTTATATAGATATTAACTTTATCTTTCCTTGGGCGGGGCTGCATTGGGTCTTCATTGCTGCATATGGGCTTTCTCTAGTTGCATCGAGCGGGGGCTACTCTTGGTTGCAGTGCGCATGCTCTCTCATTGTGGTGGCTTCTCTCTTGTTGCAGAGCACGGGCTCTAGGTTTGTGGACTTCAGTAGTTGCAGCATGTGGGCTCAGTAGTTGCAGCACACAGGACCTAGAGCACAAGGGCTTCAGTAGTTTTGGGACACAGGCTCAATAGTTGTGGCTTGTGGGCTCTAGAGCGCAGGCTCAGTAGTTGTGGCACATGAGCTTAGTTGCTCTGCGGCATGTGGGATCTTCCTGGAGCAGGGCTCGAACTCATGTCCCCTGCATTGGCAGGTGGACTCTTGACCACTGTGCCACCACAGAAGTCCCTTAACTTTATCTTGACAATGTATAGGTATTATCTACTTCCCTACTCTGTAATGAACTGTAAAATCGTCCATGGAAATTTATAGATAACTTCTGGTTTCTTACTCCATAGGGAATTATAATATTATCCAACAGATGCTATTGAGTTCAAAAGAGGAGTTCAAGAAAACTGTGGAAAGATAGTGAATGGAATGATCACTGGGTTCTTTTTTTTTGAGTGTACTGTTCTTTATATTAAAAAATTTGTAAAGTTTTATTTCTTTAAAGATATATGCCTTTGTAATAGATTTAGATCTTAGAAAAATTATATTTGAAAAACACATGCATTCCATTTTTCCTAAATAGTGTTATAAAAAAATCTGTCTAGTGCTGTACTGTGTCATGTATACTATATGTACTTTCTAGTTTTTACCACAAAATGATTTGACCATGTTTATGAGGAAATCACTGTACTTAGACTAAGATACAGTTACAACCACAAGTCAAATTATGCCAAGGTTGGCCTCAGAGACTGTTCCAGAATATTATCCTATGCATAAATGCTCCACCATGTTATGTTTATTATAAGTAAAATCATCTTCAGATATCTTTGACATTAAGTAAGGGCAAACATATTATTATGGGATATTATGTGGCATGAGACACATATTTCAATTTAGATGATTCAAATTCCATGAGAAGAATGGTTACTTATTACTGTTTTAATAATAGTAAAAGGAAAATATCTTTTGATAACATTTCCACTCTCTTTGACATGGAAAGATATTAGGTGTGTGAATACAAATATGGCCATTTTCTCTTGATCATTTATTAAATTATGTATACTATTTGTTGTTATATATGAAGTAGATATTCAAATATGGAAGCAGAATTAAAGGATCCAGGCCAACATAAAGAGCTGACAGAAGCCATACATGTGAAAGAAAATACAGAAACCTGGAAATGCTGAAATCTAAAAAGGACCCATTTAAGAAGTTTTTGGCTATGCATATGTCAAAGACTATTAGGTCCAATCTTCTGCTGGTTTCATAGCTATTTAGAAGTGTAGGTTGGTGCTTCATTAAGGTACAGCTATGTGGATCCTATCCATGTTATTTCACTTACTGTCCTTAGAATTTCTAAGATGTACTTTATTATAATCACCACTCCCCTTTAATTAATTTGATTAGTCTTACATTGTAAATGAGCTTGTTTCCTCAAATTTTAGGTAGATACAATTACTCAGCCTTTGAGCATAGCATATGATTCAGTTTTTTAAAAATTGAAGTATAGTTGATTTACAATGTTGTGTTAGTTTCAGGTGTACAGCAAAGTGATTCAGTTATACATGTATGTATTCTTTTTCAGATTCTTTTCCATTATAGGTTATTATAAGATATTCACTGTAGTTCCCTATCCTATACAGTAATAGTTCCCTATCCTGTACAATAAGTCCTTGTTGTTTACCTATTTTATATATAGTAATGTGTATCTGTTAATCCCAAACTCCTAATTTATCCCTCCCTTCTCCCCCTTTCCCCTTTGGTAACCATAGTTTGTTTTCTATGTCTGTGAGTCTGTTTCTGTTTTGTAAATAAGTTCATTTGTATCACTTTTTTAGATTCCACATGTAAGTGATATCGTATATTTGTCTTTGATTACTTCACTTCATATGATAATCTCTGTATCCATCCATATTGCTGCAAATGACATTATTTCATTCATTTTTATGGCTAAGTAATATTCCATTATATATAATTAATATGTATATTAATATATATATTCCATATAAAATGGAATATATGTGTGTATATATATATACACACACATATACATATGTGTGTGTATATATATATACACACACCACATCTTCTTTATCCATTCCTCTGTCAGTGGACACTTAGGTTACTTCCATATTTTGGCTATTGTAAATAGTGCTGCTATGAGCATTGGGGTACATGTACCTTTTCGAACTACAGTTTTAATCTTTTCTGGATACATGCCCAGGAGTGGGATTGCTGGATCATATGATAACTTTATTTTTACTCTTTAAGGAACCTTCGTACTGTTATCCATAGTGGCTGCATCAATTTACACTCCCATCAATAGTGTAGGAAGGTTCCCTTTTCTCCATACCCTCTCCAGTGTTTATTGTTTGTAGACTTTTTGATGATGGCCATTCGGACTGGTGTGAGGTGATACCTCATTGTAGTTTTGATTTGCATTTCTCTAATAATTAGCCATATTGAGCATCTTTTCATGTGCATGTTGGACATGATTCCGTTTTAAATAATTATTGTAACATGTAATTTGTAGAATAATAGTAACTCCTTTTAGATAACTCCTTAAATTTTATGTAACATATTACACTTATATTTTTAGAGTCTCTGAAATTAAAGCCAGAAACTGGTAAAATAAATTACTTCACTTTCTGTATTATAAAATATGAAACACTCTGATAGTCAAAATAGTGAAGGTAGTAGGCATAGAAAACTTTAAAATCCAAGTTTAGGTCACTATAAATATAAGCTTTTTTGGATTACTGTATTGGTTTCTAACCTGAGTACTAAAGCTCTATGTTTGGTGTGAATAGTTTACAAAAATATGCAAGTGTATATGTATTGACATGACATCATATACCTGTGCAGCATAGAAATATATAGGGGAGTAGTCAAAGTCCTGTCCAAAATTGTTAGTAATATTGCTAAGCTTAAGTTTGGGAAGATGTTGCTATAAATCATATGCTCATACTGGTTGCCAAAGAATCACTTATTTCCCTGAGTAAACACTAAGCATGGAATTAAGTTGTTGTGAGCCAGCTTCCTTAGTGATGTCTATATTGTTTTAATGAAATTATAGACTTACAGGTAAGAGATATCCTCTCCTAGACAGTATAAATATTATGTGAATGCTATTGAAAATGGATACATTTTAAAATAACATATTATTTTGGTTGTTTGAGTTATTTATTATTTAGCCTTGTACTGGTATTTTTTACATTAATGTTTGTGTTAAGTTATTTCATTTTAAATCTTCCCAGAAAACTCTTTCTTCCCCAAAATAAAATACTATATTTATTCAGAGTTTGCAGATAAGAGTTAATATTTGTCACATAATGTGTTTTTGCTTTTTCAACCAGGAAAAGTAAAAAACTGGTTTTGTTAGGAATTTGGTATATTTTAGGATCAGACTATGTAAAAGTAGTTTTATTAACAAATTCATTTGTTCCTTAGTCTTGGGTTGTTGACATTTGAGAAGTGGTTTTCTTCCTTGTATTGTAAACTATTTTTGATTTTAGAATCTTAGTATTAGGTACTCACTAATCACAATTATTTTAAAATGCCTTATGTAATCAGTTACATATTAGTCAGTGTTTGTGTACTCATGCCTTTTGATATTGAGATACTATAATTCTTACCTCTTCCTTTTCTTCCCTCCTACTCTCCCTATAATGTCACAATTGGATCAAAATCCTTGTTGTCAGTTAATATTAGAGATCTTAAAAACAAGGTAGTAGACCATCTTTATTGGTCAGGACTGTTTTTAAAATACCAAAGAACTCCTGTTCTATTTTACATGTTTTACTGTCTTTGAGAAGCTTCTTGGAGCATATGATATGAACCAAATTATTTAAAAGCATAAAACCATCCGCTGATTTATAATGGAAAAGAAGAATGCTGTTTAAAAAAAGAGGAGACACAGGGAAAGAGGATATATATGTATTTGTTAACTTCATATTTTATATATGTTACTAATTCCAAGTAGCTCTCTTTTTAATGCAAAGTTTCCAAACTTCCTTCTGTAGTGTGCAGTCATGAAATTCTATAGCTGCTATTAAAAAAGCATTTTACAGGGCTCCCAGATTGATTTAATCAATAGTCTCTTGTAGTAAGTTGAAGCAAATTTATGTAGCTCCGCGACCTAAAATATCTCTGCTAGAATTGATTTTTCCAGGATTGAAGGTAACATGATATTGGAGATTTGGATTGACTCTCAACAGTACCTAGGAAACTGTTGTCAGAATACACAGGTTTTCTAAGGACTTTTTCAGATCTGATAATAATAGATTATAAATAATCAAATCATATTATATTTGAAGTTTGACAAAGAGCAAAAGAGTACTCAGTTTTCTTCCTATGAATATCAAAGTATCGCAGCCTTAGAATAGTGGACAAAATAACGCGCTTAAGGCACCGGGACTTCAGAGGTGTTTACTTTTCCAACTATAGAAAGGAGTGTCTCCTTTTCTCTTACACCTTTCTGTTAGAAGAGTCTATTTAAAGTAAACTGTATTTTGGCTTCTAACTTCAGTGTTAGAATTTCAGAATATAAAATCCTTCTGTTAGACATCTGTTATTAGTTCTATCTTTAGCCCCAAACAATCTTAAATACGTATTGCACAGCTGTGTTTCAAATACATACATTTTATGGAGAATTTGGAGACAGTGTTTTCTTTGTCCCAGGAAAAGTTTGAAGTTGATTCATGAAGAAAGAACTACTGTTGCTAGAGCATTACAAAATATTGTCATTAATTTTTCAGTGATTCTGCCTCTTTCAGGAAAAATGTATTTTCTGGATTCTACTTTACTGGGATGATCTGTAGTAACTATGTTTGGCTAACTATAGCTTGACAAGATGTATGAAGAGACCAGGACTTTGAATTAAACCCAGCTTCAAGGTCGGGTCAGTTACTGAGAAGAGGGATGCCCAATGAACTGTAGTTGGTAACTTTGGGGAAGTCCAGGAAGAGCATGATTTCATAGAGGTATGACACCAACAAATGGGAATTCAGGCAGGCATTTATTTTCAGGGTGGATAATGTAAGGGAAAACTCAAGAGAGTCTTGTAGGTTATCAAAATCAGGAGTGTGGAAATGTGAGTGCAAATATGGAAGTGAGGTTTGGCTTGGCTTGTATTCTCAGTGTGGGAAAATGGCAAGAATGAGGCGTGACCCTTATGATTGAGGGATAATGTGTGGCAAAACTGGTTCTTGAACACGAGAAAAAGGAAGAGTCCAATTCCCAGAACTAGAGTACAAGCTGGTAACCAGTACTTAAGAGCAAGGCAGGAACTTGAGCCTGAGAACTGAGGCCCAGATCATAGCTAGGTTAACAGCAAGCCTGACTTGATGCCAAATCTCCAAGAATTTGTCTAAAACCCATTAAATTCCTACCTAAGTTTAAAATTAGTCTCAACTGTTAGGACATGGTTGACCTTGCAATGTGGATCAAATTGTCTTACCTATAAGGAAAAGAAAGAGTCAGAGACTGGATTATCACAGAGCACTTTACACTCCAGCCTTTACCTACAATAATTGTGTTTCCCTTTGAAGGATTTTAAAATATCAGGATTTTCTAGTAGTATGTATTCATGTGTAGAATGTGTAAAATTAACCTCTGGGTTTTATGTTAGTGTGTCTAGTCCTAGACAATTTAGTGCAGTCTTCTGTTTTCATTGCTTCGTCTTGGAAAAAGTTGAATTTCTGTTTTTATTGGTAATGCCTGTTTACTTTATCACTAATGCTTGTTTAGTATATATGTCTTTTATGATAATTTATCTCTACTTTAGATTGAATATATTATTTCTAAACATTTGTTCTTTAGAAAGAGCAAAATGTGTTCATAGTTAATTGTAGTCTTTAACTGAAAAATTTTGCAATGCTTTTATTCTTTAATTCCATAAATATAGTCACCAGTATTTTATGGTTATTTTAGTCCTCGTGTTTCTCTAGTTATTTTATATTCAGTGTTTATCTACTGTCTTTGTAGAACTAGGAAAATAATTATTTTACTAGACTCCCTAAGCAATAAGTTTTCCACTGTTTCCTGATATTTAGCTGTACCACCAAGTATAGTATCTGTGTGTGGTCTACAATATTAACACCACATATATATTCAGGCATACCAAGTCTAGAATACTTGTTTTGTTCTTAGTGTTTGATAACAGTACAATAAGACCCAGGCAAGAGAGAAACTTGATCTGGGCTGTGCACTTTAGAGGACCCTGTACATCACAAACAAATAAAATAAAATGTATTTTAAAAACTCTTGATTTTCCCATCACTCAGGATTTAGCACTTAGCATTGGCATTGTATGCCCTGTAATCCTAGACATCCATTCTTGTTATTACGTATTAGTTACCATTGCTATGTAACAGATTGCTCCATGTTAGCAGTTTAAAACAATAATAATAAATATATATTATTTCTTATAGTTTCTGTGGGTCAGGAATTTGGGAGTGGCTTATTTGGGTGGGTCTAGCTTAGGGTTTCATATGAGGTTACAGTCAAGATTTTGGGCAGAACTGCAGTCATCTGAAGGCTTGACTGGGACTGATCTGCTATTAAGGTGGCTCACTTACTGGCTGGTGGGAAGTCTCATTTCCTCCCCATGGGGAACTCTCCACATTGCAACTTGAGTGTCTTCACAGCATGGCTGTTGACTTCCACCAGAGCAAGTGGTCCATGGGAGCAAAGTGAAAGGTATAGTGCCTTTTATGACCTAGCCTAAGAAGTCACATTCTGTTACTTCTATATTCTGTTAGTCACATAGGCCAGCCAGGAGTCAAAATGGGGGGTCATTACACAAGGGCATTAATACCAGGTAGTGAGAATCATGAGGGTCTATCTTTGAGGCTGGCTACGAAAGTATTTTAATAATGTTCAAGGCTCAGAGAAATTCTTCTCCACATCTCTTTCTTATAACCTCATATCTGAATACCATGAAGTTTTGAGGCTGGTACCACTGCCAACATTAGAGATGGAAACTGCTTGAGATTGTGATGAGGACTGAGCAGGCAGTAGAAGCACTTCCGTTGAGGAAAGATGAATTTACTTATCTAATTCTCCTTTTAGTATGAATGCAATAGGCTCTTGTGTAATGAAGTACTGCTTCAAGTAATGCAAACTTTCTATTTTCTTGCTTCTCTTTGTGTTCTTTGTGTTTGGCTTCAGAGGTAGTAGAACTAGTGCAATATTTGCAATAGCTGAGACTGAGAAATTCCCAGAGACTGAGAAACATTTTGTATTATTAAACAATTCATATTACTCTTAAATTTTGTATATCATAGGTATAGAAACAAAATTCATGAAGCATGATAAAAATTGTTTATGTAGGCAGCTAGATGGATAGGAAATTGTAGAATTATGCAGTTTTAAAAAGATATTTAATTACATTACAGTAAAAATGTTAAAGTAAATATAAAATTTTAAATTTATTAACTAATATTGATTATTCATTGATTATAATTTTCAATAGAGAATTAAAAGCAGTAGAAAATCTTCAAAAAGATTATTTCCTTAAATTCTTAAAATCTAGAAACAGTGTGAGTACTCTTACATTGAGTATTACCACATAGTAAATTCTGCAAATAGGACTTTATTTAAAGGAGATTTAATTACCAGTTATATTAGTTTTCTATCTGTTGCTACATAACAAATACCACAAACTTAGAAGCTTAAAATACACCCATTAATAAATCTCATAGTTTTCATCAGTCAGCAGTCCAGATAGTACTTAACTAGGTCTTCTGCAGTCAAAGTGTCAGCTGCTGCATTATCATCTGGACGCTTGACTGGGGAAGAGTTCACTTCCAAGCTCATTCAGGTTGTGAGAAGAATTCATTTCCTTGAGGTTGTAGAACTAAGAGGCGCTGGCTCTTTGCTGGCTTTTGGCTATAGCCCAACTTCAGGTCCTATGGACTGTCCACAGTTCTAGAGGTCACTCACAGTTCCCTGCTGTGTGGCCTCTCCAACACAGCTGCTTATTTCATCAAACTCAGGAAGACTCTAGCTCCAGGCTGCTAAGATGGACTCTTATATAGTATAACATAATCACATCATTGGCATCCCATTACCTTTGCTCTATTCTATTTGTTAGAAGAAGCAAGTCATAGTCCCACCACACACAAAGGGAGGGTATCATACAAAGATGTGGGCAACAGGAATCATTAGGAGTCACCTCAAAATCTGCCCACTACATTGATCAAACAGTGGAAATGAGCAAGAAAATTATTCATAACTTGAAGAGATCAAGTGAAATCCCCGAAATGTCATATTCTTTACAAAATAAAATTTTACAACTGATCAAAACAGTGAAAATGTAAAAAAGAGAATTATGTTCACAGAAGTAACAATGCAACTCTGGCATGCCATTTATTTACTTGTTTATTTGTTTGTTACTGAAGTATAGTTGACACAACATACAGTGTTGTGTTAGTTTCAGGTATAGCAAAGTGAATCAGTTATACGTACACATATATCCACTCCTTTTTAGATGTAATGGCCCATATAGGCCATTACATAGTATTGAGTAGAGTTCCCTGTGCTATACAGTAGGTCTTTATTAATGATCTATTTTATATATAGTAGTGTGTATATGTCAGTCCCAGTCTCCCAGTTTATCCCTCCCCTCTTTCCACTGGTAACCATAAGTTTGTTTTCTATATCTGTAACTTGATTTCTGTTTTGTAAATAAGTTCATTTGTACCATTTTCTTAGATTTCACATATAAGTGATATCATATGATATTTGTCTTTCTCTGTCTGACTTACTTCACTCAGTATGACAGAGGAGATGATTATTACATTCATAAAATTGGCAAGTTGGGCAAAAAGGGCAAAAACTCAAGCTTTCCTATGGATGATTATCCTGGAAAATGGCCATTATATCCTTTGGTAGTAGGAGGATATTTCTAAGAGAACACAGTTTGATTAAATTAGGGGTTATAATTTTCCACTAAGTAAATATGAGAGAAAATTTAGTATTTCATTTTGCAACAAATTCTTTCAAGTGGAGAAACAAATTGTAGAAACTGTGTCATTTGTATTCCAAGTTCGAAGGCAGAGTGTTTTGTCACTACTCTTCCATATTTCACAACCAACATTTAAGATCATTTTTTTTTACAATGAAGATATATGTTTGCAAATACTTAGGTTTATTTTATTAAAGGAATTCAGAGCTTTACCTGCAGTAAAAAAAAATGCATATAGTTGCCAAAATTGAAATAACAACTGAATAACATTGTACAAGCAGTGACATATTTAACAATATAAAACATTGGCATGATTTTCTTCAAAAGAAAATATATGTCCAATATGTAGCCAAATATAATGATGCTTTTTATGGAATTAACTGTACTATATTTCATGAAACAAGAAAATGTAGGAATTATTTCAAATATTGATGACACGATGGTCAACATGTAAGATGGGTTAAAACAAAGATATCTTTATCTAGAATAGAGAGTTAAAAATGAACTGCTTAATGCATAGTAAAGTGAGAGGAGAAATAATACATAAAAAATGTTAAAGTAGGTGTATTCTCAGTTCAACTAAATTGTTTCGGGGGCAAAGTGAAGTTGAACAGCTAATATTTATTATATGTATTATTGAACTACCAAAAGAATAGGAAGTTGAAATCAATAAGTACTTATTTCGTTGTTTTTATGCTGGCTGTAGAAAATACAGGCTTTGTGATAAGTGGAGAACTAATCACAGTTCTCTCCCTTCTCCTAGCAGGGAGAAATCACTAGTTGGGTGGGATGCTGAACTGGAGAGCAGCTCCTCCCACTGGATGAGGGTGGGGGGCCAGTCGGTCCCAAAGAGCACATTCTCTAGGCAATCCTGAGTGAGTCCCCAAAGATGTTTTCAGCACTCCCACTCCTTGTTCAGACCAATTGTTTCCTTGTTTTTTTGAGAAAAACTTTATTAAGATGTAATGTACATACCATAAAATTCACCCCTTTAAAGTGTACAAGTCAGTGGTTGTTAGTATATTCATAGACTTGTACAGCCATTGCACTAATTTTAGAACATTTTCATCACCTCAGAAAGAAACCCAATATTGTAAGCAGTCACTCTCCAATTCTTCACCACATCACCAGGCCTCAACAACCACTAATCTACTTTCTATCTCCATAGATTTGCCTATTTTGAACATTTCACATTAATGGAATCACGTAGTATGTCCCCCATTCTCTATTATTTCACTGGGGTTTCTGGAAAATCTACTTATGATCCATCTAAAAAATCAATCATCTCATGTTTCAGATTTATTACAGTATTTTTCTTCTACTTTTTCCATTACGTGTGTATCACAGATACTTTCAAATACCCATAATAATTCATACTGAATGGAATGATGTATTGCAGATTTGTGAGCTTATGGTCAACAGGATTTGACTTCCAAGGACAATGAGAGCAAAATGCCTGCCTGAATTTCAACTGACTTTGAAGGGGGTATGGCTGCAATATGTTTGACTATACAGATGGTTTTTGCATTATCCTCTGATTACAAAATAAGAAAAACCACTCCTAGTACGAGTTAACTATGTCTTAAAAACATCATATCTTTTTTTCCATTGTTAAGCCATCTTTTCAACTTAGCCCATTCGTGTTTGTACTAGTGAACGAGTGATTATTGGCAGTCTGTTGAACACATAATATTTAATACTGACTTGCCTAAATAAAAGATTATAAAAATCTAATAATGTACTTTATTTTGTTAGCCTTAAAAGTTTTTAAAACTGAGTGTTGTCAAAGTGTTCATAATAAGTATTATAAAGAATTTTGTAAAGTAGCCTTTTAAAAAGGGAGCTTTGAAGTTGATAAACTCAATGGTAAATCTCTCGAGAAAAACTTTGAGTATATAAAGCAAGAGTAACTGAGTAATTGAGTTATTTTACAATAGAATTTATAATGAGGAAGTGTGTTAATTTACTGTCCTTCACAGTTTTACTGTAGAATTCTCAATAGACCTTTGGGAAGCTTATATTTCAATCTCACTGCATTTTGTATTTACAATATTTATGTGCATTTTCCCTTTTCTTAAATGATGTTTTTACATGTTGTATTGTATCTTGGAATGATGGGTTAAAGTATTTAATATAGCATGGTAGAACGAGCACTGACTCTGCAATCAGACTGCCTGCATTCAAAGCTCAGTCCCACCCAACATTAGTGGGTGCAAGTGACTTAACCTCTCTGTGCTTTAACTTCTTCAACTATGAAGTGAGGATATTAGTACTCATTGATTTGACCTACTGTGAAGATGAAATGAAGTAGTGTATATATAATAATGTGTATAAAGCCTTTAGCCAAGGTAAGTGTGCTAAGCATATGCTAAATATTAATAGTCATTTCATTCTCTGTGGTGTGTGTATAGGAACAGCATGAAATAGTGCACAAAATTAATGGATTGGTCCGCTGGAAATCTTGGTTCTGTTTCCTCTCATTCAGTGGTTCTTTACATAATGGATAGCAAATTTCTATTTTCTCCAGCTTAACTTTCTGTATATATTGAGTGGCATGTAAAATAATTTTATAAACTATAGAAACAGTGTACTTAAAATCAATTAAGTGTTATGTAAAACAAATACACATTTTTGTTGCACTATAATTCATAGGTTAGGAAATAAATATTTCCTATTACTAAGTTCCTTATCAGAAAACACAGCAAAAATGAATTCTTTACCTATTTTGGCTTTAATAGCATTTCTTTCTTTTTTCTTTGGGCCAGGGTTTTCCAGGTGACTTTGGAGACAGAGGCCCTGCAGGTCCTGATGGCAGTCCTGTGAGTAAATTGTGATGGTCCACCCTTGCAGTCTAACATCACTCAAGACTTCATAGCAACCGTACTTGCCATTCTCATTATCACATTCCTGACAAGCACTCTTGGCCAGAGAGTTTTGATACCACTGAGCACATTCCACTTTGTGGTTTTACAGCATGGGGAATAAGGCAAAAGTGTTATAAATTCTGTTTTGAGAGATAATCATTAAAATTAATTATTTTGACCAGGTTAAACATGACTGATTATTTAAAATATTAGAAGTATGCAATCACGATACTGACTTGTATATTTGTGGGGAGGGGCATGGGGAAAAAAGCCTTTCATGTACATCAGGGTACTAACAAGCCTCATGTAAAAATTGTGCATTTGGTGATTGCTCTTTTGGACTCAAACCTGTCATTGATCTACCTTACTTTTCAGTATTTTATAGAGAAGTCTTTTGGGGGGATTGTTTAGATATCTATGTTCAGATTAGGGAGTTAAAATTCTAAAGTTAGTTTAATTATATTATCAAAGGATGATGATGGAATGCTGTTTTTTGACACTAGGCAGAAATGTCTTTACTTTTTACCCTCAAAATATGGCTGTCCCCCAATATATGTCATGTACACATTCTTTTCATAAGATTTTTAAGGTGAATTAGAATCAACTACTAAATCCTTGGGTCATAAATTAGGAATAGTTCCTATATTTAGACTATGTAAATTATTAGCATTTATACTTAAAATAAAGTGTTTGAAAATAGTTTCTTTTTTTATTTTTTTCTAAATTATAACTGTATTAGTTTATTCAGTGAATTTAGCAAAAGTTTTATTTGTTATAAGGCTTGGAAAATAAAATAAGAGTAGAACTGATTTCCAAACAAATTGTTAAAAAGTTGAATCATGTCTTAAGTAGAATGTTTACCATCTTATTCTTGCCCATCATTCTGGGGAGCTTCCCATTTCAGGCATAATAAAGTAAAGCATTATTTACATTTTTTCTTTAATACCATCTATGTCCTTGCATACCTAGTGTGAAGCCATCTTATTTAATGTTTTGTCAGTTAAATATACATGAAGTTTGTTAGGGTTGGACTCCTAACAATATTTAAAAATTTTCTCTTTGAAGTCTGCTGCTTATATTTAAAATATAATACTTCTGGAAGAGCATTTGGAGTCTTCTTTAGAATGCAAGAATAAATTGGATATTTTCAGTTTATTGGTTTATTATTCTCTATATTTTATACTGTACTTTTGTTTCAAAACAGAATTTGAAATGCAAAAATAAAGGGAGGGTGTATTCTTACACTTTGTACCCTGTAAATGATGTAACTCTGACATGGAGTAGATTAGGAATTATCACAAAGACTGTAATGATGATTCTAAGACTGTCACAAAGACCCATCATGAATCAACTGGAAAAATTTAGATAATTTAAAATCTCATACAAATAATTTAACAAAGTTGGTAATTTCTTACATTTGTATAGTACTTTAAGAAAATTTTCAAAAGCTCATATATATATATATTAGAGTTTTATTATTAACTGTAATAATATATATATTACAGTTTTAATTCTTTACAAAATGAAAACAAATATTACTATTTCAGTTTCATAAATGAGAAATTTAGAGAATTTAAGTAATGTACTTCAAAAGTGCTGATAGTGTTTTAAATCATCTGAAAATGTTCTTCTCACCTGACATGCTGACCACTTGTCTTTTCATACTACATATAGGCTAATTATGTTTATAATGCTGATTATTAATGGGATTCACGTCCTTTATTAGATACATAGGAGACACAGAGAAATCTATATCCTAGGCTAGGTGGTAGTCCTAGTATCTAAAAGCATGAAGCCAGGGCCACTTTTAAAGAATGTAAGCTGCCACCAGAGGTTTGCACTTCTTAGGAGGATGCATAAGAGTAGGGAAGTTGCAAAAGTTAGCTAAAAGAAGGTAAATTTTGATATATGTTTTCCTAGAAATTTTTGTCTTCATCTTTAGAAAATACCCTTAGTAGTTTGGAATCATATTTAACCAATTTTGCACATTTCTCTTACTTAGGGACTTGTAGGTAGCATTGGTCCTCCGGGATTTCCTGGGCTTAGAGTGAGTATCAGATATCATCCTTCTTATCAAATATTTTTGTGTGTATTTATATTTGTTAGATGTGTTTTTAAAACTTTACAAAAATGAACAGTTTTAGTGTCATTGTTGAATATCAACCTTGCTCACATGTATTTCTCCACCAGATATGCAAATTAGACCAGTAGTATGAATTTAAAAATTAATTATACTTTAGGATACACTGAAATAACAAATTTCTACAGGTTGATGTGTATGTGTATTTATCTTAAGGATACTTAATCAAGACTCAGTTTCTCCAGAAGTGTAAGACATAGAATAGCCACTTCTTTCCTTTGAGACAGTCTTTCATACCATCTGGTCTAGAGAGGCAGATAGGTCTAAACAAAAGCACATGATAACAGTAGGCTTTATGAAATAAAATTGAATAAATGGTTAGGAAAACCATCCTGGACAAAAGGTAGGAGCTGGACTTCACCAGTGCCATTAAACATTCTAATACCTAACTTATTCATTGTACTTAAAAAAAGTGACTATATTATTTGTTAACTTAATCAGTTTTTATACAGTGAATTCAACTCTTGAGTTTCACTGAAGTTTCTGATGTCAGCAAAGTACAGTTTAAAAGCAATTCTGTGGAGGCCAAAACAATGTAGTCCGGATATGTAGCTCTCTGATAAATTTTTGATTATTCATTGAAGTAAACAGACTGTTACTTTTTTTTTTTTTTTTTTTTTTTTTTTTGTGGTACGCGGGCCTCTCACTGTTGTGGCCTCTCCCGTTGCGGAGCACAGGCTCCGGACGTGCAGGCTCAGCGGCCATGGCTCACGGGCGCAGCCGCTCCGCGACATGTGGGATCTTCCCGGACCGGGGCACGAACCCGTGTCCCCTGCATCGGCAGGCGGACTCTCAACCACTGCGCCACCAGGGAAGCCCCAGACTGTTACTTTTGATATATCTTCATAAATATATTTCTCTCATCCAAGCTTCTGGTTCATGACAGGAAGTAAATTACAGATATTTTAGATAAATTTAGAGCCATATGCTTTAACATTGAGCTAGCTAAAGATAAGATTGACATACTTTTATGACATGTAAGGAGCCTAATGAAAATAGAATCTTTAAACTATTTCTGTTCATCTAAAAGTAGGGCATGACCATTGGCTGAGGTAGAATTTTCTTTAAAAATCAATTTAGGGCTTCCCTGGTGGCACAGAGGTTAAGAACCCGCCTGCCAATGCAGGGGACACGGGTTCGAGCCCTGGTCCGGGAAGATTCCACATGCCACGGATCAACTAAGCCCGTGTGCCACAACTACTGAGTTTGCGCTCTAGAGCCCACAAGCCACAACTACTGATCCTGCGTGCCACAACTACAGAAGCCCACGCACCTAGAGCCTGTGCTCCACAACAAGAGAAGCCACCACAATGAGAGGCCCACACACCGCAACGAAGAGTAGCCTCTGCTCACCGCAACTAGAGAAAGCCCGCGCACAGCAACAAAGACCCAACGCAGCCAAAAATTTTTTTTTTAATTAATTAATTAATTTAAAAAATCAATTTAGCGCTTGCTCTATTATGTGAAGTAGGTAATTAAGACTCTAGAGTTTTGTGCCATAAATTATAGCTATGGTATTTTTAGCTTGAACTTGAACACAGGTCCTCTGACTCCAAATTTAATGTTGTTTCCCCACCTTAACTGCCCCAAGTCAGAAGGTGGCAGCTAGGCCAAAGGAGTAAGTCAGGAGTTCATTTATTGGAACTGTGGTAAAAATCATCATGAACTGTGGTAAAAATGGTAAAAATCAACACGATTTAACTTGCCCATTTGAGATGGCAAGAATATAGAATAAAGTATTAAGGAACCTGAGTAAGTCTAGGACATTTAAAGTTTTCTCTTTCATAATAATATTAGTATAGTAATTATAATAAAATCAGCAATAACAGCTCACTTTCATTTAGTATTTTCTATGTGCTAGTCACATGGGTTAGGTCATTTAATTCTCAAAACAACCTAAGACCACTTAGCTTATAAACGTTGAGCCCGGATTTGAAGCCAGATGACGTACATCCAGAGTCCAGAATTCTCTCTATTGTGCTATACCACCTCCTTAAAACTTACAATACCTTAAAATATATACTATCTTAAGAGATTTCTTTAGATGTCATGAGAAGCGCTATGTGAAGGTGGAACCCAAAGAACCAACTTTTTTTCTCTGAACTTAGAATAGGGCTAAACCTGTAAGTGGTAGTCACTGGTCCTATCAGTGGGGAGAGACAGGAAGTAGGGGAAGAGAATTGGACCCCAAAGATACTCTTTGTGCATTCTTGATTTAACCTATTAGCATTAAATTGGTTAGCTCCAAAGTTCTGTTATTATGCTTAAGATCAACACCAAAATTCTTAACATGGTGGTTCTTCTCTGCATCTTGAGAACATACGCTGTGCACTAGCAAAGCTGTTTGTTCTCAGATGTCATGCAGCCTCCCTACTACATGGCCTTTGCACCTGTTTGTCTACCTGAAACACTTTACCTTTACTTTTCTGACTAATATTTAACTCTTACTCATCTTTCAGTGCCAGGACTTAAAACAGTTTCTGACACATAATAACGCTCAGTAAAAATGGGCTTTCTGTCCTTTCCCTTTCTCCACTCACTCTTTGGTAGGTGCGCAGAGATTCTACAGAAATGAAAATGGCTAATGAAACTAACAGTCATTTTTGTAGTCATCATCTCTTCTGCAGTGACATAGATGGTACTTTATACTTTTCAAAGTACTTTCACATGTGTATCTCATTTGTAAAGTAGGTAGAGCAGGTATTATTACTTCCTCTATTCGACATTTATTAAAAATTTTAATCAAAATAATGTGAGCACCTACTGTGTATCAAATGCTGAATTAGATGCTAGACCTAAAATTACAAATTAAGAGTTCTGTTTTGGGCAGCTTTATAATCTAATGGCAATACCATACAATATGATTACTGCTAGAATGGACTAAAGTAAAACCACTGAGAATGGAGCAATTTGTGTTATAGCAGAAAGTCAGAATACGCTTCACAAAGGAGGTGTCTTTTAAGCTGTTCTGAAGATGATATATGAGTGGTGGTGGACTGGAAAAGGGAAAAGGGCTCTTAGGCAGAAGAACGCTGTATTCAAATGCACAGAAGAGGGGGAAACTGGAATGTTTGGGAAATGAAAATAGGAGTAGCAGCATGGCAGCCTAGGAAGTATGGGTTGATGGGAGCAGAATGGAAGGAGATGAGGTTTTGTAGACAATTGAGAAAGATTATGTGAACTTTTGTGTTTCCTAGTAAACAGCTTATCTGTTTGCCCAGAACTACAGCCTCTGCTTTATCTCTCAGGTGTTCCCTTCCAGCAGGTATAGTTTCTGACAAGAGATGATACTGCTTTCTTTAAATTATTTTTTTCCATGCAGTTGATTCTTATTCTCATTTGGTTTCTTAATTAGTGACAGTGATTATCGCCTGTGAGTGGGTGGGAATGGTTGAAAAGCCCAATATGAAATTCAGTCTTTTCCACTATGTGTTCACTCATGCACTGTGATTGGCCAGTGGCTGCTGTTTTGCACAAAGAACCTCTCCTTGGATCTCTCTGTTTCTTTGACTGACTTTGACTCAAAAGTTCTCTGTTAGTTGTCACTGTGTGGGAGGCTTTTTTGCCTCTGTTGCTATATCCCTGACACCCTCAGCTAAACTCTTACACATGAAATTATTCCTTCTGTCTATTCCATCTTCTTATGGAAGAGAAGTGTGGTAGGTAGGTAGTGCTGAAGGACTTTCAGGTTATCTTTGTAGAACTGAAAACAGCTATTAACCTATCATGGATCACTTTCAGAGGGCTATAGTTTTTTAGGAATAGGATTTTCCATGCAACTTGTGACATGCCACAAAATGTCTTATGTTGCTTGGAAGTTTCTATACCCATACCATTTTACTTTCTAATTCTTCATTTTTCTAAGTCTTTTATAATGAATAATTTTTTATTTAATAGATCTTTCTTGCAGTATAATTGCTTCACAATACTGTGTTAGTTCTGTTGGGGATATCCCCAACAGAATATGGGGATATCCCCATATCCCCTCCCTCTTGAGTCTCCCTCCCACCCTTCCTATCCCACCCCTCTAGGTGATCACAAAGCACTGAGCTGATCTCCCTGTGCAATGCTGCTGCTTCCCACTAGCTAACTGTTTTACTTTTGGGAGTGTGTATATGTTGATGTTACACTCACTTCGCCCCAGCTTCTCCCTCCCTCTCCATGTCCTCAAGTCCATTCTCTATCTCTACATCTTTATTCCTGCCCTGCCACTATGTTCATGAGTACCATTTTTTAATTTTTAGATTTCATATATATGCATTAGCATATGGTATTTGTTTTTCTCTTTCTGACTTAATCACTCTGTATGACAGACTCTAGGTCCATCTACCTCACTACAAATAACTCAATTTTGTTTCTTTTTATGGCTGAATAATATTCCATTGTATATATGTGCAACATCATTATCCATTCATCTGTTGATAGACATTTAGGTTGCTTCCATGTCCTGGCTATTGTAAATAGTGCTGCAATGAACATTATGGTACATGTCTCTTTTTGACTTATGGTTTTCTCAGGGTATGCCCAGTAGTGGGATTGCTGGGTCATATGATAGTTCTATTTTTTGTTTTTTGGGGTTTTATTGTTTTTAATTTTTAACATCTTTATTAGAGTATAATTGCTTTACAATGGTGTGTCAGTTTCTGCTTTATAACAAAGTGCATCAGTTATACATATACATATGTCCCCATATCTCTTCCCTCTTGCGTCTCCCTCCCTCCCACCCTCCCTATCCCACCCCTCTAGGTGGTCACAAAGCACCGAGCTGATCTCCCTGTGCTATGCAGCTGGTTCCCACTAGCTATCTATTTCACGTTTGGTAGTGTATATATGTCCATGCTACTCTCTCACTTTCTCCCAGCTTACCCTTCCCCCTCCCCATATCCTCAAGTCCATTCTCTAGTAGGTCTGCATCTTTATTCCCGTCTTGCCCCTAGGTTCTTCTGACCATTTTCTTTTTTTTTCTATTTTTTTAGATTCCATATATATGTGTTAGCATATGGTATTTGTTTTTCTCTTTCTGACTTACTTCACTCTGTTTGACAGACTCTAGGTCCATATACCTCACTACAAATAACTCAGTTTTGTTCCTTTTTATGGCTGAGTAATATTCCGTTGTATATATGTGCCACATCTTCTTTATCCATTCATCTGTTGATGGACACTTAGGTTGCTTCCATGTCCTGGCTATTGTAAATAGAGCTGCAATGAACATTTTGGTACATGACTCTTTTTGAATCATGGTTTTCTCGGGGTATATGCCCTGAGAAAGTAGTGGGATTGCTGGGTCATATGGTAGTTCTATTTTTTGTTTTTTAAGGAACCTCCATACTGTTCTCCATAGTGGTTGTATCAATTTACATTCCCACCAACAGTGCAGGAGGGTTCCCCTTTCACCACACCCTCTCCAGCATTTACTGTTTCTAGATTTTTTAATAATGGCCATTCTGACCTGTATGGGGTGATACCTCATTGTAGTTTTGATTTGCATTTTTCTAATAATTAGGGATGTTGAGCATATTTTCATGTGCCTCTTGGCCATCTGTATGTCTTCTTTGGAGAAATGTTTACTTAGATCTCTGCCCATTTTTTACTTGGATTGTTTGTTTTTTTGATACTGAGCTCCATGAGCTCTTTGTATATTTTGGAGATTAATCCTTGGTCCATTGTTTCATTTGCAAGTATTTTCTCCCATTCTGAGGGTTGTCTTTTTCATCTTGTTTATGGTTTCCTTTGCTGTACAAAAGCTTTTAAGTTTCATTAGGTCCCACTTGTTTATTTTTGTTTTTATTTCCATTAGTCTAGGAGGTGGGTCAAAAAGGATCTTGCTGTGTGGTTTATGTCAAAGAGTGTTTTTCCTATGTTTTCCTCTAAGAGTTTTATAGTTTCTGACCTTACATTTAGGTCTGTAATCTATTTGGAGTTTATTTTTGTGTATGGTCTTAGGGAGTGTTCTAATTTCATTCTTTTACATGTAGCTGTCCAGTTTTCCCAGCACCACTAATTGAAGAGGCTGTCTTTTCTCTACTGTATATTCTTGCCTTCTTTATCAAAAATAAGGTGACCACATGTGCCTGGGTTTATTTCTGGGCTTTCTGTCCTGTAACATTGATCTATATTTCTGGTTTTGTGCCAGTACCATACTGTCTTGATTACTGTAGCTTTTTAGTATAGTTTGCAGTTGGATAGCCTGATTCCTCCAGCTCTGTTTTTCTTTCTCAAGATTGTTTTGGCTATCTGGGATCTTTTGTGTTTCCGTAAGAATTGTAAATTTTTTTGTTCTAGTTCTGTCAAGAATGCCATTGGTAGTTTCATAGGGATTGCATTGAATCTGTAGATTGCTTTGGGTGGTATAGTCATTTTCACAATATTGATTCTTCCAGTCTAAGAATGTGGTATATTTCTCCACCTGTTTATGTCATCTTTGATTTCTTTCATCAGTGTTTTATAGTTTTCTGAGTACAAGTCTTTTATCTCCTTAGGTAGGTTTATTCCTAGGTATTTTATTCTTTTTGTTGTGATGATAAATGGGATTGTTTCCTTAATTTCTCTTTCTGATTTTTTCGTTGTTAGTGTATAGGAATGCCAGAGATTTCTGTGCATTAATTTTGTGTCCTGCAACGTTACCAAATTCATTGATTAGTTCTAGTAGTTTTCTGGTGACATCTTTAGGATTTTCTCTGTATAGTATTATGTCATTTGCAAACAGTGACAGTTTTACTTCTTCTTTTCCAATTTGTATTTCTTTTTCTTCTCTTATTGCCATGGCTACAGCTTCCAAAACCATGTTGAATAAGAGTGGTGAGAATGGACATCCTTGTCTTGTTCCTTATCTTAGTGGAAATAGTTTTTCACCATTGAGTATGATGCTTGCTGTGGGTTTGTCATATATGGCCTTTATTATGTTGAGGTAGGTTCCCTCTCTGCGCATTTTTTGGAGAGTTTTTATCATAAATGGGTGTTGAATTTTGTCAGAAGCTTTTTCTGCATCTATTGAGATGATCATATCGTTTTTATCCTTCAATTTGTTAATATGGTGTATCACATTGTTTGATTTGTGTATACTGAAGAATCCTTGCATCCCTGGGATAAATCCCACTTAATCATGGTATATGATCCTTTTAATATGTTGTAGGATTCGATTTGCTAGTATTTTGTTGAGGATTTTTGCATCTATGTCCATCAGTCATATTGGTCTATAATTTTCCTTTTTTGTGATACCTTTTTCTGGTTTTGGTATCAGGGTCATGGTGGCTTCGTAGAATGAATTTGGGAGTGTTTCTCCCTCTGCAATTTTTTGGAAGAGTTTGAGAAGGATCAGTGTTAGCTATTCTCTAAATGTTTGATAGAATTCGCCTGTGAAGCCATCTGGTCCTGGACTTTTGTTTGTTGGAAGATTTTAATTACAGTTTTAATTTAATTACTTGTGATAGGTCTTTTTGTGTTTTTTAATTCTTCGTGGTTCTGTCTTGGAAAACTGTACCTTTCCAAGTATTTGTCCATTTCTTCGTGGTTGTCCATTTTATTGGCATATAGTTGTTTGTAGTAGTCTCTTATCATCCTTTGTATTTCTGTCATGTCATTTGTGATTTCTCCTTTTTCATTTATAATTTTATTGATTTGCATCCTCTCTATTTTTCTTGATGAGTCTGGCTAATGGTTTATCAATTTTGTTTATCTTCTCAAAGAATCAGCTTTTAGTTTTATTGATCATTGCTATTGTTTTCTTCATTTCTATTGCATTTATTTCTGCTCTGATCTTTATGATTTCTTTCCTTCTTCTGACTTTGGGTTTTCCTTGTTCTTCTTTCTCTAGTTGTTTTAAGTGTACAGTTAGATTGTTTATTTGAGATTTTTCTTGTTTCTTGAGGTGAGATTGAATTGCTATAAACTTCCCTCTTAGAGTTGCTTTTGCTGTGTCCCATAGGTTTTGGGTTGTTGTGTTTTCGTTATCATTTGTTCCTATGTATTTTTTTAATTCCTTCTCTGTTGTCTTCAGTGATCACTTGGTTATTTAGTAGCACACTGTTTAGCCTCCATGTATTTGTGTTTTTTACAGGTTTTTTTTTCCTGTAATTGATTTCCAGTCTCATAGCATTGTGGTCAGAAAAGATGCTTGATATGATTTCACTTTTTAAAAATTTTCTGAGTCTTGATTTGTGACCAGCGTGTGGTCTATCCTGGAGAATGTTCTTTGTGCGCTTGAGAAGAAAGTGTATTCTGCCACTTTTGGGTGGAATGTTCTATAAGTATCAATTAAATCCATCTGGTTTATTGTGTCATTTAAAGCTGTGTTTCCTTATTTATCTTCTGTCTGGATGATCTGTCCATTGGTGAAAGTGGGATGTTGTTAAAGTCCCCTACCATTATTGTGTTACTGTCAATTTCTCCTTTCATGGTTGTTAGCATTTGCCTTATGTATTGAGGTGCTCCTATGTTGGGTGCATAAACACTTATAATTGTTACATCTTCTTCTTGGATTCATGCTTTGATCATTATGTAGTATCCCTCATCTCTTGTAGCAGTCTTTATTTTAAAGTCTATTTTATCTTATAGGATTATCACTACTCCAGCTTTCTTTTGATTTCCATTTGCATGGAATATCTTTCTCCATCCCCTCACTTTCAGTCTTTATGTGTCCCTAGGTCTGAAGTGGGTCTCTTGTAGACAGCATATATATGGGTCTTGTTTTTGTATCTGTTCAGCCAGTCTGTGTCTTTTGGTTAGAGCATTTAATCCATTTACATTCAAGGTTATTATTCAATATGTATGTTCCTATTACCATTTTCTTAATTTTGCGGGGTTTGTTTTTATGGGTCTTTTTCTTCTGTTGTGTTTCCCTCCTAGAGAAGTTTCTTTAGCATTTGTTGTAAAGCTGGTTTGATGGTGCTGAATTCTCTTAGCTTTTGCTTGTTTGAAAAACTATTGATTTCTCTGTCAAATCTGAATGAGATCCTTGCTGGGTAGTGTAATCTTGGTTGTAGGTTTTTCTCTTTCATCATTTTAAGTATGTCCTCCCACTCCCTTCTGGCCTGCAGAGTTTCTGCTGAAAAATCAGCTGATAACCTTATGGGGTTTCCTTTGTATGTTATTTTTTGTTTTCCCCTTGCTACTTTTAATATTTTTTCTTTGAATGTAATTTTTGGTAGTTTGATTAATATGTGTCTTGGTGTGTTTCTCCTAGAGTTTATCCTGTATGTGACTCTCTGCATTTCCTAGACTTGGCTGACTATTTGCTTTCCCATGTTAGGGAAGTTTTCGACTATACTCTCTTCAAATATTTTCTCAGACCCTTTCTTTTTCTCTTCTTCTTCTGCGACCCCTATAATTTGAATGTTTATGCCTTTAGTGTTGTTCCAGAGGTCTCTGAGATTGTCTTCAATTCTTTTCCTTCTTTTTTCTTTGTTCTGCTCGTAGGCAGTTATTTCCACGATTTCGTCTTCTAGCTCAGTTATTCGTTCTTCTGCCTCAGTTACTCTGTTATTGATTCCTTCTAGTGTATTTTTCATTTCAGTTATTGTTGTTCATTTCAGTTTGTTCTTTTAGGTCTTCTGGTCTTTGTTAAACATTTCTTGTATTTTCTCGGTACATGCCTCCATTCTATTTCTGAGAGTCTGGATCATCTTTAGTACCATTATTCTGAATTCCTTTTCAGTTAGATTGCCTATTTCCTCTTCATTTATTTGGTCTTGTAGGTTTTTACTTTGCTCCTTCATCTGTGACATATTTTTTTGCCATCTCATTTTTTTTTTTTTTTTGGTGAGTTGGATTGTGTTCCTATCTTACTGGTTGTTTGCCCTGAGTCTTCCAACACTGATGTTTGTGAGCTGTTGGGTAAAACTGGGTATTGGGGCTGAGATGAGGACCTCTGGCAGACCTCACTCCAATGAATATTCCCTGGGGTCTGAGGTTCTCTGTTAGTCCAATGGTTCACACTCGGAGCTCCCATCCCAGGAGCTTCGGCCCAAACCCAGGCTCATGAACCAAGGTCCCACAAGCTGCAAAGGGCAGAAAAAACAAAGTGGGGGAACAATAACAAAGTAAAAAATAAAATTAGAGTAGGATACTAACAGATATGTTAGAAAGACTATAAAAATAAAAATATACTTGAAACAACAACCAGAAGGTAAAACAGAACCAGAGTAGTAAAAAAAAAAAAAAAAAAAAAAAGAGGAAAAACAAAGAAAAAAAAAGATGGAAAAGACATTGGCTATGGATGTTGGAGGACAGGGCCTATGCTTGGGATCCACAGGGCTTGAAAAGGTCCTGTGGGGGAGTGGGGGTGGGGCTTAGGCTCTATAGAACAGAAGGGGCCCAGGCGTGCCTCCTGCCTCTGGTGTCAGAGGGTGGGGGACCCCACCTGCAATCCCAGCAGGCTTCCTGGGTTCCAGTGGGTGGAGTGCTCTCCCTCTGCTCCTCTCCTGCTCTTCTGGTCCTAGAGGGCACCTCCTGCTTGCCTTTCCTGCTCTCCCTCCTGTTCCCCAAGGACCCACGTGGCCTGGACCTCCTGTTCTCCCTGGCCTCCCTCCTATGCCCCCAGGAGCAATGAGGCCCACAGGGGGCCTCTGAGGGCATAGGACCTGGCCTTTGAGAGCTGGTCAGACTTCCCCAGCCGATTGGGAAGGGGAAACGCTGGGCATGCTCCCTCCTGATCTGAACCCCCAAGGGTCCCTCCAGGCATGGGAACCCCTCCCCACTCTCAGCCAACCCTAGAGGCACTGGTCCTTTCCAGCCTCCACTTCTACTGCCCCCTCAGTCCTGCCACATCCTACTGGTTCGCTTGGGGGTTCCACCAATCTCCTTGGACGTCAGGGTCCACCACCAGCGTCTGGCAGGTGCCCTACTTGTGGGGAGACACAACCTCTGTAACTTTGCACACCACCATCTTGACTCCTCCCTGAGTTTTTTGATACCTTCTGAAACTTACTATTTTGTGGTTTTTCTTTCAGAGTCACTAAAAAGTAAAATAGCGTATTGTGCATACAAAGTACATTCATCTGAACATGCCAGACTGTGCACAGTAATATATTTACTGAAACAAAAATTTAGGATATTGTGTATAGAAAAAACAACAGGACAATAAAGAAATATTTGTTTGTTTTTACGATATTCCTTTCCATTCCTTACATGAATTGTTGCTGTATAATTTCCACACAGAGATGTTTATTGTATTTTTTTAACATCTTTATTGGAGTATAATTGGTTTACAATGTTATGTTAGTTTCTGCTGTATAACAAAGTGAATCAGCTATACGTATACATACATCCGCATATCCCATCTCTCCCACCCTCGCTATGCAACCCCTCTAGGTGGTCAGAGAGCACCTAGCTGATCTCCCTGTGCTATGCGGCTGCTTCCCACTAGGTATCTGATTTACATTTGGTAATATGTATATGTCAGTGCTACTCTCTCACTTTGTCACAGCTTACCCTTCTCCCTCCCTGTGTCCTCAAGTCCATTCTCTACATCTGCATCTTTATTTCTGTCCTGCCCTGAGGTCTGTCAGAACTAATTGTTTTTTACATTCCATATATATGTGTTAGCATACTGTATTCGTTTTTCTCTTTCTGACTTACTTCACTCTGTATAATAGATTCTAGGTCCATCCACATCTCTACAGATGACCTAATTTCGTTCCTTTTTATGGCTGAGTAACATTCCATTGTATGCACGTACCACATCTTTATCCATTCATCTGTCATTGGACGTTTAGGTTGTTTCCATGTCCTGGCTATTGTAAATAGTGCTGCAGTGAACACTGGGGTGCATTTGTCCTTTTGAATTATGTTTTTTTCAGGGTATAGGCCCAGTAGTGGAATTGCTGGGTCATATGGTAGTTCTAGTTTCAGTTTTTTAAGGAACCTTCATACTGTTCTCCATAGAGGCTGTATCAATTTACATTCCCACCAACAGTGCAACAGAGTTCCCTTTTCTCCACACCCTCTCCAGCATTTACTGTTTGTAGATTTTTTGATGATGGCCATTCTGACCTGTGTGAGGTGATAGCTCATTGTAGTTTTGATTTGCGTTTCTCTAATGGTTAGTGATGTTGAGCATCCTTCATGTGTTTTTTGGCCATCTCTATGCCTTCTTTGGAGAAATGTCATATTTGGATTGATTTGTTTGTTTTTTGATATTGGTCTGTATGAGCTGCTTGTATATTTTGGAGATTAATCCTTTGTCAGTTGCTTCATTTGAAAATATTTTCTCCCATTCTGAGGGTTGTCTTTTGGTCTTGTTTATGGTTTCCTTTGCTGGCAAAAGCTTTTAAGTTTCATTAGGTCCCATTTGTTTATTTTTGTTTTTATTTCCATTTCTCTAGGAGGTGGGTCAGAAAGGATCTTGTTGTGATTTATGTCATAGAGTGCTCTGCCTATGTTTTCCTCTAAGAGTTTTATAGTGTCTGGCCTTACATTTAGGTCTTTAATCCATTTTGAGTTTATTTTTGTGTATGGTGTTAGGAAGTGTTCTAATTTCATTGTTTTGCATGTAGCGGTCCAGTTTTCCCAGCACCACTTATTGAAGAGGCTGTCTTTTCTCCATTGTATATTCTTGCCTCCTTTATCAAAGATAAAGTAACAGTATGTGCATGGGTTTATCTCTGGGCTTTCTATCCTGTTCCATTGATCTATATTTGTTTTTGTGCCAATACCATGCTGTCTTGATTACTGTAAATTTGTAATATAGTCTGAAGTTTGGAGCCTGATTCCTCCAGCTCCATTTTTCTTTCTCAAGGTTACTTTGGCTCTTCAGGATCTTGTGTGTTTCCATACAAATTGTGAAATTTTTTGTTCTAGCTCTGTGAAAAACGCCACTGGTAGTTTGATAGGGATTGCATTGAATCTATAGATTGCTTTAGATAGTATAGTCATTTTCCCAATATTGATTCTTCCAGTCCAAGAACGTGGTATATCTCTCCATCTGTTTGTCTCGTCTTTAATTTCTTTCATCAGTGTTTTATAGTTTTCTGCATATAGGTCTTCTGTCTCCTTATGTAGGTTTATTCCTAGGTATTTTATTCTTTTTCTTGCAATGGTAAATGGGAATGTTTCCTTATTTTCTCTTTCAGATTTTTTATCCTTACTCTATAGAGATTCAAGAGATTTCCGTGCATTAATTTTGTATCCTGCTACTTTACCAAATTCATTGATTAGCTCTAGTAGTCTTCTGGTAGCATCTCTAGGATTTTCTATGTACAGTATCATGTCATCTGCAAAAAAGTGACAGTTTTACTTCTTATTTTGCATTATGGATTCTTTTTATTTCATTTTCTTCTCTGATTTCTGTGGCTAAAACTTCCAAAACTATGTTGAATAATAGTGGTGAGAGTGGGAAACCTTGTCTTGTTCCTGATTTTAGGGGAAATGGTTTCAGTTTTTCACCATTGAGAATGATGTTGGCTGTGGGTTTGTCATATATGGCCTTTATTATGTTGAGGTAGCTTCCCTCTGTGCTTACTTTCTGGAGAGTTTTTATCATAAATGGGTGTTGAATTTTGTCAAAAGCTTTTTCTGCATCTATTGAGATGATCTTATGGTTTTTCTCCTTCAATTTGTTAATTAATGGTGTATCACATTGATTGATTGGCATATACTGAAGAATCCTTGCATTCCTGGGATAAACCCCACTTGATCATGGTGTATGATCCTTTTAATGTGCTGTTGGATTATGTTTGCTAGTATTTTGTTGAGGATTTTTGCATCTATGTTCATCAGTGGTATTAGCCTGTAGTTTTCTTTGCTTGTGACATCTTTATCTGATTTTGGTATCAGGGTGCTGGTGGCCTCGTAGAATGAGTTTGGGAGTGTTCCTCACTCTGCTATTTTTTAGAATACTTTGAGAATGATAGGTGATAGCTCTTCTCTGAGTGTTTGATAGAATTCCCCTGTGAATCTATCTTGTCCTGGGCTTTTGTTTGTTGGAAGATTTTTAGTCATAGTCTCAATTACAGTGCTTGAGATTGATCTGTTTATATTTTCTATTTCTTCCTGGTTCAGTCTTGGAAGGGTGTGCTTTTCTAAGAATTTGTGCATTTCTTCCAGGTTGTCCATTTTATTGGCATAGAGTTGATTGTAGTAATCTTTCATGATCCTTTGTATTTCTGCAGAGTCAGTTCTTACTTCTACTTTTTCATTTCTAATTCTATTGATTTGAGTGTTCTCCCTTTTCTGGCTAGTGGCTTATCAATTTTGTTTATCTTCCCAGATATCCAGCTTTTAGTTTTATTGACTTTGCTATTGTTTCCTTAATTTCTTTTTCATTTATTTCTGCTCTTACCTTTATGATTTCTTTCCTTCTATTGACTTTGGGTTTTGTTTGTTCTTCTTTCTCTAGTTGCTTTAGGTGTAAGGTTAGGTTGTTTATTTGAGATGTTTCTGGTTTCCTGAGGTAGGATTGTATAGCTCTAAACTTCCCTCTTAGAACTGCTTTTGCTGCATCCCATAGGTTTTGGGTCATCGTGTTTTCATTGCCATTTGTTTCTAGGTATTTTTTGATATCCTCTTTGATTTCTTCAGTGATCTCTTGGCTATTTAGTAGTGTATTGTTTAGCTTCGATGAGTTTGTATTATTTACAGTTTTTTCCTGTAATTGTGTTGTTGTAGGAAAAGATACTTGATACAATTTCAATTTTCTTAAATGTACCAAGGCTCATTTGGTGACCCAACATATGATCTATCCTGGAGAATGTTCCTTGAGCACTTGAAAAGAAAGTGTATTCTGTTGTTTTTGGTGGAATGTCCTGTAAATATCAGTTAAGTTCATCTGGTCTACTGTATCATTTAAAACTTGTGTTTCCTTATTTATTTTCATTTTGGATGATCTGTCCGTTTGTGGAAGTGGGGTGTTAAAGTCCCCTTCTATTACAGTGTTACTGTCGATTTCCCCTTTTAGGACTGTTAGCATTTGCCTTATGTATTGAGGTGCTCCTATGTTGGGTGCATAAGTATTCAAAATTGCTATACCTTCTTCTTGGACTGATTCCTTGATAATTATGTCATATCCTTCTTTGTTCGTTATAACAGTCTTTATTTTAAAGTCTATTTTTTCTGATATGAGTATTGCTACTCCAGCTTTCTTTTGATTTCCATTTGAATGGAATATCTTTTTCCATCCCCTTACTTTCAATCTGTATCTGTCCGTAGGTCTCAAGTCAGTCTCTTGTAGACAGCATATATATGGGTCTTGTTTTTGTATCCATTCAGCCAGTCAGTGTGTTTTGTTGGAGCAATTAAACCATTTACATTTAAGGTAATTATCGATATGTATGTTCCTATTACCATTTTCTTAATTGTTTTGGGTTTGCTTTTGTTTGTCTTTTCCTTCTCTTGTGTTTACCACCTAGAGAAGTTCCTTTAGCATTTGTTGTAAAACTGGTTTGGTGGTGCTCTTAACTTTTGCTTGTTTGTAAAGGTTTTAATTTCTCCATCGAATCTGAATGAGATCCTTGCTGGGTAGAGTAACCTTGATTGTAGGTTTTTCCCTTTCGTCACTTTAAATATGTCCTGCCACTCCCTGGTGGCTTGCAGAGTCTCTACTGAAAGTTCAGCTGTTAACCTTATGGGAATTCCCTTGTATATTTTTTTTTTTGGCTTGTCTCGTGTTGCTTTTAATATCTTTTCTTTGTATTTAATTTTTGATAGTTTGATTAATGTGTGTGTTGGCATGTTTCTCCTTGGATTTCTCCTGTATGTGACTCTCTGTGCTTCCTGGACTTGATCGACTATTTCCTTTCCCCACTTAAGGAGGTTTGCAAGTATACTCTCCTCAAATATTTTCTCAGACCCTTTCTTTTTCTCTTCTTCTTCTGTGACCCCTATAATTTGAATGTTGGTGCATATAATGTTGTCCCAAAGGTCTCTGAGACTGTCCTCAATTCTTTTCATTCTTTTTTCTTTATTCTGCTCTGCGGTAGTTACGTCCACAATTTTATCTTCCAGGTCACTTATCTGGTCTTCTGCCTCAGTTATTCTGCTATTGATTCCTTCTAGAGAATTTTTAATTTCATTTATTTTGTTGTTCATCATTCTTTGTTTGCTCTTTAATTCTTCTAAGTCCTTGTTGAACGCTTTTTGTATTTTCTCCATTCTACATCCAAAATTTTGGATCATCTTTACTTTCATTACTCTGAATTCTTTTTCTGGTAGACTGCCTATTTCCTCTTCATTTGTTTGGTCTGGTGGGTTTTTACTTTGCTCCTTCATCTGCTGCATATGTCTCTTTCTTCTCGTTTTGTTCAACTTACTGTATTGGGCATCTCCTTTTCACAGGCTGCAGGTTCTAGTTCCTGTTGTTTTTGGTGTCTGACCCCTAGTTGTGAGGTTGGTTCAGTGGTTTGTGTAGGCTTCCTGGCGGAGGGGACTGGTCCCTGTGTTCTGGTGGGTGGGGCCGCATCCAGTGGTGAATTTTGGGGTATCTGTGGACTTAGTATGACTTTAGGTGGCCTCTCTGCTAGTAGGTGGGGTTGTGTTCCAGTCTTGCTGGTTGTTTGGTATGGTGCATCCAGCACTGGAGCTGGCTGGCTGCTCGTTGGAGCTGAGTCTTAGTGTTGAGATAGAGGTCTCTGGGAGAGCTCTCACCGAATGATATTAATTGGGGCCAGGAGGTCTCTGGTGGTCCCGTGTCCTGGACTCGGTTCTCCCACCTTGGAGGCTCAGACCTGACACCTGGCTGGAACACCAAGACCCTGCCACCCACATGGGTCAGAAGAAAAGGAAGAAAAAAGAAGGAAAAAAAAGAAAAATGAACGAACAATAGAACCCCAAACCAAATGGTAAAAGCAAAACTAAACAGAGAAAATCACACAAATTAACATATACACACACTCATAAGAAGAAAACAAACAACAACAGCAAATGAACAGTCAGAACCCTAGGACGAATGGTGAAAGCAAACCTAAATAGACAAAATCATACAAAGAAACATACCACACTATAGACCAGGGTTTCAGAATATTTGGTCCTTTTCCAAAGTACTCTCTGGTCCTCTGCGAAAGGACTTCAAGGTCATTTGCTTAGACTTTGATTCTCAGTCTGCAATGGAATCACGTGGGAATCTTGAACTGGTGCTGGGCCTCACTGGGGAGGAATCAAATCAGAAAATCTGGGGTAAGGCCCGGCATGAAACTGCTTTAAAGCTTCCTGCCCGACTCCACCAGTCTCCGCAGGCGAGAACCCTGTATTTTTTAAACTATCATAAGTTTTAAAGCTATGAACTTTGAATAAACTAGCCACTGTAATTATAAGAATAATTATTTCCTATTGATAGAATTTGTCAATGATGTATTAATACTGCATATCTGTTCATTAAGTTGGAAAGTATTACTCTGCCTCTCACAGTCTCATGTATTTCAGGCTTACACATGTTGGAAATATATAGTAGTTATATTTCACAGACTTTAAGACTCACCCCAAAGTAAAGATGTCATATTTTCTGTTCTGAAATTTGTAGTTATATAAATGTGGACTATTAGAAATGGGCCATTATGTCAGGATGTAGACCTCTGGAAATCACTGTTTTAAATTTATTTTTGAAGTTGATTACTTCCTCCAGTGTTCATTCCATAGTTTATTTCAAAACTATTATGTGCCAGTTATTATGTTGGGTCAGAGATATAAAAAAATGAATAAAACATGCTTCTGCTCTCACATAATGCACAGATTAGGAAAACAGAAAAAAGAAAACAAAAAACCAAAAACAGGGCAGTATTCTCAGTACTGTAAGAAGAAGGACATTCCAGTAGTGGTAACTGTATCTTCAAAGGGTTGGAGCATGTGGTAAGGGAGAGCATGTTCAGAGGCTAGAACACAGCCCATTGTGTCTAGAATGTTGGGTTTGGAGGAGGAAGAAGTCAAAGGAGGGTAGGGACGAATGGAAGGACATGAGACTGAAAGGGTTGATGGAAAACTAGTAGTAAGGGCCTGGGATGCTATCCTAAGAAGTTTGGATTACAACTAAAAAGGGCAACATTTTCATCATTGCTTCAAATACACCTTTCAAAGTTCCTTAACATTTGGAAAGCAAGAAATGGAGGTTTAAAGCAACTCAGTATTTGAAGGTGAAGGATGATACGTTAGCCAGGCACAGAGAGGTTGCAAGAGAAAGAAGGAAAGTGAAGGCATCAATAACACAAAAATTTAGTGGGCTCCAAACAATCAAGAGATTTCCACTATTTTTAAAAATTTTACTTTCAAAAACCCTTATAAGTTGTCCTTTACATTCTAAGATGACATATGAAAGAAGTTTTTCTAGGTCTGTTGCTTGCAGGAGATGATAGTGGTAGTTAATGTTTTTGAGTAATCTTGCTTTGGAGCATTAAATTGAAAACCTTGACATTGGTGTCTCTGTCTCTTTCATGTTTGTTTCCTCAACACTACTACACAACACTACAATGTTTGATACATATTTATGCTCAATAAATATTAAATGATGAATGAATGAGAGAAACCCAGAAGAGCAGAGCCTTTTGTTTACTACTCATTTCCCTAAAATTATGGTAAATTTTATTGTCTGCAAGTTGTAAATCATGAAATAAAATCATTGGAATGCCTGACACATAGTAACTGCCCAATAAATGTTTGCTGAGTAAACGGGTGAAAGAAAAATCTAAGACAATCAAATGAAGTATTTATTGAATACTTCCTGGGAGCATGGCACTAAAGTATTTCCCCTATCATCAAGATAATATCTCTCTGGAGAAATACTTCAGAATGAATGCTGTGGGTAGTAAGTATTATAGGAGCTCAAGGAAGGGAAGGAGGCTCATGGACAAGATCCGTATGAGTAGGCTTCAGGAAACAGGATAGACCTCATTAAAATTTGAATGATTGGTATGATTTATAAATGTGAGAAGGAAAAGTAGTTGAAGAATAAGGCATGTGTGGGGGCTTAGTGAGATGAACCATTCTGGGTTAATTAAGTTTACCATGTTCTCTTTTAAATTCTAGTTGGGTGCTCAAGGATGCCTTTCTTATTGCTTTTCAGGGCAGTGTTGGCCCTATGGGACCAGTTGGACCTTCTGGAATCCCTGGCCCAATGGTATGTTTCTATTTTTATAATGGATATTTCACTTTGATTTTTCTATGGTGTCACAAAGTATCACTTTCTTTTTTAGGGTCTTTCGGGGAATAAGGGCCTACCTGGAATCAAAGGTGATAAGGTGATTTAAATATTTACATTGTCATAGAGATGATTTCTTATCACATTTACTTTTCTTTTGAATCCACACAACTTATAAAATACTTGTTTTAAAAAATATGGGATCTAATCTCTACTATCAATTATATAATTTTTCTCAGAAGTAGGAAAAATAGAGAAATTACTCTTGTATAACTAGTACTTGCCTTCTTATAATACTGCCACATTTGCATTGCTTAAGTGTCTTCACGTGAAATTGTGCTCTCCAGGGTGAACAAGGCATTGTGGGAGAGTCAGGAGAACCAGGGTATCCTGGAGACAAGGTAATGTTTTTACCGTTAATTTTATATAAATACAACAAAAGCCAGTGAAAATGTATAAATTCTTTAAAAAGAAAGGAGTACTAGTTATTTTAATCATTGATTATATATTTTTTAGGATATGGTATCAGTATGGTTTTACAAGTCTTGTTTAAAACAGTTTTCTCAATTATTTTAGAATAATTCCATGAATTTTTTTAGTAATTTGTAAATAGAGGTGTGTCTGCCTTCTGTCGTATAATAGTTTTTCTCTTCACTGTACTGTTCTTTTCTTTTAGGGCGCTAGGGGTTTTCCTGGACCACCAGGGATGAGAGGAAAGCCAGGACCTTCAGTAGGTTTGAACTTTTAGTTTGCTCTTTCTGATTCATGGAGTACACACACTATGGCATGAGTCTGGATACCTGTTGTTGTTTGTGGAATGTAAGAAGTAGGATGTAAGACTACCAGTATGGCGTTTTCTCTCCACTTTTAGAATATAGCTAATCCTTGAAGTTGTTAGCTCACATTGCGTAGATTATTGGATCTCACCCTCCTCACCCCACCCCATCCCAGGCCAAAGCCAAATTTCTGTGAGCCTTAAAGACCTTGGTTGATCTATTATAGACAGTATTTAAACTAAGCAGTAGATTTTAAGTCAGAAAATATAAGGCACCTTAAATAATATTTTAATTTATCCAGATATCTGTTTCATTAAGGAAACATTCGGAAGAAAAAATAGCATTGTCACACTCTCTTATGGGCCCAAATATTCTAGTTCCTTGTCTTTTTTTAACCTTTGACCATCAATTAATTGAAATAAAAGGATACCATGTATTGTCGTTAACTTGAAGCCTAAGAAGCTATAAAACCAAAGTTACTGAATAATTAAAAACATTTAAATGAAAAATGGTTAAAACATGAGTTAAAGGTATTTATCTGCATATTAAAAATCATAATAATTATTATAGCTAACATTTACTGAGTGCATACAAAGTGCCAGGTGCTCTTCTAAGGTCTATACGTCTAATTTAATCCTTAAAACAATCATACGAAGTTGGGACTATTATTATTCCTATTTTACCAATTAGAGAAACTGAGACACAGAGAGTTAAATAACTTGCCCAAGGTCCCATAGTTAGTTAGCCACCTGGGAAAACCTAGGAAATCACATATGTCAGAGCCCATGCACTTAGCCACTGTGCCATAGTGTTCTGGGCTTTAATGTTTTAAGATTGTTTTAGGGTTGTTTTTTTTTTTTTTTTTTTTTTTGCGGTACGCGAGCCTCTCACTATCGTGGCCTCTCCCGTTGCGGAGCACAGGCTCCGGACGCGCAGGCTCAGCAGCCATGGCTCACGGGCCCAGCCGCTCCAGGACCGGGGCATGAACCCGTGTCCCCTGCATCGGCAGGCGGACTCTCAACCACTGCGCCACCAGGGAAGCCCCATTTTAGGGTTTTAATATTGATTACAACTCTGTGAAGGTGATTGTAGATACAAAAACTTAGATATAATATCATAATTTATTAATATAACATTATAAAAGAGTGTTGTTTTCCCAAGCAATTCATCACGTTCCCTCTAACTCCACCCTCTCATCTTTGGATTGTTTATTTTTGCATCAAAGGAAGCAGCATTAAGTTACGTAACTGTACATACACCATTCTTTATGACTTCTAACAGTGACAGCATTTCATATACATTTCCCAGGAATTATTTAATCCAAAGAACAATTTTCGGCATCTATTTATCTAATGACGTGTTGGTGGTGAGTTTTGCCTTAACTAGTTTTCACTCAGTCAGCTATCTACCCAGACTTGTGCCGTGGTGTTGAATCTCAGAAGGGGCACGAGTATAGGTCAAGCTAACAAAAAGCTTCTATTTTTCAAGGATGATTCTAAACCACGTAAAAGAAACTTTCAATATCTGCAGTGATTGACCTTCTTATATCTTCATTTTTTTCTAATGTGAGGGTTTTCTAACTTTTGATAACAAGAAAAGGAAGTGGTATGACACATTTTCTAAGGTCAATACTAAGTAATAAATAATTGATATTATTCTCCTACGCTTTGTAATTAATTACTTGAGAAAACCAGAGTCAAATATCATGCTTATATAAGGTAAACCTTTTTAATGTCTTCCTTACTCTTTGATTCAATTTATATTGATAGCATGTTTATTGGGGTGGGAGAGGGGGAATTGCTGGTCTGAATAACATGTAGATTTTAGTTCCAGCCCTGACACTGACCTGCTGTGACCTTGGACATTTAACCACCATGGTATCCAGTTTCTCGTGTTTAAAATGGGAGTCAGGCTATATCATATGTAAGGTGCCTTGCAGCTCTGTGACTCTTTAATCCTCTCTTAGTAATAATGCTTCCCAACGTTGCTCTAGTCTAAGCTAAAGCAAAGACAGCCTGTGTTACCTTTAACACATTGTCTTAAAACCTTAAATTTTTGTTTTTCCTGGGATCACCAGAAACTCTAATGTGGTTCTTTAAGGCAGTGATGCAGGGAACATGAAATGGTGAGCGTGAGGCTTCTGCTTGCTCGTGTTATACCTTTTTTGTACTATTCTAATAATATTTTAATGTCAGCAAGGATTAGCTTGGTAGGAAACAGTTGGCTATTTTTTGTTTCTTTTAATCAAATCTTCAAAATATACATACTTTGGACTGAAGATAGGATAGGGACTTATGAATTAATATTTATGAGATGGCCTGGCCTTTAGACTTTCACTTTATTTATCACTTGTTTCTATCTATTGTTAGAAAAAATTGTAGTTGTTTGACTTTCCTCGTTATGGAAGGAGACACCTGTTTAATGAAAAATTACATACACAGTATCAGTAATCATATTAAAAATAAATTATACAAGTTAGTGCCTATCTAAATCATTTGTTTACTATCATGCAAAGAATGCCAGAGTCATGAGAACGTCTTTCTTATTTTATATCTCCTACTTTTGGTTTTCTGTTATATAAAATGTTGGTGTCACTGATACTGTTTCCAAATGGATCTAAGTTATAACATAAAAGAATGTTTTCAAGATAAAAGAATGTCCTGATCCAGAAGGATTTTAACATTCTGGAATAGGGAAGCTCTTACCTTGCAAGTATTTAAAAATTAGAGGAAACTACCAATCTGAAGCTGTTAAGAAATATTATTTTTTTTAAAAAGAGAAAATAAATCCAATTATGTCCTTTCCATTTTTTTTAGCTAGAAGTTGCTGTCATTTGTAGAAGTTTACTTTTAATCATTATTCAGTTCTCTAAAAGTTACTTGAAAAGTCAGTTTTTATAAAGGAGAATTGACATTCAAGGAAACTTGCCATTGAAGTTTTTCAAAATGAAATTTTTTTCTGAAGGATCAATAAAATTATTCCACAATTTATATTTTTAAATATCAGGTTGCCAATCAACTTTTCTGAAAACAAAGTCCTAGTGTATGCTGATTTTTCCTCAAGCTTGTAAATTTAGTGTCTTGTTTAGATTTTGCCACTAGAGGGCCTCAGTGAGAACTTCATCTCTATCTCTTGGAGGTAATATTCATTTTAAGAATTTGACTCCCTTAGATACTGATTATGATGGAGTATGATGGATTATAATTTTGTTTATTTAGGGGAACTTCAGTGAAGTTCTGCATAATACTTTATTACTTTTCTCTAGATTTGATTGCAGTAGTTGTATTGTGTACTGTTTAAGTCCAGATACTCTAGCACTCTACGAGACTGAATTTAGTACATATGGAAAACTGTGCTTTACTTCTTGGAAAGTGGATAAACCCATATTATACATAAAATTTTATGTATAAGAAATGCAAGCAATTTTATATATTCTGAGACCTATTTAAGTCAAATTTAAAACTCACATAGAAATTTAATATGACAAATAATGAATTCAATATTTTTTAATGAAAACAAGGGTATCAGACTACCGGCCTCCCCTGTTCTGTAGTTTCCTCTCTTGAGAGCATCACCAGCCCTCTCTAGTAGCAGGCTTTTACCCACTTCTCTTTCCTCGGACCTTCTTCTCCAGCCCTGATTTCACATTGCTAGCCTGAATGTCAGAAAATGGCTGCAGAGTTATTGAAACTGAGTCCTCAGAAGTTTAGTTAAAGGATTAAAGCAATCTAGGAATTCTAGGTATCATCCAGGAGAGGAGAGAGGATGTGAAGGGAAGGATTAATGGTTATAAAATTGATTAACATTTAATGAGTACTTCCTATGTGCTAGGCACTGTGCTTAACACTTATACATTTATTGTCTCATTTAATCCTTACAATGACTCTGTAAGAATGTTACTACTGTTGTTATTATTCGTGTTTTATTGGTGAGACAACTGAGGCTGAGAGATTAAGCAACAAGGATTTAAATCCAGGTGATTCTTAATTACAAAATCAGGCCCCTTATAGTTATGAAAGGAGAAAGGAATTTTCAGAGACAGAGGACCCTGGCTATTTATGGAAACAGTTCTTCATCTAGAGTTCCCTACTTTGTTAAGTCAAAGTTTACTGTCTTATCTCTGGGTAACACATACCCACACACACAATTTTTTTCCTTGATTTGATTTCCATTAATTTGTTTGTAGCCCTAACATTTAGGAGTAAATACATATATATATATATATATATATATATATATATATATAGACATATCTCTATATAATAAGTTTTCTACAATGATGATGGTTATAAATTCTTTCTGAATAGTCATTAAAACTTTGGCATATTATTATATATTGAGTGTTGTTTGCCAGAAAGTCTTTACAACTTTGTGTGGCATAATATATTTAGTGCTTTTTGTTTACCATATGTTTCCTTTTTAAATCATATTTATTAAATTAATGTTTATATTTTGATTTCTCCCACCCACCCCCACGTTTTAGGGCCAAACAGGTAACCCAGGACCCCAAGGACCATCTGGCTCTCAAGGACCAGAGGTAAAATGTTGGTGGGAATATAATTAATTTAAATAAATATAGAAATTAAACTTGACTAGTAAAACATGCTTTTACGTAATAGGTTTAAGAAAGATTCTCTTTAAAGTTGATGTCTTTGAAAATAGTTTGGACTAAATTTTTTCTGTTATGTCAGGAGGTATGCAACAGTGATCTCTAGAAAATAGAAAGGGTATTAGCTGCATTGTAGTCCTGGTTAGGTCACAGCTGATTTATTTGTTCTGCACAATGACTACTAATAACACATGCTTGGAGCTTGAAATCAAATTTCAGGACCTAAACGCCATTGAATTTTTAATGCAGAATGCTTCCAATTTTTTAATATGCATATATCATTTGGATCTCATATTCTAGAATAAATACAATTAAGTCTGTAGCACATATATCAGGTTTGCTTGTATATTTGAAGTTCTTACTTTGGCTTAATGCTTGATGTAGAAGGGCTTTTTCTTTTCTTAAGACTACATAGGACATAAGCTTCTGAGGTGAAACATTTAAGTTTTTTTAAAAAAATTATTTGAGTCAAAGATATACTACATAGAGGTAAAGCTTCTGAAGCTCACCCTAGTTCAAAAATATAAACCAAAACATATGCGTACATAAACATATGAATACACATTCACAACTGATCCAGAGTCATAGAGGCAGCATTAACAGTGAGAAAGTGAATTTGGCTTCACAATAAATAAATCAGAGCAATAAAGTCCCCATAGTGTCAAAGCAGTAGGCATAGTTTCTAGGAATAGTACCGTCCTGGTGCTTTCTCCCTCTCTTTGTAAACTGTAAGGTCTATTTCTTATTGCACAGCTGTCTTTCGGGGTTGGTTGATTTCTTTAGCAAATACCTATTCTTACTTATTGTCTAATTTAAAAACGTATTGGATGTTGATAGTTCAAAAATCTAAAAAACTACATTGTATCTACTTTTAATAATAGAGAGGTAATAGGAGGTAAAATACAGCAATGTATTGATGTCATCATTCTGGGAAGAAGGAAATTGTTTTGAGTAATAAAACTGATTAGTAACAAAGTAGTAATTAACAGATTAATATAAGTTTATCTTTTATGAGCCTACATTCATTTAATCATTTGTCATGAAAACCTTCCTGGAATGAATCATATTTACCTGTGTTCTCATACTGAGGATACAGAACCTAATTTATCTTTTATTATCTTTAAAGGTTAATTTTATGAACATGGATTATTCTGTTGTAATTTTAGTTACAGATGGTATGTGTCCTAGGAAGGACTGTGTCACCTCCTTGTTATCAGTATGGCTTTGGACCATACTGATATAAAGCCAGGTTAAAGGATGCATGGGCCATGTTTTTACTTATTACTTAATTTTCCAAAAATTTTTCTTCCTCTGTTGCCTTTGAGATTTTATGATTTGCAATCATGATTCAAAGCATTGCCTCATTGTCTTTGACTCCTGCAAGGTAGTAAGCCCTAACCTATGCCCATTCTTCCTCCTTACCTATTTTAAGTTTTTTGATGCGGCTAAAGATGTAACCTGTATTCTCTCAATAATTGGTGCCCGGCTGTTTGGGAAATGGGGCCTAATCCAAAGATCATAACTTCTTCTTGATCATAAGAATATAGGATGTAGGATATCATATATGAGGCAACAGCTCTATTTAAATACTTCTTGACATTAGGCTTTTAATAGAATTGTATGTCTAAGAATTTAAAATAGCATGTTTAACAGTATATCAAGCCCGAAAAGTTTCTACTTGCACAGTAGATGAATTTTCTTAGGTAAAGGATCTTATATGTTGTGCTGTATTTTGACTTTATCCTGTAGACAGTGATCAAAGATTTTTAATCAAAGGAATGAACTTATCAGACATGCATTTCAACATAATTGTGGTAGAAGGAGTAAAGATAAGAGAGAACGAGAGAGGGAGAGATGACAGAACTAAGGCTGCTTGGGAGTATAATACAAGGCCAGGGGATTAATGATGAGGGCCTGTAATAATAGGGAGGAAAGGGTGGCTTCAAGAAATAATTAGGAAATTATAATTCACAGCAGTTGAATCACTCAGTTCAGTTCATTCAGCTTGTGTGAGAGAGGAATAAAAGACAAGTTTAATAATTTTTGCTTGAACAGTTATGTAGAATGTAGATCACCATTCTAAAATTAGAGAATAAAAAAGAAGGAGGAGGATACTCAGGGTGGGTGGAGATAATGCTTTGGTTTTGATTTTGTTAGGGCTGAAGTGCCTATAGGACATACAGGAAATTAGTCTCATAAGTGTATAGAAAATTGTAGACCTGACACTCAAAAGAGTGAACTAGAGATACATGTTTGTATAGTCATCCACATAAAGGTATTAGATGATGCAGTTGTAATAGATGAAATAATTTAGGCTTTATAAAACAAGGTTTGAAAATACTACACCTGGACCCTCAACTCCAGAAGGCTATATTCTCTGTTTACAGTGCAATTAAGTTTTAAATTGACAGTGTTAAGAGCAGTAAAATAAACTTTGATAACTTAAAAACATTATGAGAAGAAAAAAAATCACAATGGAAATTACAAAATATTTCGAATTAAGTAACAAATCACTATAAAATCTAGTGTTGTACCTAAAGCAGCGCCTAGAGGGAAATTCACAGACGTCAGTGCATTTCTCTAAAAAGCAAGGAAGATCAAGAATAAATAAGTTATGCATAGCACAAGTATAGGGACTTGTTTTAAAAGGAAAAAGATGTTGAAAGAGGTCAAATAGGATAGAGTCTGTGTTCTCTGTAAGTAGGATACTAAATCCCAAGAGTGGGAGAAAGGTGTGCATGCAGAAGGAGGGCGCTTGAAGAGTTCTGTGAGGACTAAGTAGGGAAGGGAACCAGGGACTAGTAACAATTTCTGACTTGTGTTAAAAACTCAGCTGAGACTGAAAAACCTTTTCCCCAAAATACAGCCACAAAGTTCAGTACAGTTCACTAGAACCGAATTGCAAACTTGAGTCTCAACTTTCTACTGGGCAAAACAATGAAACATGGTCAGTTATATGCTTTTCTTCTCCCTTGGATAAAAACATATCACTTGTACAAAGGAAGGGCAACAATTCATGGTATTGTGTGATTTCCATATTTGAGTATAGATTGCTATCATAATGTCAAAGTACAATCCAGTAAAAGTAATCCTATTAGAGACCAAAATGATGGTCCTAGGTATATATTTCTGTGATAGCTTTTGTTAATAATTGGGTGATGAAAGGCTTAAGTTAATATCTGGAAAGTACAGTGCTTTTGAGATATCTTCTGAATGAGAATTGAGGAGTTAGCCTGAGTACCTTGAGCAAATTACTTGGAGTTTTTTTATTGTGAATATTGTGATATATATGTTTAATTTTATCTTTTCCTAAATGGCTTATCAATTGTCCCAGAACCATTTGTTAAGCAATTTGTCTTTGCTTCAGTGATTTTAAGATGCCACCCCTATCATATAGTACATTTCCATGGTCATTGGGTCTATGTCTGGACTTTGTTTTCTGTTTCACTCGAATGGTTGTCTATTCCTGTGCAATTGTCACATTATTTTAATGATAGAAGCTTTATGGTATTTTTTAACTTTATTGAGAAATAACTGGGAATAATCAACCAATATAATTGCATATATAAAAGTGTAAAATGTGATGATTTGATATACCTTGTGGAACTATTACCAAGATCAAGATAACACATCCATCACCTCACATAGTTAATTCTTTTAAATTAAAAAAAAAAAATCTTATTGGGGTATAGTTGATTTACAATGTTCCATTAGTTTCAGGTGTACAGCAAAGTGAATCAGTTAATATCTGGAATACATATCTGTTTTACATATAGTAATGTGTATATGTCAATCCCAATCTCCCAGTTTATGCCTCCCCACTTTTCCCCCAGGTAACTATAAGATTGTTTTCTACACCTGTGACTCTATTTCCGTTTTGTAAATAAGTTCATTTGTACCATTTTTTTAGATTCCACATATAAGCGATATCATGCGATATTTGTCCTTCTCTGACTTATTGCCCTCAGTATGACAGTCTCTAGGTCCATCCCTGTCACTGCAACTGGCATTATTTTGTTCTTTTTAATGACTGAGTAATATTCCATTGTATATTTGTATCGCATCTTTATCCATTCATCCATATGTAGATGGACATTTAGGTTGCTTCCATGTCCTGGCTATTGTAAATAGTGCTGCAGTGAACATTGGGGTGCATGTATGTTTTCGAATTATGGTTTTCTCCAGGTATATGCCCAGAAGTGGGATTGCTGGATCATATGGTAGCTCTATTTTTAGTTTTTTAAGGAACCTCCATACTGTTCTCCATAGTGGTTGTATCAATTTACATTCCAGCCAACAGTGTAGAAGGGTTCCCTTTTCTCTACACCCTCTCCAGCATTTGTTGTTTATAGATTTTTTGATGATGGCCATTCTGACTGGTGTGAGGTGATACCTCATTGTAGTTTTGATTTGCATTTCTCTAATAACTAGTTATATTGAGCATCTTTTCATACGCTTTTTGGCCATCTGTATGTCTTCTTTGGAGAAATGTCTATTTAGGTCTTCCATCCATTTTTTGATTGGGCTGGGGTTTTTTTGTTGTTATTGAGCTGCATGAGCTGTTTGTGTATTTTGGAGATTAATCCCTTCTCAGTTGCTTCATTTACAAATATTTTCTCCCATTCTGAGGGTTGTCTTTTTGTTTTGTTTATGGTTTCCTTTGCTGTGCAATAAATTTTTGTGGTGAGAATGCTTAAGATCTACTCTTAGCAACCTTCAAGTATATAATACATATTTTTTTTAACTATAGTAATGATGCTGTACATTAGATCCTCAGAACTTACTCTTCTTATAACTGAACATTTGTATCCTTTGACCTCCATCACCCCATTTCCTCACCCCACAGCCCCTGGCAACCACCATTCTATTATCTGTTTCTATAAAATTGACTTTTTTAGATTCCATATACAAGTAATAACATACAATATTAGTCTTTCTCTGTCTGGCTTATTTCACTTAGCTTAATGCCCTCCAGATTCGTTCATGTTGTTGCAAATGACAAGATTTCATTCCTTTTTGTAGCTGAATAATATTTCACTGTGTTTGTGTGTATTTATCACATTTGTGAGATATGTATATGATATATATAGATATGATATAATGATATTCACATTTTCTTTATACATTCCTCTGTCGAAGAACATTTGTTTCCATACCTTGGCTATTGTGAATAATGCTGAATGAACATGGGGGTGCATATATCTTAAAGAGTTAGTGTTTTCATTTTCTTTGGGTAAATACCAAGAATTGGAATTTCTGGATCATATGGTAGTTCTATTTTTAATTTTGGGGGGGGAACCTTCTTATTGTTTTCCTTAGTGGCTGTACCAATTTATATTACCACCAACAGTGCACACAACTGTTCCCTTTTCCACATTCTTGCCAACATTTGCTATTTCTTGTCTTTTTTTTTTTTTTTTTTTTTTTTCCTGTACGCGGGCCTCTCACTGTTGTGGCCTCTCCCGTTGCGGAGCACAGGCTCCAGACGCGCAGGCTCAGCCGCTCCGTGGCATGTGGGATCTTCCCAGACCGGGGCACAAACCAGTGTCCCCTGCATCGGCAGGCGGACTCTCAACCACTGCGCCACCAGGGAAGCCCTTGTCTTTTTGATAATAGCTATTTTAACAGATATAAGGTGACATCTCATTGTGGTTTCGATTTGCATTTCCCTGATGATTAGGGTTGCTGAGCATCTTTTCATGTACCTGTTGGCCATCTGTATGTCTTCTTCGGAAATATGTCTATTCAGATCCTGCCCAATTTTTAACCAGATTGTATTTTTTTGATGTTGAGTTGTACGAGTTCTTTATATATTTTGGATATTAACCCTTTATTAGATATATGGTTTGCAAATATTTTATTAGGTTTGACTTACATCTATGAATTAATTTAGGGAGCAGTGACATTTTTATGATATTGAGTCATCCTCTTAAAGAACAATGGATGTCTTTCATTTGTTCAAATCTGCTTTTGTATTTTTCAGGAATGTTTTAAAGTTTTCCTCATATAGGTTTTTGTACATGTCTCATTAAATTTGTTCCTATTTTTTGTTGCTATTATAATTGGGATTTTTCTCTACCATTGTACTCTCTAACAGGTTTTGTATGTATATGAAGATTATTGATTTCTGAATGTTAATTTTACATCCTGCTGCTTTAGTGGTTTATTGTCTTTGAGTTATTTTTACCATTGATTTTCTAAAGTTTTCTAGATGTACTCTCATGTAATTTTCAAACTTTTTTTATCAGTTCCCATACCTCTAATTCAGTTCCCTTGTCTAGTGGCATTGTAATACCTCTAGTACAATGCTGAAGAGTTGGAAGTAGCGTGCATCCTTGTCTTGTTCCTCATTTCAGTGGAAATGCTATAATGATTTCTCATGAAGTAAATGCTAAATTAAAATTAAAATATGCACATATTTTATCATGTTAAGAAATATCATCAATTTCTGAGTTTTTTAAATCAGGAATCATTTTTATAGTTTGTCAAATATATATAGAGAGTCAGATATTTGCTATATTTTCAACGTGTATAGAGATAATTATATATGTCTTTTTAGATATATTTATTGGTATATTATAGTAATGGATTTTCTATTAACTTTTGTATATAATAACTATTTCTATATAATTTCTGTACATTGACTATTTCTATATGACTTTTCTATTGCATTCTTGAAAATATTCTACTTTATCATGGCACATTATTTTCCTAATGTAATACTAATTATACTAATATTCATTAGTACTTCTGCATCAGTATTTCTAAGTGATATTGGTCTGTAATATTCTTTCTTTTTTTGGTACTTCGTCAGGTTTAGATATCAGTGTTATATTTATTTCATCAAAATAAATAGAAAGTCTTCTTAGTTTTTAGTGCTCTGGAATAATTTATGGAATACTGGGATTATCTTACTTGTGAGGCTTTGGTGGAATTTTCCTGTGAAACCATCTGGAATTGATGCTTTTTTGTGGAGTAGTTTCTTGGTACCTTTCTGTGTTGCTTCTGTGAAAATTAGCCTGCTTAGAATTAAGCTTTTTATCTCTAAAGGGGTTAGCTTTGTTAAAATGTTATTTTCTTAGGAAATTAGCTGTTTCACCTAGGTTTTAAAATTTACTTCCATATAAATCTGCAAAATAGTCTCATGATTTTTAAACTTTGTTTTAAGAATTCTCTCTTGTGTGCTATTTAAAATTTGTTAAATTTTTTATATTTGTGTTTTCTCATTTTTTCTCTTGATTAGGCTTGATTCAGTTTGTCTAGTATGTTAATTTTTTTCTCAAAAAAACCCTGAAATTTTTATTTACTGTCTTCTCTTTTTCTTTTCTTTACATAATTAGTTTCTCTTTATATCTCCATTATTTTCTTGAGATTCTTTTGGTTTATGTTGTTCTTTTTCTTTTTGAGCTGGGAATGTAATTTATTTTTATTCTTTTATTTTTATTCCTAAAACTATTAAGAGCCATGCCTTTCCCTCTGATCATTGCTTTAAATGTATCCCATGTATTCTGGTATTGAGTATTTTTATTACCATTATTTTTTAGATATTTTGTAATTTCAGCTTGTATCTCCCTCTTAACCCAAGAGTTATTTAAGAAGGCTTTTTAAAATTTCCAAGTGGGAGAGCCTATTGGTTTTGATTTTGTTAATAATTCCTTGTTTCATTACACTGTTATCATAAACTGTTCTGTTTTATGGAACTTAGCAGTCTGATTTTTTCTTTGTGACCTAATATATGATCCCTTTTTGTGACTGTTCAATATGAACTTGACAAAAAGGTATATTTTTATTATCAGATGTGAAGTTCAGTGTATAGTGACTTGCTCTTCCTTATTGATTATGTTCTTTACTTTTTGGCTGTATCTTCACTTATTTTTGGTCTGATTGATCTGTTTTAATGGGATGGACTGTGGCTGTCTACCCAGCTGCTTTGGGGCCACAAATGGTACTTATTTCTCCCTCCTTCACTATCCATTTTAAATTCCCCTCACCCTCAGCTGCCTCCTCAGTAGGTCTTGGTGACTTATCTGGTAGTATAACCTAAACCTTCAAGACTGTAGGGCAGTTCCAAGATGCGTTGATTGTATCACCTGTGTTTCATGTGTATTCCTTCCTGCCTTTTTTGTGTAAAGCAGTCTTTCTTCCTTTTGTTTTTCAGAGTCAGTTAACCATGCCAGTTTGGTGACTCCTCTTTTTGTTTGCTCATATCTTGTCATAAAAAGTCTAAAGTGTCCTGGTAGCAGCTGTAACTTTTAGTTTGTTAGGACCTTTGATGTGCCTCCTGTCAAGAGAGAGCCCCTTTGGGTATCAGGATCTCCAACCCTGAAGAGTCCAAGGTTGTGGAGACAGAACGCACAAAATGTACTGTTATTGGAAGTGATAGCAGATAGGACCACACCTGCTTCTACTTCTTGGTTTAGGACTCATATATCCTTCCTATTAGGGACAAAGCATCATATGGAGGTCTCTGATTTAATAAATACACTGTATCCCAAAGGGTGGTACTCCATCCTTTCATATTGTTTCCTCTGAGCTCGTTCTTCAGTTATAACTTTAGAAGGCAGTTCCAGTGTTCTGTGAGACCGGCTACCTCTAGATGGTGCAAGGTGGATTAAGACCAGTGGATCATATCATGGGCTCACTCTTATACCTCCTTCAGTGTAGGGATACTATGCTTTATGAGGTTCCATGCCTGTGGATCAGGCATTCTGTAATTCCCTAGATAGTGGTGTTAGTTAAACCTCTAAAGAGAGGAAAGGCACACTTTAAACTAAAATATGTATCTAACTCTGTAAAGATGATCTGCTGATACTGCCAGATTGAAAGGGGCCCACATGAATGTAAATTTTTTAAGTCTCTTTTTTAAAACATAAATTAAAAGGATGCATTTGCCAAATCAGTGACTACACACCATGTAAGGGAAGGCCTTAGTCATCTGCTTTGGTGATAATACTGCATTTGGGGCTGTGGTGGTCTAGTTATCTCCAAAATAAAACTGATTTCTGTATTGGCCAGTCTGACAAATTAAACAGTGCTATGATAGAGACTGCCACCCGTACATATTTTGGATCTTAAATGGTGGCACTAATCTCTGATATGCTCTCCACACACAATGTGATTGGCCGTCATGTAATTGTGAGTGATTGGCTGATCCTTAGAACCAAAGTTCCACCTAACGATAGGAGTATCCCTGCCTTTTTGGCTCCTTTATAGAAAATCCAGTTCTAATTATTCATTTTCAGGAGGTCTTTTAGAGATACCTATTTTATGTTAATCACCAAAAACACAAAACGATGGTGAGTTAGATTAAGTCCTGACTTTAAGGAGCTTATATTCAAGAAATTAATACTAAATTCAGACTATGTCAAAGCCTCCACTGTCTGTCTTTTTCCCAGACATCAAGATTAATTAGGTTTGATAAAATTAAAAATAAAAAATCAGGTCATTCTTTAATCGTCTAGAATCAGTGTCGTTCTCAGAGAAAATTATAAAACAGCCAAAGAATTTCTTTCCTGAGGTCTCTGGTCTCTCCTTTCTATATTCTCTCCCTGTTGGGTATGAGTTCTTGTCTATTTCAAACAACCAGTGTCTCTGTTTCTTTCCATAATTTACCCTTCTTATTAAAGCCTGTTTTTAGAGAAAGACCTGATAAATATATTTCACTCCCATCAGTAACTGGTTAACAGCTAACTGCAATATAATTCCCTCTCAAGGATATTTACATTTCAACACTAAACAGAAACCTGAAAGTAATGCAGTGAGTCTTGAGTATCATTTAGTGAGCAGGGAAAAATTTGTGGTTGATTAGAAACTTTGATACCCCTCAAATTAATCATATCATACAAGTGGTCACCTACACTACCAATAAGACAGGACAAGACTGGCCAATATTTCTTGCTAGTGCTTTCTAGTTTGGAAATTCAAATCTTCATAAGAGTTAGTAAAAGCAAAGCACTCTGAAGTTTTTGTTGTAAATGCTAAGTTGTTTGCCATTGGCATTGAAGAGAATTGTTCATCGTTAAAGACCATCTGAACAAATGTCACTTCAAAGTTATTTTCTTGCTTATTCTAGGTGAATTATTAAATTGCTGTAACAAAGAAGTCAATATACCTGTGCATTTAGCTCTTCACAGAACTGTAAATATTAGAGGTGTCTCAAGGTAAAACATTATGTACTTTAAAACATAAGATTAAAAATTTTTCCATAATCGTTCTTTGTTTTTAAGGAAAACATACGGAGAATGCTGTACAGGACTCTTTTCTATTCCTTTAAGCATGGTAATATCAATTTTAGCACTAATCACATGCTTCCTCCCAGTTCTGGCAGTAAACCACCTTCAAATGTGGTAGCAGGATAGTTACAATGTTTGTTGATTCAGCCGTTAACCTCCCTGGGCTACAGAGATTGCCAAATAGTTGAATTTTGGATGATGTTCTTGGTAAATGGGACCAGTTGTTTACTGTAAAAATGAGCTGAGACCACTAATCACAGAGATACCAGAAGTGGCCAAGCAGTGGGTCCTCTTTTTCCACCGTGGTGGTCTTCATTAGAGACAAAGACCAAAGTTTATTTGGAGAGTCTGCTCGTTAGTGAAGGCGTGCTTCTAAATGTCCATTTTAGCACTTAAGTGAACTTAACTGGAATGAGGCTGCCTGTGGCCAGCTACATTAGTTGAGTAGATCTTAGTGCTAATGGATTCCCTTCACTTAAACCAGTTACATCTTTGGTATCTTTTATCAACTGAGTTTGGTTGAGTAATTTGGTGTTTTTAGTTGTTACTCAAAAAGTAGTGCTGAAAGAAAACATGTGATTAAATCAGTCAATAAAAAATTGTTTATTGAGTTCCTACAGTGTGCAAGGCTGTGCCTAGTGAACACTGTGGGATATATACAAAAAGAATGTGTTATCCATAATTGGGGGAAATTTACAGCCTGCTTGAGAAAGACAAGATATATGCATATACTTGTTAATAATGGTAACAGCATCATGTGAGAATTAAATAAATAGTTATTATAGTTCAGTGTTAGTACAGAGAGTTAACAAAAGATAGAAGGATTAGGGAAAGGGTCTTGGAAAAGATGGATCTTGAATTAGATTGTTGATGAATAAAGGGCAGGAAAAGGGGAGAGCAATCCAAGCAGGGTAAATCACATGAGCAGAGCTAGACATCTAGGTAATATGCTTGGTGGATTTACAGACAGTGCATAAAACTGGCTAGCTGATGCAGATTTCTTGTGTTGGTTTAGAGTGACAGATAAGGTTATAAAAGTAGATTGGTGCCAAATTGCATAAGGCCTTTGATTCTAAGCTATACCAGAGGCACAGTATTCACTAGCTAGGTAGTCAGGCCTAATACCATAGTCATATTGTGGAAAAAAATATGGAATCTTCCCCTTCATCTCCCAAGTAAACCAGCCAAAGCTTTATTGATTTGCCTGGTTTCTGTCCATAACAGTCACAAATTTCTATCCTTTCATACTCAGTATAAGTGGCAGTCTCTATAACTGTTATCTGAAAGGGGATGGAATCTTCTGCCAACCTAGGATGAATCTTAGTACTGTTACTGTTAATAATAGTACTTAGTACTTTTGTTACAATGAGGTAGACCTGAGGCTGCTCACCAGATTTAGGAGGAAATCTTTCCATCCAGAGGAGAGTTAGCAACAACTAGGGCAACTGTCTTTGAAGATGCTTCCCGTTCCCAGTACTTGGTCTACAGCCATCTTTCCCAGTTCCTCCTTTTAGCAGGCAATAAAGTGCGGGACGATTTATTGCCTGGTTGACTGCACAATTTGGTCAAATTCACTGCCAATTCCCATTAACTCTCCTCATATCCTGTTATCATCTGGTGAAGCCCTCATACTTCCTCTTACAGAAAGCTATGTCTCCATCAGTATCCCGTCCTCATGACCTGAACCGTCAGGGACTGTGAAGGATCTGAGATTTTATCCTGTTTGCAAGCCAACAAGTTAGCCTGACAGTTTCAAAGATTCTGGTAGAAGACACAAGACTCCTGGGATAGAGACAAATGATAGTTTATTACTCTCAGCAATAGTAGTTTCTGGAGTATCAACATTTCTGCACTGACTCACTGAGCTTCAGTTTCCAGAGGGTGATATGAAGAGACCTTTGCATATACAGTGGGTTGCATTTCATAAGAAGAACTTGGAGCTTAAGGAAGCTGAATCTTTTATAATGGACAGCTATAAAAAAATAATGGGTTCCAGAAAAAGACATTATTATATGGACAGTAAGTGTTCCTGACTTTTGCTATAGGGGGAGACACTATCTCTATGTTTACTATACAAAATTCCCTGAAAAGAGACTGGTATGAGAAATGGTAAGTACCTCATTTACATAATGTGCAGAAATTCAAGAGACTATGGAGAATTGTCTCCAGCAACATGTTAAGGTAAATGTTGGCGGTATAAAGATGAGTAAGATACATTCATTTTCCTCCATGAGCTCACATTATATTGGAATAAACACGTCCATAATTATAATATAGTGCAATAAGTACTAAACAGCCATGTTAACAGAGTTCTGTAGGAATATAAAGGAACAGCTACTGATTTTGACTAAGAGAAACTATGAAAGGCTTCACAGATCATGATACATTTGAGTTAGTAACAAATTGTATGATGAAGGAACCTCAGGGGTGGAGGGAGTTAAGAAAGACTTCTGAGAAGCATGGTTGCTTGATCAAAGATGAAGACGTAGTAGGGACTTACCAAATGCAAGCAGAGGGCAAGGGCATTCCAGAACAGATATATGAGGAAGCTGGGTGTATTTAGAGAACTGCAGACAGTTCAGTGTTTTAGTCAAGTCTGTTTCCATTAAAAATGACAGAAACCTAATTCAAACAGTTTTCAGCCAAAAAATCAGGACTGGCTAATGTAGTCAGGAAGTCCAGCACTGCATGTGCCTAGAGGTTTGGCTAGATACAGGAGCTGGATGAATATAATCAAATTACTCTCATTTTCTAGCCTTATCTCTGTTGGCTTCATTTACAAACATTGTGGAACAGGTGGCTCTTGGCAACTCTAGGCTTATATTGCTCTAAGAGTTAGCAATCTTAGCAAAAAGAAAGCACTCTTCTTTCTCTGTAGCTCCGGCAGAAATTCTAAGGTAGGCTCCAGCCAATCTGACTGGGATTACATGGTCATCTTTAAGTCAATCACAACAGCCATGAAACAGGAATACTGTAATTGGCAGGATTTGGATCACCTAGGGGTATAGGTGATCCTATACCCCTAAAAACTGGGATGGGGACCAGAAGCACATGCACTGCAAACTGGGGAAGAGAGTAGTTCCCCAAACAGTTGGTGAGCAGATAAAAAGAAATGCTGTCTACATTTCACATTTTTGGTGCCCAATATCTGTATATACCCTTCTTCGCACTTACACAGGTTTTAAAATGCCTTTGGTAACATAGTGCATGTGGCTACCCACACAGATGAAAATACACTCTCCCTTCTCCAAAGAAAGATAACCCAATGTATTGGTCAGTTATTTGTTACAGCTCCAAGGCCAGGTTCTTTGGGTAAGGAGCATTCTCAGTGAGACCCAGATACAGGTCTACATCTCAACTAATCAGTATATGATTTTAGAAAGAAAACAAAATAGCCACACTATTCATTCCATTTGGAAAACGAGAGAATGAGAAACAACATAGAGTGGCCCAGGCCCATAGTTGTGTATTTAAACCAAACGTAGGCGATTGATACATGATAGTTCCTCATAACAGTATAAATCATCTTTTTAAATCACCCAACTTCCCACTCCCTGCCACAATCTTACACACACTGAAATGAGAACCTGAGGTAAAGATTCTCTGGAATATATCATACATTCTATGAAACAAGGGAATATCTTCATTCTGTAGTATATGTTCAGTACCAAGAACAATGCCTGACACATGGCAACTATGTGTTGAAGGAATGACTATATATTCTTAAAGATGCTCATAAGAATTCTAAATGAGTCATGTATATAGACAATGAGTACCTAAAATGATATTTATCTAAAGGTAAGTATCAAATCACAGTCATGTTATTATCTCCAAAACATTTTGAAATATGAGTTTCACTGATTTTTATCTGGGGACAGGTTTTCTAAGGTTCTTTACGTGGTTGCAAGCTATTGTCTACCAAAAAGCAAGTGGTTATCTAAAACATCCAATACCAACTACCTTTTTGCTTTACAGTTTTATTGAAGTATAATTTACATATAACAAGACTGCCTATATTTAAATTGTACAATTTGATAATTTTAGACATATGTTTAACTTGTGAAACAATCACTGAAATCAAAATAGTGAACTCATCCATCAAACCCCAAAATTTCTTTGTTTACCTTTGTAACCTTTCCTTTCTGTCCTTCATGTTCCTCCCTTCCTCAGTCTACTACTGATCTGCTTTTTGTCACTATAGGTTATCCAAACTTAAGTATCAAATAATGGTCAAAATAAATTATTTTAAAATTATAAGTTTAGTAATAGTTTTCTGTAGATTTCAGTAGGATGAAAGTAGCCTTTGCAATTGACTTTGTAGGTTTTTTTGAGTGACTTCAAATATACTGTGAATACTATTTAAGCAAAGTTTTATTTAGAAGAGAGAGTGTATGCTATGTCATAAAGGATTTTATTGTCTTTTTGGATTTTCTCTGAGCTTTTAGAATGTTACATATAAATGGAATTTAGAGTTCAGCTGTGCTATATTTATTGCTTAAATATATAGAATTACAAAAGGGGAAATATATAAATAGCAATAATCATTTGCAAAGATTTTTAACAGTATCATAATGAAAAAAAATCTGGTTTTGATGGCTTTTTAGACCTAAAACAGCAAAAGAGAATGAAAGTGAGCCAGATACTTAGATGAATTCTTTATTCTGCATTTATTTTTCCAGAAGCTCATATTTTCTATTTGTGGTTTTTTCAGAAGACAGAACAGTTCCTTAATTTGCAGCTGCACACTGCCCTGTGCTCAAGTTTAGTTTCTATAGTTTACTGGGAAAGTGAATTTATTATTTTTGTCCTTTCAAATATTTTTTTGGCATTAACTTTTGGATAGATTATTCTCACTCAGAAAAGGTCATTTAAATCTTCTTTTATTACTTTCCTACTTGGACTCAGTATATTCCCGACATGGCATGTACTTCCACAAATACTAAAGAACAAAATCTTATGATTGTTTTTTGGATCCACGTCTCAAAACTAAATTCTCTCCTTACAGAACCTCTCTCCCTCTGGATGCATTCATTCTTGTTTGCATATGAAAATTTTCAATCCTATCTATAGAAGCTGTACTAGTTGGTTATTTTTTGTTGGGGTGGAGTTGTTTGCTTTTTCAGACAAAGGGTAACTTTTGAAATTGCGTAATTGAAAATATAATTATTCAAATAGAATTTGTTTTTAATTTGTTCATCAATTCAGGCCATCAAATTTTTGTTGAATGTACTTTGAATGTACTGTATGCCCAGCACCAGACAAGGCTTTGCATAACTTTGCCCTTTAGGAATTCATAATTTTTATGTTGCCCTATCTTAAATGGTTTCTTAATTTTATCTTTTCTCAATATGACTGTTTGCAAAGGAATATATTCATCTCTACTTTGTTCAGACTTATAAACTACTCAGAAGATAAATTTAAGTCAAATCATATTGTGTTCTTGAGTATTTAATGCGTAGTGTATATAAAAATCAATGAAAAAACTTGAAATTTTTCATGATAGTTAAATGACCTAAATGTCACTCTTATCTATAATAAGAGTATTTAAAGCTATATTATAAAATATCAGAAAAATTTAAATTTCCCCAAATATGTACTTTACTTTTAACCTATTATAATTGAACGTGTTACTACCTCTAAAATAATACAAATTCTGAACTTCACTGATTTCATCTGGGGCCAAGTTCAATGAATAAATTCTACTTTCTCTCTAATGGTCTTCAAATCATTACAAACTGTTACCTACCAAAAAACAAATGATTATCTAAAACACCCAATACCAATTAACTTATTTTTGTATAGTTTTGTACAGGTATAATTGAGGTATATTATAATATAATAAGCTGTATATTTTAAATTGTATAATTTCATAATTTTTCATGCACGTATAACCTGTGAAACCATCACCAAGATCAAGATATAAAAGGTATTTGTCAAACTCAACACTTGTTCATTTTTTGTAATCCCTCATTTTGTTTTTCTGCCCCCACCCTTCCCAGATTACCACCGATCTGCTTTTTGTCACTTCAGGTTAATTTGCATTTTTCTAAAGTTTTATGTAAATGAACTCATATAGTATATACTCTTTTTTGGTCTGGCTTCTTTTACTTAGCATAATGCATTTGAGATTCATCCAGGTTGTTTCATCTTACCAATATACCATAATTAGTTTATTCATTGGATTTATTTATTTGTGGATTATTTATCAGTTTACCATTTTTAACTATCTTTTTAACTGAAAGGACTATATATTTCAAAATAAAACAGACTTACCAGTCTTATTAAAGAATTACTAATGTGCTTAATATATACCATAGAGCATCACATATTTATTCTGTTAGGAGCCTCTAGCTTCCAGACTTCTGACAGCTGCCAGAATAAGAATGACAATATTTTAGTTTTATGATTTCTTAGGAAACTAATGGAATCTGCTAGTGCTTTGGTTCCCAGGTTTTGCTTTAAAAATGCATGTGAACTAGACTCAGCCTTTAGTGATTAGAGAATAATAAAATGTTTTCACTGGAAAGGATACTGAATCACTCTTCTCAGTGCAGTAAACAAATGTTAGCAGTCCAAAAACAGAAGACACATTTTTACTTATTATTTTTAAAGCTACTTGAGTTTCCTGCTTCTTAATAAAAATTGGTGATTAAACTATTTCTATTAAGAAGGCACCACATGCAAGATACAAAATCAATATAGAAAAAATATCAGTTTTTTCTATACACTAATAATGAACTATCAGAGAACTTAAGAAAACAACCCCATTTATAATTGCACCAAAACAAACAAACAACCAAACAAAAAACCCTAGGAATAAATTTAACCAAGGGGGTGAAAAACCTGTATGTTGAGAACTTACAGTTCTACTGTAAGACAGTACAGACATTGATGAAAGAAATTGAAGGAGACACAAATTAATGGAAAGATATTCCATGTTCGTGGATTGGAAGAATTAATATTGTTAAAATGTCCATACTACCCAAAGCAACCTACAGATTCAGTGCAATCCTTACCACAACTCCAATGGCATTTTTCACAAAAATGGAACAAACGATCCTAAAATTCATGTGGAACCACAAATGACCCCAAATAGCTGAAGCAACCTTGAGAAGGAAGAACAAAGCTGGAGGCATCACACTTCCTAGTTTCAAACTATATTACAAAGCTATAGTAATCAAAACAGTATGATATTTCCATAAAAACAGACACATAGATTACTGGAACAGAAGAGAAAGGAAAAAATGACCAGAAATAAATCCATCCACATGTGGTCAGTTGATCTATGACAGAGGAGCCAAGAATATACAGTGATGGAAAGGTCAGTCTCTTCAATAATGGTTTGGGAATATTGGACAGCCACATGCAAAAATATGAAACTTGACCCCCTATATTACACTATACACAAAAAATAAAATGGATTAAAAACTTGAACGTAATACCTGAAACCATAAAACTCATAGAAGACAACATAGGCAGAAAGCTGCTTGACATCTGTCTTGTTGATGATTTTTTTGGATTTGACACAAAAACACAGGCAACAAAAGCTAAAATAAACAAGTAGGACTACATCAAACTAAAAAGGTCCTGCACAGCAAAAGAAACCATCAATGAAGTGAAAAATCAGACTATCAAATGGGAGAAAATATTTGCAAATTAAATATCTGATAAGGGGTTAATATACAGAATATATAAAGAACTCATATAACTCAACAGCAAAAAAAAATCTGATTAAGTATTATTCAGCCTTAAATTATTTGTAATAACCTGGATACACCATGAAGGCATTATGCTAAGTGAAATAAGTCATACAGAGAAAGACAAATGCTACATGATCTCACTTTTATGTAGAATCTAAACTAAAACAAACACAAAAAATCCTCATAGATACAGAGAACAGATTGGTGGTTGCAGGAGGCAGGGGTCAGGTGGGGAAGGTGGGTGAAGTGGATAAAAGGGGTCAAAGGTGCAGACTTCCAGTTACAAATAATTCATGGGGAGGTAATGCACAGTATGGTAACATAGTTAATAACACTGTATTGTACATTTGAAAGTTTCTAAGAGAGCAGATCTTAAAAGTTATCATCACACACACACAAAATTACAACTAAGCATGGTGATGGATGTTAACTAGATTTATTGTGGTGATCATTTATTTCTCTCTATATTTATATACAGGTGTTTTACACCTGAAACTAATATGCTTTATGTCAATTATATCTCAATTTTTAAAACAAGCACTGCAAGTCAGACTGTTCATCCTTTTCCTCACTAAGGTGTTATATTTTCAATTGTGATGTGACAACTTAGATAGTGAAGCACATTGTGGGAGAAACCATTTTGACTTTTCAGTGTTTACTAAAGTATTTTAGATGAAAAAAATAAAGCATTTTATCAGATTTTGGTTTTTAATTATTTTTCTGTATAGTTTCATGCCAATGTAGTTTTCTAATGAAAGTTATAGATTCTGAATGGTGTATTTTTAAATCTTTCAATCTCTGAGCTCTCTGAAATTTTGCTACTTGGCAAGGATGGCCACGTCCTGTCATTTGATTTACATTTTCAACAATGAATTAGTTAAAAAAAAACTTTATTTTGTAGACATAGGTTATCATTAAAATTCAGCTGACCCAGTTAACTCTGATTTTTATATTTTAAATTTATTATTTAAAAGGTAAGATCTTTACTTGGTGGTAAACCAGGTACGGAATTTTTTTTTTTTTAAAGGGCTTCAAATGCTTGGCTTATATATTTATTTATTTATTTATTAATTTATGGCTGTGTTGGGTCTTCATTTCTGTGCGAGGGCTTTCTCTAGTTGTGGCAAGCGGGGACCACTCTTCATTGTGGTGCGAGGGCCTCTCACTCTCGTGGCCTCTCTTGTTGCGGAGCACAGGCTGCAGACGCGCAGGCTCAGTAGTTGTGGCTCACGGGCCAAGTTGCTCCGCGTCATGTGGGATCTTCCCAGACCAGGGCTCGAACCCGTGTCCCCTGCATTAGCAGGCAGATTCTCAACCACTGTGCCACCAGGGAAGCCCTGGAATTTTTTCAATAATAAAAATATTCCCATTAGCTCTCTGTTATATGCATGGCAGTGCACATACATCAATCCCAGTCTCCCAGTTCATCCCACCCCACACCGTGTCCACACGTCCGTTCTCTACATGTGGGTCTCTATTCCTGCCCTGCAAATAGGTTCATCTGTACCATTTTTCTAAATCCCACATATCTGTGTTAATATACGATATTTGTTTTTCTGACTTACTTCACATTTTATGACAGACTCTAGGTCCACTGCCATGTGTAAAACGGATAGCTAGTGGGAACCTGCTGTATAATGCAGGGAGCTCAGCTTGGTGCTCTGTGGTGACCTCGAGGGGTGGGATTGTGGGTGGGGGTTGGGAGGGAGGTCCAAGAGGGAGGGGATATATGTATACATGTAGCGGATGCACTTCGTTGTGAAGCAGAAACTAACACAACATTGTAAAGCAACTATACCCCAATTCAAAAAAAACAGTTTATTTAAAAAAATATATTCTCTGGCCAAGTTTCAAAGGTATCCTATTTGAGATTTTTTTCATCCTTTTAATAGCTATACTGATGTGCTTCTGAACTTTTAAATAAAGTTTTAATTTTAAAATATTCAACTTACATGGCTATAATATAAGAACAGATTTGCTGACATCTTTTGTCTCTTATTCCCTGGTCTTTGGTACTTTTTGTCTTTTAAATATTCCTTTACTGTAATTTTAATGATTAAGAAGGAGCAGATATTCATGCATATATACTCAATAGTTCATATTTATCCAGAAGCCACCTCATAACGTTTTTCTTACTGTTTATTGAAAATAAAGCGCAGACACTAAAAACTATATAAAACAAATGTATATCACAAACAGTTATAAGACAAACACTCTTATAACTACCACACAGGTCAGGAATAGAACTGCCAGTTATCCCCAGAAACTTTTATGGATCCCAACCCAGCCACAAGCCTATCTCTCCTGCAGTAAGTAAGCAGTTCCTCTTTTTCTTTTATGGTTTATGACTCGGGTGTACATCTTTTAAAACTGTAGTTTAGTCTTGTTTGTTTTACTCTTGTGTCTTTTAGTCTACAAGTTCTCCTTCCATTGCCTTTTCCCCACTTTATAATTTAATTGTTGAAGATCCCCAGCCATTTAACCTGTAGAGATTCCTACAGCCTGGGTTTTGCTGATTATAGTCTCATGGTGTAGTTAAGCATGTTTCTCCCTCTGTATTTCCTGCAAATTGGTAGCCACATATAGGGGCCTAGCCAAGGGCAGTTTTGCTTGTTTGTTTTTGGCAAGACTATGGGTGATATTGTGTTCTTTCATTAGGAAGCACAAAATGTCTATCATCATTCTGTGATGTTAGTTAACAGTTGTGATTCCTCAACTCCCTACATACATTAGATCATTTAGGGGATTGCAAAATGGAGATATTCTTGTTCTTTCACTTCTTTTTCAGTTATTGGCTGGAATACATCCCCTAATCTACTATTTGGCTAGTTGTATTATTGTATGTATAGAAAAGGTGGAATAAATGCTTGATTCTTCACCTTTGTTTACCAGTTTTGGAAATAATGAGTTGGCTTTCTTTCATCTGCTAAATGCGAATAATTTTTTGTTGTATCATTTTGAACTTCTGAATTTAATCATATTTGACCTGTTGCAATCCATTGCAATTTTTGTCCTTACTGAAGTTCATATTGTCCCATTTCTGGCTGGTGAGATCCTCTTCAAGCTCCCAGAGTTCTTTTAACGTGACTCCAGGTTTGATACCTTTTACAGCTTGGTTTCTAGTAGGACAAGGTGTTCCAGGCTCAGCTGGAGAATGGACAGGAATTATGAATTTATCTATGAGCATGCTGTGAACCAGTGGTTGTAAACTGGTATTGAGGGGCCAAAAGTAGCCACCAGCCACGTTGTCCCTTTTTATTGTCAAAAGAAACAAATCATTATTCAAGAGCAAAAAAAATCAATTTTTTTAGCATTTACTATGTGCCAGGTGTTGTACTAGTTTCTGGGACTATGGTGGTTAATAAGAGATAAAGCTGCCCTCAGGGAATTTACAATCTGATGAGGAAAACAATACAAGCCAAAACACTATCAAGTAAACTTGTAGGACCCTAGGATGGTGTGAGTCTTAGAAGGGTCCTAACTCAGGGTATTGGAGGTCAAAGAAAGATTTGCAAGTGATATATTATTTAATCTCCTATTTAAAACTTAAGTGTTCCAGGTAAAGAAAGATAAGGGAAAATTACTCAAGGCAGAGAAAGTATAGATGAACCTGATTTCCTTTAGTTAGAAAAGCCATCAGCATGTCTGTATTAAACATATTCTGTTCCAAAACTTCCAGAAATCTGATCCTGTGTCCAGTCTTTCTGTTACCACTGCCTTTTCTCTTGCCAGAGACGACCACAAGTAATATTTTTCTCCACAGAATCCAAGTTTTAAATTGGAGTCATTTCTGTCCTAATCCAGACTGGATAAGTTGGTATCACTTACTGTTGATTTTTTCTTTTTTTCCAAGATGAGTTTTCCAGAATCAACCTTGCTATTCCGTCTTACTTGTTGGCATTTTAATTACCATAATATTTACCCCTCCAATGAACTGTCTTTTCTAGCTGACATTCATACTTAATTGCAGCCTTCTTTACTTTTAAAGATATGATTCTTGTACTTATCCTACTTTTTATTCCTTTGTCCATGTCAGAAGGAAACACTGAAACAGCTTATCTGTGACAAAATACAAGGAAAACTATAATTATTAGCTTATTATCAATATGGAAACTGGTCATGATGAATTTCATTCTAATGTATTATTTCAGTAAGAATATCGATCTAACCATTTTGGAGCAACACTGTTGGCCTTTTCTCAGCACAGATTTTTCTGACACTTTGGTCCATTTCTATTTCTTGAGAAAACCGTTTTAGACTGCTAAAGTATAATTTCTGAAAAGGTAAAATTATGATTTTCAGGCAAATATGAAGTAAACATGGGTCAAAGATTTTATTCAATTTGTTAATTAATGATGGAACAAGTAAGATGTTAATACAAATTCAAAGAACATTGAGCTATTTATAGACAATTGAATATGGGAATGTTAGAATAAGATAGTTGAGTTTGATACAAAACTGATTAGTATCCTGTATGTTAAGCTATATAACCTTTGGGGTTATTGTTTTTTTCACCAAACAGAAGAATTAGCATATAGTTAGTTAGTAAACAGTGAGTCTAACAAAGTACATTCCCCTAATCCTTGGGTGGCTCTGTGTCCCATATGACACTGAAAAGACCTGTTATATTTTTTTTTGCCTTTTTTTCAAGTTGTGAATGATTAGAGAATTTTCTTTGGGTCTGAGGATTGTTCATGAATAACTGATGAAGTAAGCTCTGTTTTAGTATACTTAGTAAGTTTTGTATTCCAATGTCAGACAACTGCCTAACGATTAATCTTTAATATTGAAGTTTTGAGGAGAATAAATCATTTTTATTGGACATCAAAGAAAGGCAAAGGGAATTTCTATATGCTTAATAGATTTAAAGTAATTTGCTATGGAATAAACTCTCTATATTTTTATGTTCCCTAGGGTTTTCCTGGAGATATTGGGATTCCTGGACAAAATGGCCCTGAAGGATCAAAGGTAAGGAAAAAAGAAAGAAAAAGAAAAACAGAAGAAGAAAAAAGTATGGTATCTATAGTTTTCTAATGTCAAATCTCAATGAATGGGTAAAAAAATATTTTAGAAATATCAGAACATTTCTGGATATTTTTGAGCTGACTCGGTGCATTTAAAAAACCTTGTACAGCTTGTTTTGAGATAATCAGGAAGTAGTTTGCGTGTCTGGTTGTTCTTTTGGTATCATTTGTTTAGTAGGAGTATGTTTATACAGCCTCTTGGGTTCAGGTCATTGAAAATGATTTTCCTGGTTTGGTCTAGACTTAGATTAGGTGACAATATTTGCAAAGCACATAAATAACTGAAAAAACGATTTCTTATAAGAGGTGAAAAAAATTTAAAAACCCAAAAACCTATAGCCTACACTGAATAGATGAGAGTTTTCTGACCACTAAAACTCTTTAGGGCCTATTAAATATCCACTGATTAAAATAAAAGAAAGCCTATGGTGTTCTGGGATTTATACATAGTACAAACTACCTGCAGAAACCTAATCATTTCTAACTTCCTTTACTGTTGTTGTGTATGTATACTAGAAATTATCCATAGAAAACCTTTAAATACCAAGCTTTGCCAAGCAGGCTGACATAGAATGAGCATCGTAAACAAATAAAGTATTGTGAATAGACACAGAACAATGAAATAGCCTGAAGTTTGGAGAACTGGCAGGTTACGAAGTATAGCTGCTGTGGAAGGTTATTAGTGTGAGCAGAGAGGAAGTGTTAGGGGATGAAGCTGGAAAGGATATTAATATAGCTATATTTGTTAGTGTACTATCGTGTCAAGTACTACAGTACTGTAGTAAATGTTTTACAGATACCTCATTTAATCTTCACAACATCTTTATGAGGTAGATTTTATCCCCATTTTATAGGTAGTTAAGTTATTCCCTCAGTCACATAACTATCAGGTGACTTAGTCAGGATTCTCACCCAGACATGATTTCAAAGTCTGAGCTCTTAACCACTTAGTTTGGGGATTAAATTGTGGGGAAGTTTTAAGACCATGTTGAAGAGTTCCTACTTCTACCATGGGCATCATGGAGTAATCAAAGATTTTTAAATAGTAAAGTAATCTAGGTGATTTATGTTTTAAAAAAGATACCTCTTATGTCAGCATGGAGGATGGTTTAACAAGAGAAAAAATGAAGGCAAAGAGATGAGCTAGAAAAAGCTAGAAAAGAAGTTATAAAGATCTGAAGTGAAACAACATTCATTCAATCAACAAATATTTACTGGCTGCCTCTTACGTGACAGCCATTGTGCTAGACCCTAGGGCTACAAAGATGAAAAGTCCTGCTTCCTACTTTCAAGAAACTTACAATCTAGAGAAATATATGCAGGAAATCCTTTATAATAACCATGTGAATAACATATAACATGTGATACTGCATGAGTATATGGTTAGGGGACTCAGATTACACTTTGTAGAGAAGGTAGCACTTGAGCTGACATGATGAATGAGTCAGAATTTGTAGACAGACAAGTAAGATATATGGCATTCAGGAAAAGGAAACTTGTGAGAGGATGAAGGTGCAGTATTTGGAACACATTTGTACTAAAAGTTATTCATTGTTTATGTGAAATTCAAATCTAACTGGGCATCCTGTGTGTTATTTGAAAACACTACTGGCCACCTAACAACTCTCCCTGTACATATTCAGCCGTATTTCCCCCTCCCTTTCTGTCTCCACAGAAAAGTTATTCCTCCCCCTCCCCAGTATTCAAATTTAACATGTTTTGTATCAAACCCTCTCCTGACCCCTGAATGACCTCATGCCATCAATTATCACCTTTATCCTGATCTCTCCTTTGACTCATAATTTCCTATCTTTGCCCTTGGAACCATTTTCACTGCCAATGTTTTAGTTTAGGCCCTATTTATTCTTCACCAGGATTAGTGTAATAGCCCTCTAATTGTTCTTGCCACGATTCTGACATTTCTTCAAATCTACATCCAAACTACTGATGTAATAATGTTTGTAAAGTATAGATTTCATCATGTCATTCTTGTACTTAAATTCTTCAGTATCTCCATAGCTTCCAGGTTAAGGATTATAATTCTTTACTTTTTACACAAGGTTCTTTGTGACTTACTCTCCCTCTCCCTCTCTAACTCTGTTGTCATCTAGTCACATCTCCCATTGCTCTTTCAAAAGCGTTACTCCAGGTAGACTATTTAGAGTACCAAACCATGCCATACTTGTTCAAATCTCACAGCTTCCTGCATGCTGTTTTTTTAATCTGGATCTGTGCCCCACTTATCTAGCTAACACCTACACATCACATGCCACATTGTCCAGGAAGCTTTTCCTGTTCCTCTCAAATCTAATTGAGATGTCTCTTCTCTGTATTTCTAAAAAAATCTATCAAGCACTTATCTTCATATAACTGCTGATTTGTTTATCTCTCTATTAGACTATAAGCTTTTTGAGAAAGACACTAATTGGTTTTATACATATCACAATAACCATGATAATATCCATAGCACATAATAGGAACATAATAGATATTGGCTGAGTGGATGATTGATTGAATGACTGTTTAAAAGCTAATTCAGAAATAGAAACAATACAACTTGGTAACTGATTAACTGAAGGTGATGGGAGAAAGAGAAGTCAAAGATAAAACTGGGACTATGACTTGGGTTACTGATGTCATTGAATTAACTAAGGAACTCAGAAGGAGGAGCAGGTTTGGAAGATGGGGAAGACAAGAAATTTGATTCTGGATATATTTAGCTTGCGGTATCTGGTTGACGTTGAGACAGAAATAATCAATATCTAGTAGTAAACCAAATCCCAAAGTAGAAATAGTAGCATGAATGGACATTGAGAGAGAGAGGTAGTATAGAGAACTGAGTTGAGAATTTCTCATATGTAATTTAGCCCCTTACCTGCTGTATGTTTAGGAACTTGAACTTGATGCATATATAAACACATTCATTTTTCCATTCATTCAGTAATTCATTCGTTTAACATTTATTGAGTTTCTTTTATGTTTTAACCCAGGTACTAAATGTGGGTTGATAAAGATTTCTGAACTATGGTCCCTCCCCTTGATGAGATTACAGTTCAGAGAGAGGTTGGGAAAAAAAGAATCACAAAGTATTGTAAGACGCTATATAAAAGAGTTGGTGAAGGGCTATGAGAGCCTAGATAATTGAGCAACAGATTCTGCCTTAGGAAATTGGGAATTACTTCAAGAGGAAGTAATAATTGAACTTAATTTTTTTTTCTTCTGTAGGGTTTCCTAACTTTAAAAAAATGTTATTGAAGTATAGCTAATATACAATATTATATAAGTTACAGGTGTACAACACGGTGATTCACAATTTTCTAAAAATTAAAAAAAATTAATTTTATATTGAGTATAGATGATTAACAATGTTGTGTTAGTTTCAGGTGTACAGCAAAGTGATTCAGTTATACGTATACATGTGTATGTTCTTTTTCAAATTCTTTTCCCATTTAGGTTGTTACAGAATATTGAACAGCATTCCCTGTGCTATACAGTAGGTCCTTGTTGGTTATCTATTTTAAATATAGCAGTGTGTACATATCAATCCCAAACTCCCAATCTATCCTTCCCCCCCACTTTGTCCCCCTGGTAACCATAAGTTCATTATCTAAGTCTGTGAGTCTGTTTCTGTTTTGTAAATAAGTACATTTGTATCCTTTTTTTAAAGATTCCACATATAAGCGATATCATGTGATATTTTTCTTTCTCTGTCTGACTTACTTCACTTAGTATGATAATCTCCAGGTCCATCCATGTTGCTGCAAATGGCGTTATTTCATTCTTTTTTAATGGCTGAGTAATATTCCATTGTATATATGTACGACATCTTCTTTATCCATTCATCTTTTGATGGACATTTAGGATGCTTCCATGTCTTGGCTATTGTGAACAGCGCTGCAGTGAACACTGGGGTGCATGTATCCTTTCAAACCATGTTTTTCTCTGGATATATGGCCAAGGCTGGGATTGCTGGATCATATGGCCACTCTATTTTTAAGTTCTTAAGGAACCTCCATACTGTTCTCCACAGTGGCTGTACCAATGTACATTCCCACCAGCAGTGTAGGAGGGTTCCCTTTTCTCCACACCCTCTCCAGCATTTATTGTTTGTAGACTTTTTGATGATGGCCATTCTGACTGGTATGAGGTAATATCTCATTGTAGTTTTGATTTGCATTTCTCTAATAATTAGTGATGTTGAGCATCTTTTCATGCACCTCTCGGCCATCTGTATGTCTTCTTTGGAGAAATGTCTATTTAGATTTTTTGCGCATTTTTTGATTCAGTTGTTTGCTTTTTTGATATTGTGCTTCATGAGCTGTTTGTAAATTTTGGAGATTAATCTCTTGTCAGTCACATCATTTGCAAATATTTTCTCCCTTCTGTGGGTTGTCTTTGGTTTTGTTTATGGTTTCCTTTGCTGTGCAAAAGCTTTTGAGTTTAATTATGTCCCATTTGTTTATTTTTGCTTTTATTTCCATTACTCTAGGATATGGATCAAAAAGATATTGCTGTGATTAATGTCAAAGAGTATTCTGCCCATGTTTTCCTCTAAGAGTTTTACAGTATCTGAACTTACATTTAGGTCTTTAATCCATTTTGAGTTTATTTTTGCGTATAGTGTTAGAGATTGTTCTAATTTCATTTCTTTTTTTTTACACGTATCTGTCCATTTTTTCCAGCACCACTTATTGAAGACACTGTCTTTTCCCCATTGTGTAGTCTTCCTTCCTTTGTCATAGATTAATTTACCATAGGTGCATGGGTTTATTTCTGGGCTTCCTATCCTGTTCCATTGATCTATATTTCTGTTTTTGTGCCAGTGCCACACGTTTTGGTGATTGTATCTTTTCTTTTTTTTTTTCAAAGAAGATGTTGGGGGTAGGAGTTTATTAATTTATTTATTTTTGCTGTGTTGGGTCTTCGTTTCTGTGCGAGGGCTTTCTCTAGTTGTGACAAGCGGGGGCCACTCTTCATCGTGGTGCAGGGGCCTCTCACTATCGCGGCCTCGCTTGTTGCGGAGCACAGGCTCCAGATGCACAGGCTCAGTAGTTGTGGCTCATGGACCTAGTTGCTCCGCGGCATATGGGATCCTCCCAGACCAGTGCTCGAACCTGTGTCCCCTGCATTAACAGGCAGATTCTCAACCACTGCGCCACCAGGGAAGCCCTGGTGATTGTATCTTTGTAGAATAGTCTGAAGTCAAGGAGTGTGATTCCTCCACCTCCGTTTTTCTTTCTCAAGACTGCTTTGGCTATTCAGTGTCTTTTGTGTCTCCCTGTAAATTTTAAGATATTTGCTCTAGTTCTGTGAAAACTGCCATGTGTAATTTGATAGGGATTGCACTGAATCTGTATATTGCCTTGGGTAGTTTAGTCATTTTGACAATGTCGATTCTTCCAATCCAAGAACAGGGTTTATCTTTCCAAATGTTTGTGTCATCTTCGATTTCTTTCCTCAGTGTCTTATAGTTTTCAGAGTACAGGTCTTTTGCCTCCTTAGGTAGGTATATTCCTAGGTATTTTATTCTTTTTCATGCGATGGTAAATGGAATTGTTTCTTTCATTTCTCCTTCTGATGTTTCATTGTTACTATATAGAAATGCAACAGATTGCTGTGTATTAATTTTGTGTCCTGCAACTTTACCAAATTCATTGGTGAGCTCTAGTAGTTTTCTGGTAGCATCTTTAGGATTTTCTATGTGTAATATCATGTCATCTACAAACAGTGACAGTTTTACTTCTTTTCCAATTTGGATTCCCTTTATTTCTTCTTCTTCTCTGATTTCCATGGCTAAGACTTCCAAAACTATGTTGAATAAAAGTGGCAAGAGTGGATATCCTTGTCTTGTTACTGATCTTAGAGGAAATGCTTTCAGTTTTTCATCATTGAGTGTGTTAGCTGTAGGTTTGTCATATATGGCCTTTATTATGTTGTTGGTGTGTTCCCTCTATGCCCACTTTCTGGAGAGTTTTTAATCATAAATGGGTGTTGAATTTTGTCAAAAGCTTTTTCTGCATCTATTGAGGTGATCATTTGGGTTTTCAATTTGTTGATGTGTTGTATCACACTGATTGATTTGCAGATATGGAAAAATCCTTGCATCCCTGGGACAAATCCCTCTTGATCATGGTGTATGATCCTTTTAATGTAGCACTTTTTTATTTTATACATAATAGTTTGTACCTCTTAATCCCTACCCCATCTTGCACTCCACCCCCTAACTTTATGTTTTAAAGTATGCATATCATACTAGGTGAAGAACACAAGATGGCTTTGTAAATCCTCTTCAGTTTGTAAATTTTGTTTCTATTAAATTTTTGTTAAGAACAGTGTCAGAGAACTGAAGAAAGGCAGTTGACCTTTTGAATAGTATTATAATAGTGATCTTTAATACTTCTCATTACTTCCTTTTGTCTTAAAATTACAATATAAAAGTGGGACAAAAGATCTGAAAGCCAGACATTTTAATGAATATTAATGGTTGAATTTCCAGTGGGTAGTAGTTACTTTTTAGATTGCTTTATCTAAATTTTTTCAATAAACATGAGCTTGTAGCCTCATCAGCACCAACATTATGAGACTAATTGTTTTTCTACACATGACTGAATTTTAATATAATATCATAGATGATTTAATCAAAATAACCAGAGAATTTTAAAGGAAGAGGAATATTATTTTACGTTTTATAGGTTGGGAAGGGTCTGTTTTTGTCTCTCTTTTTCGTCCTTCCTATTTGCCTCAAAATTGTTTCTAGAAACAGAAGGGAAAAGTAGAGGCAAACATAGTGACCCTATTTGCCTGATGTGTTTTTTTAGTTGTGTACACTATGTCATGGAAGCATCTTAAAACTTCCTATATTTTCGTATATATGTCTTCTTTAGAAAGTGGGGACAATATAAATTATTCAAGTTATGTTTCAGTTATACAAGATGGTCATCAAAAAAATCATGCACGCTCTGTTTGAAATACGTGGTTACACTATTTGCAAACTTTTCCAGAGCAATTTGGCACAGCTCTAAAGAAGCCTTTCATTTTCTCCTCATTTTCTGCCAGTTGACTAAAAACCTCAAACTAACATTGGAGACTTGTGTTAACTATGGTTCTGTTGATTGTGGGACTGTGTGTGTACGTATATATGTATATAGATACAAAGCATACTTCAACAAGCCTTCTTGAGAGCTACCCAGTTTGGCAATCTGTTTTCAAGCATCCCATAACATTAGCAAAACCACATCCCTTGCTGCTTACTGCAGAAAGTGAGTACCCAATAAATATTCTCTGTTCTCCAGTAAACAGAGGAATAACTTATTTGTTGCCATAATGGTTTATGTTGTTACTTTGGTTATGGAATTAAGGATGGTAAAGCAGGCTGTTCTTGTTTGTTGTATAACATCCCTGGTAAGTTTTTTGAAAAAGCCTATTCGTGAGGTTATGTTACAGAATATATGGAAATAATTTTTACACTGAGTTATTAAAATATGTTATGTGTTTACCTATATAGCTAACAGATTAGTTATATTAGTTATAATAGATCTGGTGAACTAACTTAATAAGAGGAAAATGCATTCCTAAATAGTTCTCTGAGGTCACCTCAAGCCAGCCCTGAAGATTCACATTCCAAAATCAAGATTTTGTTCGCAGATTTCTTATTTTAACCATTTTATATTCCAGGCAGCATTTAGTTAGCTGAGAAATATTTATTGAGTTATACAATGGGCAATGGACTTTGTTAAGCAATTACTTGGAAATAAGATTAAAACATGCTCTTCTGTCTACTAGGAACTTGTAATCCACTGGAAACATGAGATTTCCACGTGTGAAAAGTTAAAAAGTAAACTAGGCAGCACATAATAAATGGATAAGGAGCTCAGAGAAGAGAATAATTTGTGTGGCCATTTTTCTGAGAGTCTTCATAGAGAAATCGGGATTTGAGTAGAATGAGTTGGATTTGGCCAAGTAGAACGAAGGAATGAGAGATTTTGTGCAACAGGTACAAAACCAACACAATGATGGAGGTGTGGAAATAAACCTACCTGACTTAAAAAAAAAAAGTTAGTAGGTAGATTGTGACTGATCTTAAATATAAAGTTGAGGAGCTTGAATGCTAATAAGCCCATGGAAGTTTTTTTTTTAATTGTGGTAAAAAGCATATAACATAAAATCTACTCTCAACAAATTTTTAAGTGTACAGTACAGTACGGTTAACTATATGCATATTTTTGCACAGCAGATCTCTAGAATGTTTTTATCTTACATAACTCAAACCCTATACCCATTTAACAGCAACTCCAATTTCTACCTCCCCCAACCACTGGCAACCATCACTCTTTCTGCTTCTATGAGTCTGACTACTTTAGATACCTCATATAAGTAGAATCATGCAATATTTGTCTTTCTGGGACTGGCTTATTTCACTTAGCATAAGGACTTCAGGGTTCGTCCATATTATAGCCTATGTCAAAATTTCGTTCTTTTTATTTATTTATTTTATTTTTAAAAACACAACATGTTTATATTTTAATACACAACCAAAATACAAAACACTATAGTAAATTGATGGCAATAAAATATGGTATTTCATTTGCATTGCATGACATATGGTTAACATCCTTAGTCGTAAATGAGTTCTTAGAAACTGGTAACGAAGATGTCGATATACCAAGAGGAATGGGAAAAAAAACAGAAGAAAGTGAAATAACACAAGTAACTAGGAAGGATTAAGCATATATGAAGATGACTGAGCTGAACAATAACAGAAGAAAAGCAATTGTTTTGTAATATCATATTACCAAAGATTAGAAATTTAACATTTATACAGTTTTAGGAAACATACCCACGTAAACACAGGGGGACAAGATTGATGAAGTCCTGTCTATATAGTAAGGGAAAATCTAGTTTGGACTCAAAAGTATAAATTTGGGATATCCTTAGTCCTAACAGTTCCAATTCATTGGAATTATTTCAACAAATTAGTTGGATAAATTTACAGTTTATATATAAACCGTGTTTACTGCATAGAAAATTTGTAGCTAGTATTTGGACCCCCCAGAAATGACTTGCATATTAATTTGTTTATCAATACACCCAAAAGGATGTGCACTAAATTTACACAGTGAAACAAAATAGAATTTTGTTCATTTTAAAGGCTGCATAATAATAGTCCATTATCCAGTAGTCCAAAACCCCACATTTTCTTTATTCACTCATCCGTCAATGAACATTAAGGTTGTTTCCACCTATGGACATACCTTGGAGATTTTGCAGTTTCAGTTCCAGACCACTGCAACAAAGCAAATATCACAACAAATCCAGTCACACAAATTTTTTGGTTTCCCATGCATACAGAAGTTATGTTTATACTATACTGTTGTCTATTAAGTATGCAATAGCATTATGTCTAAAAAATGTACATACCTCAATTAAAAAATACTTTATTAGTAAAAAATGTTAACCATCATCTGACAATGCAGGGTTGCCAAAAAGTTTCAATTTGTAAAAAATGCAGTATCTGTGAAGTGCAATAAGGTGACGCTTAATAAAATAAGGAATGCCTGTGTGAACATGGTAGTGCAGATATCTCTTGAAATCCTGTTTTTTATTCTTCTGTATAATATCCAGAAGTGGGATGGCTGGATCATATGGTAGTTCTATTTTAATTTTTGGAGGAACTGTTTTCATAGTGGCTGTACCATTTTACATTCTCATCAACAGTACACAAGATTTCAAATTTCTCTACATTTTTGCCAATACTTGTTATTTTCTGTTTGTTTGTTTTATAATGGCCATCCTAGCAGGTGTGAGCTGGTCTCTCATTATGGCTTTGATTTTCATTTCCCTGATGATTAGTGATGTTGAACAATTTTTCATGTGCCTCTTGGCCATTTGTACATCTTATTTCCAGTAATATGTGTTCAAGTCCTTTGCCCATTAGTTTAATTGTGTTATTTGATTTTTGCTATTGGGTAGTAGGAGTTCCTTATATATTTCAGGTATTAAACCCTGTCAGGTATTTGGTTTGCAAATATCTTCTCCCATTCTTTAGGTTGTCTTTTCACTTGGTTGATTGTTTTCTCTACTGTGCAGAAGTATTTAGTTTGATGTAGTCCCAGTAGTCTCTTTTTTGCTTTTGTTGCCTTTGCATTTGGTGCCAAATCCAAAAATCATCACCAAGACTGATATCAAGGAGATTTCTGCCTATATTTTCTTCTAGGAGTTTTATGGTTCAGGGATTACTAGTCTTTAATCCATTTGCTTATTGATGTAAGTGTATTTTAAGTTGATTTATGTGTATCGTGTAAGATGAGGTTCAATTTCATTCTTCTGCATGTGGATATCCAGTTTTCCTAACACCATTTGTAGAAGAAACTACCTTTTCTCCATTGTTTAGTCTTGGCACCCTTATCAAAGACCATTTGATGGTATAAGCATCAGTTTATTTCTGGGCTTTCTATTGTGTTCCATTGGTCTATATCTCTGTCTTTTTTGCTGGTACAAAACTCTTTTGATGATTATAGCTTTGTAATATGTTTTGAAGTCAAGAAGTGTTATTCTTTCTCAAAGCTGTTTTGGTCAGGGTCCTGTTTGGTTCCATATGAATTGTAGAATTCTTTTTTTATCCCTATCTGCAAAAAATTCCATTGGAATCTTGCTAAGGATTGCATTGAATCTGTAGATTGCTTTGGGCAGTATGGACATTTTAAGAATATTAAGTCTTCCAGTTCATGAATATGGGATGTCTTTCCATTGTTTGTGTCTTCTTTAATTTCTGTCAGCAATGTTTTATAGTGCAGGGGTCCCCAACCCCCAGGCCACGGACGGGTACCCTGTGGGGCCTGTTAGGAACTGGGCCCCACAGCAGGAGGTGAGGGGTGGGCAAGCAAGCAAAGGTTCATCTGCTGCTCCCATCACTCCCCATCGCTTGCATTACTGCCTGAACCATACCCCGCCCCCACTATCTGTGGAAAAATTGTCTTCCATGAAACTGGTCCCTGGTGCCAAAAAGGTTGGGGACCACTGTTGTAGTGGACTATCTTTCCATTTATTTGTGTACTTTTTAATTTCTTGCGTCAATGTCTCATAGTTTTCAGTGTACAGGTCTTTCACCTCCTTGGTTACATTTATTCCCATGTGCTTTATTCTTTTGGGTGCAATTGTAAATGGGATTGTTTTCTTAATTTCACTTTTTGATGGTTATGAGTGTATAGAAATGCAACAGTGTATTGATTTTGTATCCTGCAACTCTACTCAATTCATCTATTACTTGTAACAGTTTTTTGGTGGACTCTCTATGGTTTTATATATATGGTGTCGTGTCATCTGCAAATAGTGACCATTTTACTTCTTTCTAATTTGGATGCCTTTCCTTCCTTCCTTCCTTCCTTCCTTCCTTCCTTCCTTCCTTCCTTCCTTCCTTCCTTCCTTCCCCTAATTGCTGTGGCTCAGACTTTCAATTCTATGTTGATTAAAAGTGGCAAAAGTGGGCATCTTTTTATTGTTTCTGATCTTTGAAAAAAAGCTTTCAGCTTTTCATTGTTGAATATGATATACACTGTGGATTTGTCATATATAGACTTTATTATGTGGAGGTACATTCCCTCTATACCCACTTTGTTGAGGCGTTCTTTTTTAATCATAAGTAGATGTTTAATTTTGTCAAATGCTTTTTTTTACATCTATTGAGATGGTCATATGATTTTTATCTTTTATTTTGTTAGTGTGTTGTATCACCTTGATTTGATGCAGAGATTTTGAATCATCCTTGCATCCCTGGGATAAATCCCACTTGATTTTGGTGTATGATACTTTTAATGTACTCTTTTTTATTGAAGTATAGTTGACTTACAATACTGTGCTTTAGGGAGGCTGTGTCTCTGTGCACCCACTTGTGCTAGCAAGGTATAGGGAGAGTGCAAAAATGGTGTTCACCAGAACCTCCATCTGCAAAGTCCCAACTCATACCTGCCCCTCCAGCAGTCACTTTAAGATTAATAAATGAATCTCCTTCACATATAGTCCAGGCACTTCTCTAACTACTGCCTTTACACTGAGTCTCAGGAAGTGTGAGACCATGCGTGAGTCACTCAAAAGGAGTATCTCAGATTTCACAGCCCCCCAGTTCCCCTGGATTGAGTCCCATTGGGTTTCCAAAGCCAGATGTTTTGGGCGCCTCATCTTTTCAGTGCAGGTATCAAGGTTTGACACAAGCCCCTTGCATCTCAGGAAGTAGATCCAGACCCATGAGAGCCCTCCCTATTGTGGGTTGCTTAATGGAGGTGGGTTTTTTGGTGAAACTACATGTCCACCTCTCCTACCTATTTAAATGTGCCTCTTTTATCCTTTGTCTTGGAGGAGCTATTTAGCTAGTTCTTTTTCAGTGGTAATTGTTTCGTATGTAGCAGTAGATTTGGTGTGTCCATGGGAAGAGATGCTATCTTGGACTGCCCCCCAATTGCTAGTTTTTCCAAGGACTTTTGCGTATATATTCATCAGAGATATTGGCCAGTGATTTTATTTTCTTGTAGTGTCTTTATTTGGCTTTGGTATCAGGGTAATGCTGGCCTCATAAAATGAGTTTGGAAGTATTCCCTTCTCTTCAGTTTTTTGGAAGAGTTTCAGAAGGATTTACATTAATTCTTTTTATAATGTTTGGTAGACTTATCCAGTGAAGTCATCTGGTCCTAGACTTTTATTTACTAGGAGTTTTTTGATTACTGATTTAATCTCCTTATTAGTTATAGATCTGTTCAGATTTTCTATTTCTTCATGATTCAGTTTTGGTAGGTTGTATGTTTCTAGGAATTTTATCTATTTCTTCTAGGTTATCCAGTTTGTTGCTGATATTAGTCTCTTGTGATCCTTTTTATTTCTGTGGCATTAGTTCTAATTTGCCTTGTTTCATTCTGATTTTATTTGAACCTTATCTTATTTTTCCTTAGTCTAGCTAAAGATGTCAATTTTATTGATCTTTTCAAAGAATCAACTTCTAGTTTTGTTGATTTTTTTCTATTGTTTTTCTACTCTTAATTCACTTATTTCTGTTCTAATCTTCATTATTTTATTTCTTACGTTAACTTTGGACTTAATTTGTTCTCCTTTCTCTAGTTCCTTGAGGTGTAAGGTTAGGTAATTTATTTGAGATCTTTCTCCTTTTATAATGTAGATGTTTACCACCATAAAATTCCCTGTTAGTATTGCTTTTGCTGCATCCCATAAATTTTGGTATGCTGTGTTTTCATTTTTATTTGTCTCCTAGTTGTGAATTTTTCACTTTTCCTTCTATTGATTTCTAGTTTGATTCCATTGTGGTTAGAAAAGATAGTTGGTATGATTTCAATCTTATTATATTTGTTAAAAACTCGCTTTGTGACCTAATATGTGAGCTATGCTGGAGAATGTTTTGTGTGTGCTTGAAAAGAATGTGTATTCTGCTACTTTGTTCTGTATATGTCTGTTAGGTCAATTTGGTCAATGCCATTGTTCAGATCCTCTGTTCCCTTATTGATCTTCTATCTGGTTGTTGTATCAATGATTGAAAGTAGGGTATTGAAATCTCTTGCATTTATTGTGTTGCTCTCTCTTTGCTCTATTCTGTCAGTTTTTGCTTAATGTATTTGGGTACTCTGATATTGTGTGCATATTTATGAATAATAGTTATATTTTCTGGTGAAATAATGAAGAAAGTTGTCATTGTTCAATGTCCTTATTTGTTTCTTGAGATAGTTTTGACTTAGTCTGTTTTATCTGATGTAAGTATGACACCTCTGCTCTCTTTTGGTTATCATTTTCATGGAGTATCTTTTCCATCCTTTCACTTTCATCCTATGTGTGTCCTTAAATCTAAATTTAGTCTCTCATAGATACAACTATGGATTTTTTTTTTATTCAGCCACTTTAAATCTTGATTGCAGACTTTAATCCATTTACATTTAAAGTAATTACTGATCAGGAAGGACTTACTATAGTCATTTTGTTAATTGTTATTGCTTTCTGTCTTGTAACTTCTTTGTCCCTCTTACATTTCTTGCTATTTTCTTTATGTTTCATTGATTTTTTTTTTTGTAGTGACATGCTTTGATTCCTTCCTGATTTCCTTTTGTGTATGTTTTATAGGTATTTTCTTTGTGATTACCATGGAGCTTACATAAAACATCCTATGGTTATAATGCTCTATTTTAAGCTGATAACAACTTAACTTCAATTGCATACAAGAGCTCTACTCTTTTTCTCTGTGGAAGATATTGAGAGGAGTGAGATGATGAAAGAGATGTTTTAAGAAGAATAATAATAGTAAATTATTGTTATGAATTTGGTGAATGCATAGGGAAGAAAAGCAAAATACCAGTTCAGAAACTGTTGCAAACACTAATCAATGTGCAGTGAATAAGAAGAAGGAAATAATATTTATTGAGTCTCTGTTATATTCCAGGTACCATTTTATTTGTTGTAACAAATAAAATTTATCACCTTATAATGCTTATGATAACATGATTCTACAGATAAGGATACTAAGGTCATGCCCCTAGTAAACTTCAGAGCTGGAATTCAAACTCAATTTCAGATTTTATACATTTTACATTAAAATTTTTTATGTGTTTCCATTGTATATATCATACAGGGTGAAGTAAGTCAGAAAGAGAAAAACAAATATCATATATTAATGCATATATGTGGAATCTAGAAATATGGTAGAGATGAACCTGTTTGCAAGGCAGAAATAAAGACACAGATGTAGAGAACAAACATATGGACACCAAGCGGGGAAAGAAGGGGTGGGATGAATTGGGAGTTTGGGATTGATATATCCACACTAATACTGTGGATTAGTGTGGATATAAAATATAAAATAGATAACTATTGAGAACCTGCTGTATAGAACAGGGAACTTTACTTAGTGTTCTGTGGTGACCTAAATGGGAAGGAAATCCAAAAACGAAGGGATATATGTATACATATAGCTGATTCACTTCGCTGTACAGCAGAAACTAACACAACATTGTAAAGCAACTATACCCCAATAAAAAAAAATGAAAACATTTAAAAACTCAAAAAAAATTTTTTTGTATTTAACATGATAAATATGAAAACATGTACACAGTTTTAAAAATATTAATGAAACAAACCCTATTATTGGTAAGAAATAGATCATGGGAATCCCCTTGTGAATCCCTCACTAATCATATCTGTCTCTTCCCTTCTGGCATTAACAGTTAACCATTCTCTTGTTTTCATCATACTTTTACCATGTATATACTGATAATATTTGTTATTTTGCTTGTTTTTGAAATTCATATAAATAAAATCATACTACAGTAAGTCCCCTACATATGAACCTTCAAGTTGCAAACTTTCAAAGATGAGAAATGTGCATTTGTATGTCCAGTCACGTAAGTTAGTTCATGTGTCTGGTGTACATTGTCACGTGTGTGTGTCCTCTACAAGTGGTTGTGCTTTTGTATACTGTACAGTACTGTATAGAGTACAGTAGTCCAGTATCTTTATTTTAAGCCCAGGATGTCCGGAAGCAAGCGTAAAAGCAGCAGTGATATATATAGCCAATTGTGTTAGCTGGGTATCTAGGCTAACTTCGTTGGACTTAGGAATAAATTGGACTCACGAACGTGCTCTCGGAACAGAACTCATTCGTATATAGGGGACTTACTGTATATACATTCTTCAGTTACTTTCTTCTTTCACTCAATCTTATCTTTTCAGCTCATTCTAGGTTGATCCATATTATTACAGCATGTTCATTTTCACTATATAGTAACACACTGTATAGATATACTACACTTTTTTAATTGATAGAACTGTTGATAGATATCCTTTCTTGTGGGTATCTTTTAGTTTTCATAAATCTTTCATGTATGCTTGTAAAGACTGTGTAAACTCCAATTTGGGGATTCAGTTTTCTATATATGGCCATTAGATCAAGTTTATTAATTTTGCTATTTAAGTTTTTTCTGTTTCTACTGATTTTTATCTGCTTGACCTACTAATTTCTGGCAGAGATGTGTTAAAATTTCCTAATAGTGGATTTATCAATTTATCCTTATCAGTTTTTAATGTATATATTTAGAAGTTGTGTTACTAAATGCATAAAAATTGTCTTTTCTCTTCCTAGTGAACATAGCCTTTTATCATTATTGAGTGACCCTCTTAATGCTAATAATCTGTTTTACCTTAAAGCCTATTAGATCTAATGTTAATATAATTACTCCAGCTGTTTTGGGGCTGGTAAATCACTTGCATATCTCTTCCCATTCTTTGAAATTTAATTTTCCTCATTTTTATGTTTTGGATGTGTTTCATGTAAACAGCATATAACTAGTTTTTTTCCCCCCTTAATACAGCTTTTATTCTTTTAAGATTATAAGGTAGTCTTGGAAGAGAAAGGAAAAAGGAACCTGGGCTTATTTACCTCCCTGAAAGGGTTATTTTTGGTTTTTAGTCAGGGTGCCACTTCCCTAGGGTAAATAGCTGCAGTGAGGGAATAGCAGAATCTAGTTCTCTTAGATAACTCACCCCTCTTCTGGTTACACCTTGGGTATGGAGCTAAGCCAGTTTCTTAAACATATGCTCCAACCTAAAACTGTACCTTTATCAATGCCTTTTGAGACCTTGCAATTGTTGATAAGTTTTTGGTGTGTTCTTATTTTTAACTACATGTTTTATTAACCTATCATAATTCAATACAAAATTATTTTCACATGTTACAAAATTTCTGATCCTCCCAGAAAAGATTTTGCTTCTTCATCTAAGTCCCCCTTTTCACTTTGCTTATACTTCTATTTCTGTTACAACTCGTATTCTGATTTTTATTTTAAATTGCCTTCTCCCATAATAAATTATGAATTCATTGAGAACAGGGACTGTGTCTCATTTATATTTGTATACTCCAGGCCTCATGTTGTACTTTTTACTGGACCTTGCACATAGTAGAAAATTAATAAAATGTCAGATGAAAAAAATGAATGAACACATGAATTAAATAACTAAACATTAGCTATCCTGTGGTGGAATTTAAATATCGCAGCATTCTGATTCTGACCTTCAGTCTAAACATTTAAAAACCTATTACTTAGAGTTCTACAAGAACATTTTGGATATTAAGATTTAGAAGTCATTGTATCCGTTAGGATTCTTTCAGTTGTAAGTAATGGAAACTCAACTAAAATATGATTGTATAAATATGTGAGAAGTTTAGGAATTCAAACACAACTATACACAGGACCCCCAAAAATATCGTAAGAACCCAATCACTCCATTTGTTAATTCATTGATTTCATTCTCAGGTTCTCTCCCCTTCATAGTTTCCTTCTCTTTAGGTTTACATCATCCTTAATGCTATTCTGTCTTCCCAGTTGTTCCACTGTAGTCCAAAATTTTCTTTAGTTGGACTAACTTGGGTTTCTGGCTCATTACTGAACCAACCACTGTTTCTAGGGATGTAGAATATGCTGACTTAGGTCCCTGTCACATATCCACCCTTAAATTTAGTCAGGGGTAGAGTCACCTCCCCTCAAACCACATGGGGAAAGACTGTTTCCTTAAGGAAAATTAGGATGCTTTTGCCTGAAAAAAACATGAATATATGTTGGACTTGCATAGAACAGTATACGCTCATTTCAATAATCCATCTCTTCCTATTAAAAGTAAGAAAGCTGTGCAAAACTTCTAGGTTATTGCCTAAACTAATGCAGTTTCTTGAATGGTGCTTATGTACAGAATAAGCCTGTGATAATATATTACAGACTTTTAAACCGATGAAGTTTTTCATTTTTTGATTGTGTTAGAACACAGCAATGATAGACCAAGATATATCATGAAGGAAAGATTCTCATGCAGTTTTGTCACTCTGCTCCATTCCAAACTAAAAATCAGTCACCTGGCTAGATGTGCTATTTGGCATAGTTATTTGTTACAGTTTAAAATTAGATAAAACCATTTAATGGTTATAGACTTACTAAAAGCAATAATGCAAAGGTAGTTTCTAAAAGAGATTTACTTAAAACTTTGACACATTGCATAGTTAGGGGAACAGAACAAAATGAAAAATGTTGCCATGTTGAAGAGATGATATACAGTGTTTTCTGAAATAGGAAGATTTTTGTTTTAGTTACTTGGATGAATTGTTATTCAAAGAGCATTTGAGGACTTCCCTGGCAGTCTAGTGGTTAGGACACTGCACTTCCACTGTAGGGGGTGCAGGTTCGATCCCTAGTTGGGGAACTAAGGTCCCACATGCTGCGTGGCACAGCCAAAAAAAAGTAAATTAAAAAAAAAAAAGAGTATTTGATTTTTAACAACATGCATTTAGATTAACAAAAGTTTTCTTTTAATCTTGAAATTCCTAATCATGTTCAGATTGTTACTTTCTTCTGCAAATTTTCCTCTCTTTTCACTAGCCTGCATCAAGAAAGGAAGTAAGTTGAACATTTCATATGAATAATGTGTTCCAGACTTTGCTAGTCTCTTAACAGATATTAAAACACTATATATCTTCTCCATCTGTTTTCAGACTTTGTGGACACTCTATTATCTTTTTATTGTACTAGTATCAGATTAACAATTGGGCCTATTGCTTTAAATTTAGGAGTACTTTTTATGAAAAGGTGTCTCCATACGGAGCAGATTATGTGAACATTAACATATTGTTTAAAAGTAAGTTTATCATATATTTTCCAACTTTTTGGATGGCAGGCAGTTTTCTGCTTATCTATCCTCCCATCCCATTTTGATAACTTCCTAATGGGAAATGAGTGGTACCAAATAGTATTGCACATCTGAGATTAATGCCTATTGAAAATGTATTAATTGAGCTAAAAATTTTATTGTGTGTCCTTATATTGCTTTACAGGGGCTCATTGGAAATAGAGGGCCTCCTGGACCTCCTGGTCTCAAAGGAACTCAGGTATGAAGTTCCTTTAAGCAATTTTTTTAATTCAGATGTTCCTTTTTTATTTTTTGTGGGACTTTAGTTTTTGCTCAAAGAAAACTTTGCATTAGTACGGACAATTTTTGCCATCAAGAATTTCAAGTTACCATTTTATATTCACAGTTATGGAATGGAATTTGGAATCATTTTAATGTTCTGAATTCATTAAGTGATTTATGTAGTGGTGTCCATGGAATGTCCGAAGAATCTGAGCCTAGAATCTCACTTATATGTACCAGAATTTCTATTTAACATTTGTGTCTATTTTATATTTCTAACCCATATATTATATTTTAATTGAATTATGAACTGAGCAAAATGTTTTTAAATAAATAAAATAGAATATATGATTTCTAAAGAGGTCTGTAAATGTTCAGATGTGGTAATTATGAACTATTTATTTAAAGGTAAAAAATCAGTATGTTTAGAAAATATGTCAATAAATAGAATAAACACATTTATTACTTTTTAATTCTCTTAGAGAAAAAGTATAAAAATTATTTGTTTTAAGTTTTTCTATTCTCTATCCACCCATACAGCGTTTAATCCTTAGAAGAATGCACACAATTTTATATTTTATGACATTATAACTGATTTGATCCCGAAAATATTGGATCTATAAATTAGACAAAAAGAAACTCTAAAAAAAAGAAACTCTAGACATTAAGCTCCATTTGGGTAAGATCTGATATACCTTTATCTCTAAGGCTTAAGACAGAACTGAGACTCAAAAACATATTTGCTGAATGAATTAAGTATCAGAATGTGCCAAGAGCAAACATGTTCTGTACCAACAATTTTTTAATATACCAATGTGTATTGATTTCCATCTATTAAGAACTTGAGTTTCTCTCTATGTCAGATATATTGAGACCAAGAAGGTAAAGGCTGTCCATAATTCACAATCTCAGTGATTCCTAATCACTTTTTGTGATACCCTAATCACTTTCACTCTTAGCTGCCCTCAATTTTCTATATTTAACTTATATCATCTACCAATTGAAAAATAACCCAGTAGTACAATACATATCCCCCTTAATGTAGATATGATGTTGTCACACAAAAAATTTAAACATTATGGGGTGATATAGTTCTAAAATACAAGAAAACCACAGTATTACTTTCATTACATCTCAGAAAGAGCTTCAGATTTCAGGATAAATGGAATAAGGTTTACATTTTTAAATACTTATATCAGGCCATGACATGTTCTGATCTTCTTTTTTAAGGGAGAAGAAGGACTAATTGGATCCTTTGGAGAACTGGGGCCAAGAGTAGGTATCATATAAATAATTTTCGAAGCATGCTTCTCTTAAAGCAACTGTTTTGTAAATGTTTTAATGGCACCCAATTTTAAGTTATAGCAAAGAGCCAAGATTATAACAAACTATAGCCATACAATCCCCCCAAATAAAATAGACCTATAACTAAAATTTTCCAGGGATATTTTAAATGATATTATGCCTGTTACATATTTACTTATTCCTTCAGTTCCTTCAGTCTTACGGTCTTAGTAATTTGTACAATTTATTTATAAAGTTTCTCAAAATGTAACATGAAGCTAAATACATTAACCATTTTAGTAATATTTTGGAAATTTCTGTTTTCTGAGTTTGTCAGTAAAATTATGGAAAGCAAATAAGACGTATTTTCTGTCCAACTTTTTTTTTCCGATACTATTCTGTGGTAATACATGAATTTCATATTTTCGAGTTCTGAAAATGAATTTTTTAAGAATTTGGGGATGCATGACAAAAGTTTACAATATCATGAAGTAATTAAGTTGTGTGCAACACATTTTAAGAGGCATTATTAGACTCACATGAAATACATCTCACTTTTTACTTGAGAACATCATATTGTACAGGTTCTTACAGTATTTTTACATTTAAAGAGACAGTAATTCTTTCTTTTGCACCTTTACCTAACTAGCACATATACTGCCACTCTCTTATTGAAAGAAAAAGAAGAGTTGTTTTTGTTATTTTTTTTTTCATTTTTTGTGAGGTGAGTTATATAATGGAAAGACCATTGTTATTTGTGCTCCAGTATAATTGGCCTTATTTAAAATTTACTTCCCTAGAAAACAGGAAAACCATGTTCACCTCTTGCCTACTCGGTCATAATATTTGTTATTAATTGTTGCTACTATTGGTTGAATATTAATTTAGACTTAGTGTTGCTCTAAGTTTGTCACAGGAATCATCCCTAATCTGAAACCAACCCTGCAAGAAATTGACTGCATTTTTAGATTTAAAAAAATAAGGCTTTAATATTATATGCTTAAGCATAACATGCTCAAGATAACCATAATATGACAGAACTTAAACAGGACCAAAAGCGATGGCTCCAATACTGATGCTCTGAATCGCTTGATTTCAAAGAGATTATAAATATGCCAATGCCTGATACCAGTGAGATTCTTTCCATAATGTAGATAATGATGTATAACTATTTCTTAATATACTGCAGTGCCTGAGTATTACATTATTAAAGATGAAAGAAATATTCCTGCTAAGGCTTTTTCCAGACAGTGTGAATAAAATGTATTATTAATTATTTTGTAAATATCAAAGTCCTGTAATGATTTAGACTCTTAACTACATTTCTTCTTTTATATCTGCAAATTGATTAGAGAGCAATTGATATTTAACAATAATAGGATAATTTTTTTATCCTTTGTTCTATTTTGTGCTTGGTAGGGAACCACTAGACAATTTCAAGCAAGGCAGAGACCAAAATTAGAACAACTTTTTTGGGTGGAAGTCCTAAATATAATTTTAAGTTGCTAAAGTTTTTGTAAGTAGTCAAAACAGAATGAGAGCCAGAGGGTTGTTTTGTTTTGCTTTATTTTATTTTAAGAAAGAAAAATATGCGAGTACTTGTTAATGAATAGGAGTAATAAAATCCAAATATATAATGCCTAGTAGATATTATAAATTAGTATTCTTTTTAGCAATCTCCCCACACACTTTTTCTACTCCTAGAACACATTGGTTGAGGTATAGTGATCTCCTTAATCAAATCTTGCATAATCAGACATCAGTTGTTTGATATTAGAAACCACCTACTGTAGATTACTCCAGGATATTGACTTTCTCGCCTTCAGGGATTTTGTCCTCTACTCTCTTCAGCTACTTACTGCTATGGTGAAACCCTTGACCTTGTCATTACCAGTAAGAGCAACCTCTTCATTTTCAATATTAAACTTCTCATTCCCCAACCATCATCCCCTTTCTTTCTGGTGCATTCTTTCTTATAACCCAATCCAACAGTCCCAAGAGAAATTTCAATTCATTGATTCTAATGCCATTCCATTACTCCTTTCTCTCTCATCACCACATATCCCTACTCATCATGCTTAAAACATTGTAATTGTCCCTTTGATAACATTCTGAATTCTATTTCTATAGCCATTTACTTTCACATTTTTAAATCATTATTTTATCCTTCTCCTCAACTCCATTTACTTCTATTAGCCCTTTACCTCACATCTTAGTTCCCTGAGAAGATTGAAGTAATCAGAAGAGAACTTTCACAAGTTTCTACCGTCACTTCAATCCCACCTCCCTGTATCTATGCCATTTACTGTGCCTTCTCTCTTGTTAGTGGATGAACAGGCCATTTTTCTAGGTAAGGTCAAAACTTCTACTCATTCACTACATACTACATCATCTTGCCTACTGAAGAACATTGATCCAGCAATTTTCCCCACTCTCTCCTACATCTTAATTTTGTTCTCTTTAATGGATCAATCCTATCGGCATATAAACATACTATTATTTCTTCTGGCTTAAAAACAAAAACAAAATTTGTATTGACTCCGGTTTTCCTTCCAGGTTTTACTTTTCTCTCCTTCCCTTTTCCAGAAAACTTCTCCAAAGTATCGGATTTACATAATTTTTCTCCTCACCTCATCTGCTGAAACCATTCTTGTCCCCACCACTCTGAAACAGTTGATCTTATGAAGGTCATTAATGACCTCCATGTTGCTGAATTCAGTGATCATTTCTCAGTCTTCATATTACTCAATATTTATATCCCTCAGATTCGACAAGATCACTCTCCTCCTGGAAAGACTTTCTTCACTTGTATTATCTTCCTCCTAGTTCTCTGGCAGCAGATTTGCATATTTTCCTCATTTCTTCAAATTCTAAATTTTAGAGTACCCCGGGGCTTGGTTTGCGGACTGCTCTTTGCTATCTACGCTCACTGCCTAGATGAGCTGGTCCATTCTATGGCTTTAAATGCCATCAAAATGCTGGTGATTTCCAAAACTATATGTTCAGTTCAGAACCTTCTACCCCTAAGCTCTGCTCTTGTATTAACTACCACAAGATCTCTCCACTTAGATGTCTAACAAGATTATCAAACTGAAATGTCCAAAGCTAAGCTTTCAGTTTACCCTTCAAACCTGTTCTCTCACAGTCTACCTCATATCATTTGGCCCTTTAGTCAGGTTAAAGCTGAATGAACTCAGTCTTGAGTTCATTCTTGACTCTTCTCTTTCTTTCACATTCCACACATGACCCATTAGCAATTCCTGGAAGCTCTGCTTTCTAACTATATACAGAATCTTACCACTTCTCACAGCCGCCTCTGTTCCCACCCTGATAATGCCACTGTCATCTCTCACTTGGATTATTGCAGTAGACTCCTCTTTGGACTCCCTGCTTCTGCTCTTACATCAGAGTGATCCTGTTAAAACATAGATCCTGGTGCTTCTCTTCTCAAAGCCTGCTAAGAGTTAAAGCCACTGAGAGTTAAAACCAAAGCCCTTACTGTAACCTGCCAGGCCTTTCATGACCTGGCTTCATATCCCCCATTCCCTTCTTATCCCTCACCTTCTTACTCATCTCCTCTCTTACTGTCTCCAGCTGCATTGACTCTTTCTTCATCGTTTCTCCAACACACAGGCACATTCTTGCCTCAGGGCCTTTACACATGCTCTTCGCCTCTGCTTGGAATGCTCTTCCTTCAAATATCCATGTAACGTGTGCCTTTTTAAAAGTCTTTACTCAATTGCCACCCTCTCAGTGAGGTCTTTTTTGCAGTCTTACCAAAAATTTTAACAAAACTACCACAACAGTTTATATCTCCCTTCCTGCTTAATTTGATGTTCTTCAAATTTACCACTACCTAACATACTAAGTATTTTACTTATTTTTTTTAATTATCTTATCCTAGAGCTGTGCATGGCAAGTAGACAGTCAAACATGGTAGAATGAATGGCTAATGAGTTTGATGAAATGTATTTATCTAATAATTTTGAAGTGTTTCATCTCATAAGATAGTCTGAATTTCATAAATTAGGAAACTTTCAAAAATAAGAGTGATTAAACATATCTTTTTTTTTTTTCCTGTTCTCTTCTAGGGAAAACCAGGTCCAAAGGGGTATGCAGGTGAATCAGGACCAGAAGGCTTGAAGGTAAAGCAACTGACTTTATTACCAGTTACAAAGTATAATTTTCAAAAAGATAAAGTTATGACTTTCATAACAATATAAAATAAACACATGTCAAAGATTTTATTCAACTCATTAATTGAAGGAACCAGTCATATGTTAAAACTTGTTCAAATATTGAATAGCATTTGAAGTGCTATATGTCTTTCTATCTATATCTGTATATATGTCTATAAATATCTATGACTATAACTATGTCTATGTTATTGGATATGCATTTTAGTAAAGGAATGTTCAGATGTGTAGTTAGATACAGGACAATAAACCATAACTGAGGGCTGTCTATTACACTGGACAGAAATCTACAAGTTACTATAACTTCACATAAAAAATTTATGTGTGTGTGTGTGTGTGTGTGTATTTTCACTAAGTCTGGGTCCTTTAATCAATAATATACAGTAAGTCTAAGTAAGCACATACCCTGCATAATCATTGGGTGTTCTTCATACTTTTATAACATTGAAAAAATGTATTACCTACTGTTTTGCTTTGTTTTCAAGTACTGTATGATTTTTTTGTAACACAAACAAATATAAAGTAAGGCAGTGGGGCTTCTCTGGTGGCGCAGTGGTTGGGAGTCCGCCTGCCGATGCAGGGGACACGGGTTCGTGCTCCGGTCCAGGAAGATCCCACATGCCGCGGAGCCTGCGCTTCCGGAGCCTGTGCTCCACAACGGGAGAGGCCACAGCAGTGAGAGGCCCGCGTACCGCAAAACAAAACAAAACAAAACAAAAAACAAAAACAAAAAAAAGGGCTCCCTGGTGGCGCAGTGGTTGGGACTCCGCCTGCCGATGCAGGGGACGCGGGTTCGTGCCCCGGTCCGGGAAGATCCCACATGCCGCGGAGCGGCTGGGCCCGTGAGCCATGGCCGCTGAGCCTGCGCATCCGGAGCCTGTGCTCCACGACGGGAGAGGCCACAGCAGTGAGAGGCCCGCGTACCGCAAAAAAAAACAAAAAAACAAAAAAACAATAAAGTAAGGCAGTGGTTTTATATGTACAGCATTAAGGTCTGAAAGGAAATAACTTATAAGAATTGGTGATTTGTACAGATTTAAAATTCAATGAAAAATTGAATTGCATCACAGATATACGTATTGCTAAAGCTAGAGTTCATTATTTATTTTAAACTCTTCGTTTTTGTGATATAGAAACTAAGGAAAAAATCAAACAACACTTTTTGAGGTCAATTAATAAAGAAATATGAGCTAAAATATTTTTTATTATGTCAGCATGTCTGTTGCTGAAATTATCTTGGGAGAGTATGTGTACCTGACTCTCAAGTTACATAGAAAAACTCCCATAAAATAGAAGCATGATATTTATAAATAGAAGGCTTAATTCTCCTTTACCGTATTTAATCCCTGTACTGCCAAATAGCTCTAAGAAATCCACCTGTGAGATACCATCCAGTCAAACTGGCAAGAGACCAATCTCAGTCATTATTGACATCCTGCCTTCTCCCTAGAATTACACCAGCATCTAGGTGGCATCTGTGTTACCTAGGAAGTGAAGGAAGTTCTTCAATGTTCAGTCCTCATACTTGTCTCTGAAATTTCTTCCTTGGTGTATTACATAGCTATTCACTAGGACCTGGCACTCCCTTAGGGGAACCTTGCACTCTTGGGGAGCACTTGGGGGGTGGTTAAGGGTCACTGCCTTTCACAGAACTCTAGGATCTCTATTCTCTCCCTAGGCCTGGGGAATTATTCCTCTCTGTCTCTTTTTGCCCTCAAAGACAACTCATCTCCTACATTCAGGCTCTTTGAAAATTAAAGCATGAATGTGGGTAATCTGCAAGCAACTTTTGCTTTCTGCCTGTTAACACAGACCTCCCTTAAGACTACATATCACAAAGGGTCCATCTCCCTAGTTGGAATTTGAGAGGGGCGTTGGGTAAGGAGGAGAAAATAAAAGAAAATTAATTATATATATGTATATATACACATACATATTATGTATATATTTGTATATATATATATGTAAAATCCTGCCACATTGTTTTCTACAAAAGCTGTCTAATGAACTATCAGTCAAAAACTAGGATTTCCAACCTACTACTACAATGTTTTATTCTTTACTATTTATCTAAATGTGTACAGAAATAGAAAAGAAAATTTTTATAGTCTTTGAAAGTTTATTTCAAATTGATTACCTATATGAATATTAGGTTTCAGTGCTTAAAATCAGCACCATCTAATAGAGTATGTAATATGAATCACAGATGTGAGCCACAGTAAAAAAAAAAAAAAAAAAAAGTGAAAAGAAATAGAGATTAATTTCATTTTATATATATATATATATATATATATATATATATATATATATTTTCTTTTTTTTTTTTTTTTGTGGTATGCGGGCGTCTCACTGTTGTGGCCTCTCCTGTTGCGGAGCACAGGCTCCGGACGCGCAGGCTCAGCGGCCATGGCTCACGAGCCCAGCCGCTCTGCGGCATATGGGATCTTCCCGGACCGGGGCACGAACCCATGTCCCCTGCATCGGCAGGCAGAATCTCAACCACTGCGCCACCAGGGAAGCCCTTCAGTAATATATTTTATGTAACCCAAGATATAAGAATATTATCATTTCAACATGTAATCAGTATTAAAATTATTAATGAGATTTTTTATACAAAGTTTTTGAAATATAGTGTGTATATTATTCTTACATCACATTTCAGTTCAGACCAGTTAATTTCAAGTGCTGAGTAGCTACATATCATGAGTGGCTACAGTATTGTTCAGTGAGTTTAACTACCCCACACTGCAATATAATAATTTTTAAGCAGCAGTTGATGGTTTAATTTCCTATCTCTGGTATAAATAAAATGTACATTCCTGTCAGATTAACTATATGTGGTACCCTGAACTTAATCTTCTACTTTCATTAATCTGTGCTTTTGTTCAGCCTTTGCTCATGCCATTCCTCACCACTAAAAATGGCTCTTTCTCATCACCAGTGTAAAAATCACCTATTCTTCAGGGCCCAACTCAAATACAGTTTCATAATTTATTATTTAAAACCATTAATGTTTGGATTTTAAAAAGGTTATATATATATATATATATATATATATATATATATACACACACACACACACACACACATTAACACTGCCAGCAGGCTATGGGACAGCACAACCATAATTAGACACATTGATATTTCTATGGTGAAACGTAAGGATGTTCAGATTAATCAATCTATATCAAGACTATAAGTAGCCTCACTCAGATCAGGTAAAAGCATTATTATCAAATAAACACAAGTTAGGTTAAGTTTGCCGCTAAATGTGTTGTGAAAAACTTTGGGTTTTCAGAGCTTTAGGGATGGCAGAACTGCAGTTAAGATTATGAACATGCATTACTTCTCCAGTGAAGCCAGCTCTAGCTGCACGCGCACACAGGGTGCCTGTGCCTAGGAACTCCTTTACTATTTACCTGTAGCGTGTGTTCTGTTCTACTTGTTCTGCTCAGCATTGTGAGATACCTTATCTACTGAAGCAAAGAGAGTGTTCCTGTGCACAAGGGCTTTATTTTCATTCTTCTTAGTATCTTCTACAGTGGCAGCCTACCACTCTGCCATTTATAGAGTATACCTCAGTAGATATTTCATTTTTTAAATTTTATTTGTAAAAGTGTTTTAAAAGTGATTAAAAGTCATAAATAGAAGAATATAATTTAAGAAAACAAGTTAATAGTATTTGAATGCAAATACAGGAAAGACTACGTTCCATACAAATACTGTAACAAGAGTTTTGAATAACTGAAAGTTTCTGTGTGATTTTCTAGGTTATAACTAGATAATTACATTAAAATGAAAACAGGAGCAATATTGAGAGTAATCTTGTTTGAAAAATAATCATTTTTGCAACTTTATATTCTTTATTAACAGGGAGAAGTAGGAGACCAAGGAAACATTGGGAAGATTGGTGAAACAGTAAGCTTATTTTATGCTCTTATCTTCAACTTTTAAATCATCTTGTGAGCATTTTTAGGAATCATGTTAGCATGATCTTTGCTTATAAAATTCAGAATACAAAATACTTATCCACTACAAATTTAAATTCATTGGTGATGTGACAAATAAAACCTATTCTACAAAAGAGAAATGAGGGAAAACACAGATACTGATAGTTTTATCCAATATAAATTACATTTGTGATCTCAGGAACATTCTTGTATCTAATATTTGGTCTTTACATTTAGTTCTGATCATCTCAAACTAAATTTGACCATAATGTTTTTCATGATTAAAACGCTACAAATTATCAAACCATAAAATATTATAATAGGTGGAAGATATTTTTCTTTGTATTTGAAAGATTGGAGTAAACCATGAGGTAAGTCATTGGGAAACATAATTTCTTTCCTCGAAAGTTTGGCTTGTTTAAATTTACATTATTGAGGAAGTAGGAGGCTTCATGTTGTATTTGAATCAGGTATGTTAGGGGTAATTTTCTTTTTTTCTATGGGACAAGTCAGCTACAATATTCTCTGACAAATGAACCTACATAACATATAAAGTGGTGAATTAAATTAATGAAAGGCAAGTGACTTTATCTACAGAGTGTGCTGGATTGTCACAAAGAAAGTCATACTGTTTAATAACAATATTTATTTAATAGGTTAAATGAGCAAATATAATTTTCTATAACCTATCTTACAACTTAAATAAAAATAAATTTTCTTAAAAATTGTTTTGTGAGCTTAAATAATTAAGTATATTTTCTAGCCTGGTAGTAAAACAGCAATACATTTCTGATACTCTTAATTTTTGTCACTAATTATTAATAAAAATAGGGAGATAATCCATTTAGTCTTAAAAGATCATTGCCATACCATTTAATCCTGAGTCACTAGAAGATGAATATTTTTTTCCTTTTTTTTAACCAAAAGGGAAATTTCAATGGAGTATTTATATCAGTTCAGTTATTCAAGGTTTCTCATCAAGTATGAATGTAATCTGTATTTCTCTGTCATTCAATTTTTTTTAAATTTAAAGAAATGAAATTCTGCCATTTCTGAGTGACAAATTGCTTAAAAATATATATAAACTAAAATTTATAGCCAAACTTAAAATAACAATGAAGAACATCTTTTCAAATAACACATATCAAACTTCTAAGTTTTATTTGCTTAATAATGTTGGACCTGGTTCCACATAGTATAGGAACCCATCACCAGTGCTGTCCAAAGAGGAAATGGACTATTTTGGCAGGTAGCAGATTTCTGTTATTGGAGGGAAATTAACAATTATGGACCATTCGCTGTGTGCCAGGCATAATGCTATGTGATATTTTATATTGTGGAATTTCGTTTAATTCTCAAACAATTTTAAAAGACACATTTTGTTATTCCAGTTTTGAAATGAGGAAACTGAAGCACAGTAAGTAACCTGTTCAGAGTTACATAGCTGATCAATAGCTGAACTAAGATTTAAACCCATAGCTCCAAACTCAGAATCCAGATCTCAAAATCCAAAGCATTATACCATGCTGGGAATTTTTTTTCCAGCTTTATTGAGGTATAATTGACAAATAAAATTTAAGATATTTAAAATGTATGTGATGATTTGATACACATATAGATAGATAGATAGATAGATAGATTGTGAAAGGATCCGCCCACTTCCATCAAGTTAATTAGCATAGCTGGGGATATTTTAATATTAGCTGAAAGCCACTTGGCCTAGATTTTATAGAGAGGTTTTAGGCATCAGATAAGTTATGAAACAAAAGGACCTTTCCAACCTTTTCCAACTTTGAGGTTCCATCTTCCTCATTAAGGATGGGAGATAAAGGCTTTTAAAAAACTCTAGTGGTTATAGTGAATTAATTAAGATATATAAAATGCCTGAAGAATATTTTTGACTCTTGATAATTCCCAACTTCTATTTTATCGTGTTAATTTCAGAAACTTAGAAATATAGTTCATCTAATCCAGAGTTCTGTTAAAACTCTCAAGAGATATGGGAAAATATGATTGCAGTTCATGATGTCAGTCTTGTAATTTGGGGATATCTAAGGTTAGTTGTAATTGCATAGCTAGTTTTTATTTTTCCCAAACTTTTTGTATGGTCATTTAATTCCCTTTTAATAGCCTCCTCCAGTTTTGTTCCTTTCTAGATTCATACAAATCAGAACCCAATTTGTGATAGAGAGTGCCAAACACAGTGGTCCCATCTCATGTCTATATACCTCTTGCATTTACTTACTATAGGCAAAGAATTAATTTCTATAAATGTGCCCTAAATCTCTAATTTCAAAGAAATTATCCTCTACGTTCTAGCATTCTTTTATGAATAAACCTGGAATTATCCCACCTTAATTACCAGTCCTCTCTGTCTTTAATTCTCTAGGCTGAAAGCATTTGAAGAGCTGTAAAAGGGAAGAGAATATACTCTTTCAGTATTGGTCAAGAGACCAGAATTAAAATCAGTATATAGGCCTTATAAGGGAACAGACATTATAAGGGATAGACATTATAAGGGAACAGCTTTTTTTGTAGGCAAGAATATTTTAATAGAATTCCCAACACTCAGACTCTTCCATAGAGTGATTCAACACCTCACCCTTAGATTTGGATGACTTTCTGCAATCATTTGTTCAGCAGATATTTATATTTATATTCAGGCACATTCATTGAACATTTGATCCCTGCCTTCATGAACTTTGTAGTCTATCAGAGGTTTGACAGACATTAAATAAATAATCACATAAAATATATAATTATAAACTGTAATACATTCTCTAGATGAACATTTTAAGAGACTGTGACAAAGTTGCCAAATTTAGATCAGGAGATGAGAGAAGACTGTTTTGAAATGCCGTATGAGCTGTGACCGTAAAGAATGGTATGAGTTAGCTTGGGAAGAGTGGGGGGGGAAAAACTGCTCCTGGAATATGCAGTATAACATACTTCCCACCTGTGCCCCTTGCCTTGCTTTAGACAAGTCACTTAATTTCTCTAAATATTTGTTTTCTCAACAGTAAAAGTATGAAAATAATAACTACCTCATAGAGTTTCTTATGAGGATTAAACATGATAATGCACTTAAAGCACTTAGCACAGAGCTGGTCACATAGTGAAAACTTGATAAATGTTAGCTGTAATGGCCGTGGTGGTGGTTATTCTTATATGTGATGGTTCTAAATGGGAAAGCATTTAACTGTTTTGAGGAACTGAAAGAAAGCCAGTGTGGATAGACCTTGGTGAACCAAGGGAAAAGCAGTATTAGGTGGTATTAGTGAAGGAGGCAGGAGCCAAATTATTCAGGACCATGTTTATTATTTTGGACTTGGTCCTAAAGTAGATGGAGAATCATTGAAGTATTCTAAGTAAGCCAATAACATGATTTAATTTGTGTTTTAAGATCACTCTGTAGCAGTGGATTGGGAACTTTGAACATGGTTGTGAGCAGCAGAAGTAGAAGAGGGTAACCAGTTAGGATGCTATTGCAGTAGACTAAACGAGGGAGAAAAATGACGGGCCAGATGATGGCAGTGGAGATAAGTGGATGTATTTGAGATCTGTTTAAGGTGACAGTTTGGACAAAGGCTGCAATAAAAGGGAATGATTCTAGTCAGTCCTCAGCATATAATAGACCTTTGATTACTATTTATGATTATCAGGAGAATTCTGGAAGCGTAAGGAATTGGTATTTATGATGTTTAAGGATAATTCCAATTCTAAGAATCTATGACTCTTTTCTAAGAATTGTAATGTTTTCTAGTCTTCCTCTCATCTGCCAATTTGGCTTCTTTTCTCTGGCTGTCTTTCTGGAGTTGGAACAAACAGAGCTAGAATAAATATTTTAGGGGCAGTGGATCCACAGCCTTCTTCATGAGTGGGATAACTTTATGTTTTCTTTATTTTTGATGATACTCAAAACTATGCAGGCTTTTTTCAATAGAAGGAAACTGGGGTGTCTTTGGAAAATGATCAGCAGTCACTCCCAGGATCCTTTTCTAGTCTGTTATTTTAAAGCTAAAATTTGGATTTTTTTTTCATTAAGTGACCTTGATTACATTAAATTCAGATGCCATTTTTCTGCCCACTTGAAGAGCTCCTCATGATTCTCCTATACTCTGACCAGACTCTCTTTATATCTCTTAAAATATAATCCAACTATTTGATTTCACCTCATTTACTCCTTAATTTATCCATTTAGCAGATTTCATAAGTGATCTACCATGTCCTCTCTGTTATTCTGCCTGCCCCCTGGTGTGCTAGTGTATAGTAAATGACTGATGAACAGAAAGGAAGAGGAAGAGGAAAGGCCATGCATAATCCTCAAAATCAGGTAATCCAGTTCTCATTATAAAACCTTTAGAATCAGAGAACTTCTGTTGGCTGATTCTAAACTGGATTATAACCAATTCATTCAAGACTAAGTAGAGGTGGAGTCAGAGGGGGAAATTAAAAGAAGTCTATTTTTTGAAGACCTATTATCTCATTTAATCTTGAAGCAACCCTTGTAAGATAAATCTTACTGCCATTCTATAAGTGAGGAAACTGAGATTTATTGAAGTTATGTGATATGTTCAAATTCACTGCTAGTAAGCAAATGTGAATTCTCTAATTCCAGTTCTAAGGTTCTTTTTTCTGCATCGGGAAATCATCAGTTTGTCCTGTTTTTAAATGGAACCTTGAAGTGCATCTTTGTGAATCAATGGTTAGAAAGATTTAAAAGATTTTGAGGGATCTGGAAGAAAATATTTTAGAAGTGCTCAACACAAAATCTCATTTGATACAGTGGTTAGTTGTGCTGCTTTCTCGTAGCATTACTGTGAAATTATTATCAAACTTGATACAAGCTGATTTTATTTAACAAGTTCCATTCTTTCTTTCATTAAGAAGAGAATGGTGGCTTTATGTGGACATACCTAAATCATAAAAAGTGACTCATATTTCCTTGAGGAAAAGTCCCAGGCTTGATGGCACCATTTAGCCAAACAGAAAGAACAAAGTAAAATTCTATCAACTGCCCCTCTGTAGGGCCTCTGTAGTACCTTTATCTTAAAAAATGTCATCTACTCCCTTCTGTTTTCAAGCTGCACGTACCTGTAGCACACTGCAAAGCTGTGTATATCTCCTACCTGGCAGGGTGTGATAATTTTTCTCAGAGAATGGAAAGCTATATGAAATGTATATCCACGATGCATTCCATCACAAGAAGGATGTATACCTGAATATGATAAAAAAAATAGCTACAATTCATTGAAAATCTGTGATCTGCTGGATACTTTGCATATATTGTATCTTTTAATCCTTACAAAAGACACTGGGAAATATTCCTTTTTCATACAAAAGAAAACTTATGTTTCAGAGAAGTTAAACTTGTCTGAGGTCAGATAGTAAAGTAGCAGAGCTGGGATTGAAAAGGAGTTATGACTAACTTCTCCATATCCCCATGCTTCCTCTTAACAGTGAAGTGAAGATTTCTAATTGTCTTTTAATGAATACATATTGTCCTGTTATTACTGTATGAAGCTGAAAATTATGGGGCCCCAATTACCACATGGTGGTTTGACAGGTATCTCAAAAACATGTTTGTGTTAAATTGTTATGTTTTAGGATCATGTATTTGACATTTATCATCTTTGAAATGTTTTAATAGCATCATTTAGTCAATTAAGTGAATTAATTTCACTATACTATTAAGTCTGTGAAAGTGTAGAATGTTAAAAAAAAAGTATCAATCAGTGAAATCAAAAGGGGAGATACAGAAAGTGTGTGGACATATTAGTGGATATGAACAGAGAAGATATATAATGTTATAATTCCAGGTAAATTGAAGGGAAGTGAAGTAAACAATTCTAAAAACCCTACCATTCTCTAAAACCAGGTCCAAGGTGAACTATTACTTTAGAAATGAGATGCCAATAGTTTTTAAATCTCAAACACAAGAGATTTATCCAAGAAAATGGAGTCAGCAGATTTCTAGGAACAGTTGAGGTGCTTAAAAGGTAGAAGGATTTTTGAGTCTTTTGGACTATAAGATACACTATTTTCCTGACATTTATGACATCGTTTTGTAAAAAGCAAAATGAGTTACTAAGAAAATAGCAAATACTATATTAGATGTGGTCCTATAGAACTTTTTTCTACAGCTACGAAAATTAAAGAGTATGGGAAAAATGATGACTACGGAAAAGCGTTCATATCAAAAAACCAAATGTGATAAGAGGTAGACCAAGAATAAATCACATGTAAGTGGTTATTAAGGAAAAAGCAACAAAACTTTTTTTTTTTAAATTCACATGATTATAATATAAAAGCTAAAAGGCAAAATTTATATCTATGGGGAAATGAGTGATACACATGATCCTGTGCTACAAGCTAAAAACACAGAAGTTATTGAAAGCCAGGCATATAAAGGCTTATATACTTTATTTTTTATTATTATTTTTTAAATGTTTATTTATTTATTTATTTTCTTGTTAGTCATCCATTTTATACACATCAGTGTATACATGTCAATACCAGTCTCCCAATTCATCACACCACCACCACCACCCCCTGCCACTTTCCCCCCTTGGTGTCCATACGTTTGTTCTCTACATCTGTGTCTCAATTTCTGCCCTGCAAACCGGTTCATCTGTACCATTTTTCTAGGTTCTGCATATATGCGTTAATATACGATATTTGTTTTTCTCTTTCTGACTTACTTCACTCTGTATGACAGCCTCTAGATCCATCCACATCTCTACAAATGACCCAATTTCATTCCTTTTTATGGCTGAATAATATTCCCTTGTATATATGTACCATATCTTCTTTATCCGTTCGTCTGTCGATGGGCATTTAGGTTGCTTCCATGACCTGGCTGTTGTAAATAGTGCTGCAATGAACGTTGGGGTGCATGTGTCTTTTTGAATTATGGTTTTCTCTGGGTATATGCCCGGTAGTGGGATTGCTGGGTCATATGGTAATTCTATTTTTAGTTCTTTAAGGAACATTCATACTGTTCTCCATAGTGGCTGTATCAATTTACATTCCCACCAACAGTGCAAGAGGGTTCCCTTTTCTCCACACCCTCTCCAGCATTTGTTGTTTGTAGATTTTCTGATGATGCCCATTCTAACTGGTGTGAGGTGATACCTCATTGTAGTTTTCATTTGCATTTCTCTAATAATTTCATGTGCTTTTCACATGAAGCTTTTCATGTGCTTCACGGCCATCTGTATGTCTTCTTTGGAGAAATGTCTATTTAGGTCTTCTGCCCATTTTTGGACTGGGTTGTTTGTTTTTTTCATATTGAGCTCCATGAGCTGTTTATATATTTTGGAGATTAATCCTTTGTTCAATCATTCATTTGCAAATATTTTCTTCCATTCTGAGGGCTGTCTTTTCATCTTGTTTATGGTTTCCTTTGTTGTGCAAAAGCTTTTAAGTTTCATTAGGTCCCATTTTTTTATTTTTGTTTTTATTTCCATTACTCTAGGAGGTGGATCAAAAAATATCTTGCTGTGATATATGTCAAAGAGTGTTCTTCCTATGTTTTCCTCCAAGAGATTTATAGTGTCCAGTCTTTCATTTAAGTCTCTAATCCATTTTGAGTTTATTTATGTGTATGGTGTTAGGGAGTGTTCTAATTTCATTCTTTTACATGTAGCTGTCCAGTTTTCTCAACACCACTTATTGAAGAGACTGTCTTTCCTCCATTGTACCTCCTTGCCTCCTTTGTCATAGATAAGCTGACCATAGGTGTGTAGGTTTATCTCTGGGCTTTCTATCCTGTTCCATTGATCTATATTTCTGTTTTCGTGCCAGTACCATATTGTCTTGATTACTGTAGTTTTGTAGTATAGTCTGAAGTCAGGGAGTCTCATTTCTCCAGCTCCATTTTTTTCCCTCAAGACTGCTTTGGCTATTCGGGATCTTTTGTGTCTCCATACAAATTTTAAGATTTTTTGTTCTAGTTCTGTAAAAACTGCCATTGGTAATTTGACAGGGATTGCATTGAATCTGTAGATTGCTTTGGGTAGTATGGTCATTTTCACAATATTGATTCTTCTAATCCAAGAACATGGTATATCTCTCCATCTGTTGGTATCATCTTGAATTTCTTTCATCAGTGTCTTATAGTTTTCTGCGTACAGGTTTTTTGTCTCCCTAGATAGGTTTATTCCTAGGTATTTTATTCTTTTTGTTGCAGTGGTAAATGGGAGTGTTTCCTTAATTTCTCTTTCAGATTTTTCATCATTAGTGTATGGGAATGCAAGAGATTTCTGTGCATTAATTTTGTATCCTGCAACTTTACCAAATTCATTGATTAGCTCTAGTAGTTTTCTGGTGGCATCTTTAGGATTCTCTCTCTATAGTATCATGTCATCTGCAAACAGTTACAGTTTTACTTCTTCTTTTCCAATTTGTATTTCTTTTTGTTCCTCTGATTGCCATGGCTAGGACTTCCAAAACTATGTTGAATAAAAGTGGCAAGAGTGGATGTCCTTGTCTTGTTCCTGATCTTAGAGGAAATACTTTCAGTTTTTCACCATTGAGAATGATGTTTGCTATGAGTTTGTCATATATGGCCTTTATTATGTTGAGGTAGGTTCCCTCTATCTCCAATTTCTGGAGAGTTTTTATCATAAATTGGTGTTGAATTTTGTCAAAAGCTTTTTCTGCATCTACTGAGATGATCATATGGATTTTATTCTTCAGTTTGTTAATATGGTATATCACATTGATTGATTTGCATATATTGAAGAATCCTTGCATGCCTGGGATAAACCCCCCTCGATCATGGTGTGTGATCCTTTTAGTGTGTTGTTGGATTCTGTTTGCTAGTATTTTGTTGAGGATTTTTGCATCTATATTCATCAGTGATATTGTTGTGTAATTTTCTTTTTTTGTAGTATCTTTGTCTGGTTTTGGTATCAGGGTGATGGTGGCCTCATCGAATGAGTTTGGGAGTGTTCCTTCCTCTGCAATTTTTTGGAAGAGTTTGAGAAGTATGGGTGTTATCTCTTCTCTAAATGTTTGATAGGATTTACCTGTGAAGCCATCTGGTCTTGGACTTTTGTTTGTTGGAAGATTCTTAATCACAGTTTCAATTTCATTACTTGTGATTGGTCTGTTCATATTTTCTGTTTCTTCCTGGTTCAGTCTTGGGAGGTTATACCTTTCTAAGAATTTGTTCATATCTTCCAGGTTGTCCATTTTATTGTCATAGAGTTGACTGTAGTAGTCTCTTAGTATGCTTTGCATTTCTGCGGTGTCTGTTGTAACTTCTCCTTTTTCATTTCTGATTTTATTGACTTGAGTCCTCTCCCTCTTTTTCTTGATGAGTCTGGCTAATGGTTTATCAATTTTGTTTATCTCCTCAAAGAACCAGCTTTTAGTTTTAGTGATCTTTGCTATCGTTTTCTTTGTTTCGATTTCATTTATTTCTGCTCTGACCTTTATGATATCTTTCCTTCTGCTAACTTTGGGTTTAGTTTGTTCTTCTTTCTCTAGTTCCTTTAGGTGTAAGGTTAGATTGTTTATTTGAGATTTTTCTTGTTTTTTGAGGTAGGCTTGTATAGCTATAAACTTCCCTCTTAGAACTGCTTTTGCTGCATCCCATAGGTTTTGGATCATCGTGTTTTCATTGTCATTTGTGTCTAGGTATTTTTTGATTTCCTCTTTGATTTCTTTAGTGATCTCTTGGTTATTTAGTAACATATTGTTTAGCCTCCATGTGTTTGTGTTTTTTACATTTTTTCCCCTGTAATTGATTTCTAATCTCATAGGGTTGTGGTCAGAAGTGATGCTTGATATGATTTCAATTTTCTTAAATTTACTGAGGCTTCATTTGTGACCCAAGATGTGATCTATCCTGGAGAATGTTCTGTGCACACTTGAGAAGAAAGTGTAATCTGCTGTTTTTCGATGGAATGTCCTATAAATATCAATTAAATCTATCTGGTCTATTGTGTCATTTATTGTGTTTCCTTATTAATTTTCTGTTTGCATGATCTGTCCATTGCTGTAAGTGAGGTGTTAAAGTCCCCCACCATTATTGTATTACTGTCGATTTCCTCTTCTATAGCTGTTAGCAGTTGCCTTATGTATTGAGGTGCTCCTATGTTGGGTGCATAGATATTTATAACTGTTATATATTCTTCTTGGATTGATCCCTTGATCATTATGTAGTGTCGTTCCTTGTCTCTTGTAACATTCTTTCTTTTAAAGTCTATTTTATCTGTTATGAGAATTGCTACTCCAGGTTTCTTTTGATTGCTATTTGCATGGAATATCTTTTTCCATCCCCTCACTTCCAGTCTGTATGTGTCCCTGGGTCTGAAATGGGTCTCTTGTAGACAGCATATAGATGGGTCTTGTTTGTGTATCCATTCAGCAAGCCTGTGTCTTTTGGTTGGAGCATTTAATCCATTCACATTTAAGGTAATTATCAATACATATGTTCCTGTTACCATTTTCTTAATTGTTTTGGGTTTGTTTTTGTAGGTCCTTTTCTTCTCTTGTGTTTCCCACTTAGACAAGTTCCTTTAGCATTTGTTGTAGAGCTGGTTTGGTGGTGCTGAATTCTCTTAACTTTTGCTTGTCTGTAAAGCTTTTGATTTCTCCATCGAATCTGAATGAGATCCTTGCTGGGTAGTGTAATCTTGGTTGTAGGTTCTTCCCTTTCATCACTTTAAGTATATCATGCCACTCCCCTCTGGCTTGTAGTGTTTCTGCTGAGAAATCAGCTGTTAAACTTATGGGAGTTCCCTTGTATGTTATTTGTCATTTTTTCCATTGCTGCTTTCAGTAGTTTTTCTTTGTGTTTAATTTTTGCCAATTTGATTACTATGTGTCTCGGTGTGTTTCTCCTTGGGGTTTTCTTGTATGGGACTCTCTGTGCTTCCTGGACTTGAGTGACTATTTCCTTTCCCATGTTAGGGAAGTTTTCGACTATTATCTCTTCAAATATTTTCTCGGGTCCTTTGTCTCTCTCTTCTCCTTCTGGGACCCCTATAATGCGAATGTTGTTGTGTTTAATGTTGTCCCAGAGGTCTCTTAGGCTGTCTTCATTTCTTTTCATTCTTTATTCAGTTCTGCAGCAGTGAATTCCACCATTCTGTCTTCCAGGTCACTTATCCCTTCTTTTGCCTCAGTTATTCCGCTATTGATTCCTTCTAGTGTATTTTTCATTTCATTTATTGTATTGTTCATCTCTGTTTGTTTGTTCTTTAATTCTTCTAGACCTTGTTAAACATTTCTTGCATCTTCTCGATCTTTGCCTCCGTTCTTTTTCCGAGGTTCTGGATCATCTTCACTATCACTATTCTGAATTCTTTTTCTGGAAGAATGCCGATCTCCACTTCATTTAGTTGTTTTTCTGGGGTTTTATCTTGTTCCTTCATCTGTTACATAGCCCTCTGCCTTTTCATCTTCTCTATCTTTCTGTGAATGTGGTTTTTGTACCACAGGCTGCAGGATTGTAATTCTTTTTGCTTTTGCTGTCTGCCCTCTCTATACTTTATTTTATATTAAGTATATTTTTCTTTATCCTTATTAAATATAAATCAAGTTACTATTAAAAAGTAAAATATTGTAGGAAAAGGAATGAGATCCAACATATATGGAGTTATATGGGGAACAAGGTATTTATCATACATGTCATGTTAAAGAGTAATAAACAAAAGTACTCTTCTTAGTCTAATAAAGTCTCTCAGATTGCCCAAATTAGAATAAACTACTTCAAAGGAACCAAATAAAAGAGAAATTTAAATGGAACTTTGTGCCTCCAAAGTCACAATAACATCACTCATTTTAAGATGTAAACATTCGGTGTGTATACTGCCTAGGGCACTAAGCCTGTTAGCCTTCTGACTATGAAAGTATAAACTTGATCACTTTACCTATTTTAGAATTGATTAAAAAAATAAGCATTTTTTAGTTCCCTTTGGTTTTAAAGGATTTGCTCCTAAGGATTATTTTTAAAAATCCTTAAAATATAATTCTGTATTTGAACCTGGGACTGAAGATTTAGAATCCTAACAGGTTTAAAAATTATTATCCTATGATTTGAAGTAAATTAGTTGTCTACACATATGTGTATCTCACATGTTCTTCATCATGTACTGTGTTCTGGAAGGATATTGTGATTTCTTACAGCCAACAAAAATGAAAGACACTAGTAAACTTCTTTTGTTTATTCTATCATTAGAAGGTACTTATTGAAAACTTACTGTGTGCTAGATATACAGCTAAATAAGGCTTGATCCTTAAGTGATTTAACTTCTTGAAACTGAGTAAAGATTTCTACACATAATTTTGCCCAAACACTAATCATGTTATATAAGATACTCTAAGACCAGGAAGTAAAAATTGTTTTGACAGTCATCATGAAGATATATATGTTGATAGAGAAACTATGCCTTTGTTTGGCTAAAAATGTGTTACTATTTTTTTAGGTAGGGATACTACAAAGCAGTAATCCTTTAGAGCTAGATTTCTATATAGAAGAGCTCTAGAGGTGGTACTTTGGTTGGAAGGGGGACTTCCCTTGAATCACTGTTTGCCTAGAAACTACACTATTTTCTTTTATTAGTGCACTATCCTATTTTTATTTAGATATTAACACATCAATTAAAATAGCAAAAATATCTAGTGGTGTTTTTATGCTTAGAATTTATATGATAGATAATACCTCATTTGTTTATATCAAAGAATAGGAGGGACTGATGGAAATAATGGTAGGAACTAGAGTTAAGGTTGCCTTGGGCCTCCCATTGGTGCTACCACTTGAGAAGGTGAATGCAGAATTAAAATCTGAGAGTAAGGCTACTAAAAAATCTTGTGGCTCTGACTTAAAAAAAAAAAAATAAGATCTACGTAACCAATGTAACTACATTTTGAAATTTAAGGTTTACATTCATCCTAAACAAGAATCAGGAAATTTTTCTCTAAAGAGCCAAATATTATATATATTTAGGCTTTGGGGCCATACAGTCTCTGTCACAACGTTTCAACTCTGCTATTGGAGTGCAAAAGCAGTCATAGACAGTAAGTAAATGAATGAGTCTGGCTGTGTTCCCAATAAAACTTTATTTATAAAAACAGACAGTGGACAGGATTTGGCCGACAGGCTTTAGTTTGCCCTTTCCTTTTCTAGAAGGTCATACTTTACTTGGAATACACCAGTTTTATTAAATCAATCTGCCATATGCAGTTCTGCTTTATTATTAGTCATTTATTATTAACAGAAAAAAAAAATCACTAAACACAAATGTGATTTTTTTCAAAACAGAAAACAGATTCAAACTAGCAGACAGATTGTGTTGCAATCAGGCATTGATTTTGTATAGTGTGAACATAGTGAATTAATTTGCATTTATATAGACCACATGTATATGCAGAGTAACCTACTAGAATTTATTGTTCGTTTTCCTTAACAGATACTTAAGAATCTCACCAGGAAATATTTTCCAAGAACAATGAAATCTGCTCTTTATGTGCACATGTTCACTAGAACCATTTTTCTGAACATTGTACGTGTTTTTTGAAGTTCTGTTTTAAGGGTCAAAGGAGTTCCACATACTAAGTTTTAGTGAGTTTTTCTGTCATTACTTTGGACAAAGTTCTAAGGGAATGTCATTAGACCTGTATTCCCCTGTATACAGGAGGATATAGGTATTCCCCTGTATACCTATTCCTGTATTAGGTTGAGATATTTTGCATTTGCACTCTATCTTCTGTTTTTGAAACGTCTCTTTTTTTCATCAATTCAACAAAGCAGCCTGGTGGAGAGCATCACAGCATTTTTGCTCATAAATATGTATGGAACATTTAATGCTCTTTCTTTTTACTATAGGAAGAATAATTAAATGAAATCTGGATTTTCTACTAACGATAAATACAGCCAGCTTTGTGTTTTATAGAAAACTTTATGTAAGAACATAACCTTTTCATTTCTTCAGTTCCAGGTAGAAAGATAGTAGCTGCTGAGATACAGAGATTATATGCTCAGTTTTGGGGGTTTTTTTCCCTGATTAATGGGTTTTGGAAAAACTATGTGACAAAATCTATGTTTTTCTGGTATGTTGATAATACCATTAGAAATTTTATAATCACTAAAATCAGGAAAGACCTAGATAGTAGAAGCTTCTCCAAAAATGCTAGGGGGATGGGACCTAGTAGATTATAAGGGGGGGGAAATCAGTCTATAAAGGCCTTAAGAATATGGGTTATAAGAATTTCTCACCCTGACTTTTAAGAACTCCCACAATGTATACCTCACCTATCTTTATAGTTGTTATTTCTCACACTTCCCAACTTACTAGGCCAAACCAGGTCATTCAACATACCTTCAGTGTAACCCACTTATTTATGCCATTGTTTCTATCACCTCTAAAGACCTTCACTTTCCCACTCCTATTGTCTGCCTAGCATCAACTTTCAAGGCGCATTTTAAATCATCTGCTCAACCTTGAGGTCTTTCCTGATCTTGCCAAATTAGATTCAGTCTCTTCCTCCATTAAGCCTTTATCTACATTATTGTGATCCTTAACTTATTTTGCTTTGTACCACAGTTACTTTTTTAATTTGAACTATCTCTACAGAAAACTGTCTCCCACAGCAATGAGCACATGCCTTAAATATTATACATTTTCAGTAAGTATAAGTTTATATGATGAACTGAGATAAATTAAGAAGTAAAAGGTGATTTTTCTAATTTATTTGCCATCTGTATCCTAAGAGGACTTTAGTGTACTTAAGCTAAGTCTGAAAATATGATGTATTCTTGTGAGACAGTCGGAATATGGAAGAACATTTCTTTGGGAACAACAGCATAAGAACAAAACATGTGGAGGCATGAAAGATCTGGAATGTTTGCAGAACTGTATTGTAAACAGCTCAGAATGGCTGGAGGGAGGTAAGACACAATATGTCACAGCTCACCTGGCTCTTGTTACTTACCTATAATGTCCTTTCTATCTTTTCTGGATTACAAATACCTACTCTTCTTCCACAAGTCAGCCCAAGTGTCGCTTCCTTTAAAACTTGATTGCTTTATCCTCTACAACTTATACATGCTTCTGTCATCATTTATTGACCTTAATTATTTACATGTCTTTCTCATACTAGACTGAGTTCTTTAAGGACCAGGGTTTGTTAAGCAAAACCTAAATCATGAAGTGTAACTTCTGTTTAGGAAAACTAATAATGAATGAAGGTAAATCCAAAAGCTTCCTCTGACCTGTAATCTTCCCTAAAGTTGAAAATTGCATCTCAAACTTACTGCGTTGAAATCTGTATTCATCACCTCTCCTCCAAAAGCCATTCTAACCCCTCCTCTAAGCATTTTTTCTTTTTCTTTGTGAGGTCTTCCACTTCTTTATACTATTAAAGATCATTCAGAATGCCCAGTAATAAAATTTTTCATTATATCAGTTTATTTGTTCAGCTTTATTAAGGTGTAATTGACAAATAAAATTGTAAGATATTTAACGTATAAAATGTGATGATTTGATATACCTATAAATTGTGAAAAGATTCTTTCCATCCAATTAATTAACACATCCATCTCCTCACATATTTACCTTTTCTGTTTGTGTATGAGAAAATTCCAATTATACAATACACTGTTATCAACTATAGCCACTATGATATACATTAGGACCACATTAGAAGTATATGTTGTATACCTTATTTATTCTACAACCTTAATCCACTGACTTTTTGAGGTTCTCACTATTCCACAGGCATTGATTGTATACCAATTATTTGTCAAATATTCTGTTAGATACTGCAGATATAAAGTAAAAATAATTGTTCTTGCTTTTGATATGTTAGTGGGAAATGTGTAAAAAGTTAAAATACAGTAATTGTATTTCTATAAGAAAAGATCATGCATTCTGTATGTAAGATCAAGGAGAAGGCTTTGGAGAGGAATCCACAGTTGATCAGGACCTTGATAAATGTTGAGAGTTTTCCTATAAATAGAGTAGGGCCTTAGGCAGCACTCCAGATAGGAGGCCAGACCTGTACGAAGGCTAAAAATCATGAAAGAACCCAGCATATACTGAATTGCTATTAGTGTATTTATTTATTTATTAAAATTTATTTTATCTGTTTATTTTTGGCTGAATTGGGCCTTCGTTGCTGTGCGTGGGCTTTTTCTAGTCACGGCGAGCGGGGGCTACTCTTCCTTGCAGTGCGCGGGCTTCTCACTGCTGAGGTTTCTCTTGTTGCGGAGCACGGGCTCTAGAGCGCAGGCTCAGTAGTTGTAGTGCATGGGCTTAGTTGCTCCGTAGCATGTGGGATCTTGCCGGACCAGGGCTTGAACCCATGTCCCCTGCATTGGCAGGCAGATTCTTAACAACTGCACCACCAGGGAAGCCCGCTATTAGTTTAGTACTACTGGATTATATAGTGAAAAGCAAAGAGAGGGAAGAAAGAGTCTGAACAGGTAGACAATGATCAAATAATGAAGAGTTTTATGTATATGTATATGTCATCCACATTTTATCCTGTGGGTAGGACATGCTGACTTTATACTAATATTGTAAAATAATCATATTAGCCAATTAGAAATACCATGCTAGCTGCAAGGTGAAGGATAAATCATAGATAAAAGGACACAATGAAGAAGTAATTGTAGTAGTATTAGGGAGAGATGACAACCAGTACTTTCACTAGGGCAGTGGCAAAGGGGAAAGTTACGAAAAGATATTTAGGAGATAGAGTAAAAGCTCAATAAACTCAGGGACTATATCTTATGTATAGTGCCTGCTCTATAATATGTATTATTAAATAAATATTTGTTCAAAGGTTAGTGATTGAGATAGGTTCTTAGTTCCCTTTTAAATGCCCTGCCCTTCCATCTCTGTACATCCAAATCTTATCTCTCCTTTAAAGACCCAACTCAAACACTACCTGTAGGGAATTTTTCCTAAATAATTCAGTTGAAAATAAACTATACCTCCTGTTACATTTTATGAAATATAGTCTTTTGTCATATTTAACACTTTAGTCTTTGTGTGTTAGATATTAATATATGTCCCTTGGCTCTCTGTTTTTATTATATATGTCTTGAGGGAAAAGTTCACATTTATATTCCTATTTATATCCCTCATACTATCTAACACAAGAAACTTTCACTTGCTGGGTGTTCTGTAAACATCTGTTGAATGAAATCATGAAGATCATATCTAGCTATAACTATGGAAACAAGATACCCTAGATCAGTATAATAAAGTGGTAAGAGTGAGTAAGGACTCTGAAACCAGACAGCTTTTTCAGTCTAGTAAAAGATACTGATATCAAATAAAAATCCAAATAGAAGTGAAGATGCTAAAAATTGTCAAAGTTGTGTCGCAAAAGAATGTTAAGCAAAAGTTTCAAAAAACCCCATAAAGATGAAATAATTGACAATTCTTTGTATTTTTAATGCTGTATGGCTCATTAAACAAGATATCTTTTGAGTCCTAGTGTTGCTGTGTAGTGTGGAATACAGAAAGACATGATTACATCCCTCTCCTTAAGGATCATAGAGTCTCAAAAAGTAACAAATTTATAATGGGAGATAATAGTGAATGGTTTATACCATACCAAAAAATGTATGATAATTTATTTACTATAGAGGAGCAGAGCTTAGGTGCTTTAAAATAGTCAAGAAGTCTTCCTGAAAAAAGTGAAGAACAGATTGGTTATCCTCATCAGGGTACATGTGTCACACTTCATGGAGTAATTGATATATTTTTTAATCTTCATGAATTATTTATTTTATAGCTAAAATTTGTACCTTTTGACTCCCTTCACCCATGTCACTCATTCCCCCACCCGCCATCACTGCCAACCACCAATCTATTCTCTGTATCTATGAGCTTGTTTTATTGTTGTTGTTTGTCTTCTATTTTTTAAAGTCTACCTGTAGTTGAAATCATAAAATGTTTGTCTTTCCCTGTCTCATTTATTTCACTTAGCATATTGCCTTCAGGATCCATCCATGTTGTCACAAATGGCAAGATTTTATTCTTCTTTATGGCCGAATAGTGTTCTATTTTATGTAGATATCGATATGTTTCCCTCTGTCCCTCTCTCTCTATATATATATCTAGCTAGCTATCTAGCTCTCTATATAGATAGATATCATGTAAGTATGATATCTATATATCTTGTGATATCTAGTGATATATAGATATCACATTTGTGTGATATCTGTATATCACATTTTCTTCATCTGTTTATCCATCAACAGACATTTAGGTTGTTTCTATATCTTGGCTATTGTAAACAATGCGTCGATGAACATGAGAGTGTCATATATCTTTTCAAATTAGTATCTTTGTTTTCTTCAGATAAATACCTAGAAGTGAAATTGCTGAATCATATGGTAGTTCTGTTTTCAGTGTTTTGAGGAGCCACCATACTGGTTTCCACAGTGGCTGCACCAACTTACATTCCCACCAACAGTGCACAGGGTTCCCTTTCCTCCACTTCCTTACCAGCACTTCCTATTGTTGTCTTTTCAGTAACAGCCATTCTGACAGGTGTGGGGTGATAGCTCATTGTGGTTTGATTTGTATTTCCTTGATGATTAGTGATGTTGGGCATCTTTTCATGTGCCTGTTGGCCACCTGTGTGTCTTCTTTGGAAAATTGTCTCTTCAGATCCTCTGCTTGTTTTTGAATCGGATTGTTTGAGGTTTTTCTTGCTATTGAGTTGTGAGTTTTTTGCATATTTTGGATATTAAACCCTTATCAGATATATGATTTGCAAATATTTTCTCCCATTTAATAGGTTGTTTTTCATTTTGTTGATAGTTTCCCTCACTGTGCAGAAGCTTTTTAGTTTGATATAGTCCTGCTTGTTTATTTTTGCTTTTGTTGCCTTGCTTTTGGAGTCAGATCCAAAAATCATAGTCAAGACAGATGTCGAGTGATATTTTAACAGCACAAAAAGTGATTGAGAAGAAAAAAATAAACTACTTCAAAAACATCAATTTACAAAGAAATACAATTGGGGAAACACAGTGCTGACATAGATTTTCCTTCTCCATGTAACCTATACTGATTCCTACTTCTTTCACTCTGTTGGGCACTAGATTGTAAACAGGGGGTTCCATGTTAGTTTCCTAATTATCTAGCACATATGCCTGGCATATGGCAGAAATTCAATAAATGAGTTCTGGAAGAAATGTTTGCCAACCTGCTGGCAGCTGGAGTCAGTTCAGTTCCACATGTGTATCCTGAGACTACTGTGAGCTCATCTAGTTATGGTAGGCAAATCTAAAACACTTCAGTGTCACATAAGAGTAGGGACAAAGATGACAAGCAGTTGATCCAATCACCAAAGCGATTCCTTACCCATGAGAAAGTAGGAGCTAATACTTACTGAAGCATCTGTTGATGCCATGTGCTAACTAGTTTACATTTAATGTCTCACTTAATTCTAAGGTTTGGGAACCCAGGATTATCCCTTTTGTCCTGTGGAAAGAGCATGAAGTACACAGTGGATTTCTTTCTTTCTGTAGTCACTGTTTTACCATATTGGCTAGTCAGTACACATATATTACAGAGAAAAATAGGACTTTCAACTAAATAGTAATTCCCTTTCAGTTTGACTATTAAAAAGTAAACAAACTACCATACAAAAATGTGGTTCTTTAAGTAATTGTTACATATGCAGGAGAATGAGTGGGTGCGATATCTTAGATCAGGGGTTTTGAAGTAATATAGGTTTGAATCCTAATCGTGGATTTCTTCTTTCTCATTTGTAAAACTTAGGTGAAATATCTTTTTATGTTTATTGTCAGGGTTGGAAAAATAACTGTCTAAGATGAAGTATGCTTACAGGAGGTGTTTAATAAATGGCAATTGTTGTGTTAGTTATTGCTGTTGCATAAAGAGAGGATAACAAGGAAGTTGTATTTTATGTTTGTTGTTGTTCACGTTTCTCACGGAAATAATATTAACACAAGTACTCAAGGACATTATTTTGGAAGGTCCCCAAGTCCACTCCCAGGTTTGATGATTCATTAGAAGGACTCACAGAATTCAGCATAGAGCTGTACTCATGACTAAGGTTTATTACAGTGAAAGGGTACAAAGAAAAGTCAGCAGTGTGAAAAGGTGCATGGAGTTAAGTCTGAAAGAAACCAGTGCAGCTTCCCAGAATCTTCTCCCAGTGGGATTACGCAGGACTCGGTACTCCCAGCAGTGAGTTGTGACATATGTGAAGTATTGTCTACTAGGAAAGCTCATTAGAGACTCAGTGCCCATGGTTTTCATTAGAGGCTGGTCACATAGGTATCTCTGCCTAGCGCATACCAAAATTCCAAACTCCCAGAAGGAAAGCAGGTGTTCAGCATAAACCATAGTGTTTGACCAAACAGGTTAGGCACTCTGACAAGAGGCATTCTTATCGGTGCCAGAAATGGTGGGAACCCCCCACAATCCAAGTCCCCAGACACCAGTGAAGAGCCATTGTTAGGAGAGTAATCCTTGCAAGCAGGCCATTGTGAGGATAACAGTCTCACACCTGCTATGTTAACTCTTTTGTGCACAGACATGCAGATGCATTGCTCACAAGAGGCAGTAGTTGAACATGTTGTAATATCTTCTAAGTAACCAATGATTTACCAAACAAATAAGTTATGAAAAACTATATTAATATCCCTCTAGAGAACATTTCAGAGACTTAAAGATGTAGGTAGTCACTCAAACTGCCTATAGGAAGTTTGAAACTGGGTCTATTCACTTCATTCTTAAAATTCACAACCACCCAAATTTGGAACTGCCCTCCCTCTCTCCAAAATCTAGCTTAGAATATATCTGATTGCCATAATTAGACCAACCTATGTGGCATCTGTGGCAGTGGTTGGCAGATCAGTTGGTGATGGTCTCGAGGTTCCCATCATTAAAGGTGCTCTGGAATGAAAGCGTCATGGTACTTTCTCTAAGGAGAATGTACTCGTATTTGTACAGGGCTGCCACATTTCCACGTGCCCCAAGTTAAGTAACAGGGAAGATTCTATTACCAGCATTATGGTATACAGGGCCACTTTGCTAACATCTTTAGAGAAAGTCAGCAGTATGAGGAACCCTAGAACTCAAATGGAATTTTTGTGAAATTACTGCATCTTCTCAAACGGGCAAGTAGGGCATCATTAAGCTTCAGTATTTTCAGCACAGTGTTATTATGATTATCCTCAGCACAGTAAATGTTCAGGCACCTGTTCTCTACCCAGAGGGAGTTTTCTATCTGTAAAGTACTAGTGAGATTATTAGCTTAACCAGTGTATTCTACAATGTAGCAAAACCAAAACCCAAGATCTAAAAATCAATAGGAGAGAATTAGTGAGCAACATCATACACAGTCTGAAAGGCACAGAATAAAGCCAAGAATAGGCCAATGGCTTAGGGAGGTCAAACTATATAGGATTGATACTTAGAACCAGCAAGAATGAATGATACAAGAGGAGATCACAATGCAAGAAAGAAATGAGAAACTGTGACCCAGTATGATTTCATTCTGGCAAGTGATATCTTCACCTTTCAGAAAAACCTTCCAGGTTTTTCTGCAGCATATCTGAAAGATGCTCTCCTAAACCTGAGCCCTAAAACTGTCATATGTGTCAGTCAAATGGTCTTGCAGACAACCATAGTCCAACCAGTTGGCAGAGAAGTTCAAAGTATTTGTCATTGCCTAAAGTGAGAAGAAAGACAGTCTCTGAGGACACCCTTCTTTCTCTCTGGTCTCCACTTTTCCTTCCTTATTTTCTTGGTAACTTAAACCAGAGAGGTAAAGATCATCACATTTCTATGTGTAATTAAACTATAGGAACTTCCTCAATTTCCATATTTTAATTAAGAAATCAGTACCCAATTTCTACCATGCATTCAGTCTATAGATATTTACTGAGCATTTGCTATGTGCAAAGTAAGGTGCTGGGCAATGAGAGGAGCGTTGAGATGAACAAAACACAGGCTCTACCCTCAAAGAGCTCACATATATTTAGAAGATAAGCTTTTAAAAAATAAACAATGAGGGGCTTCCCTGGTGGCGTAGTGGTTGAGAGTCCGCCTGCCGATGCAGGGGACACGGGTTTGTGCCCCGGTCCGGGAAGATCCCACATGCCGCGGAGCGGCTGGGCCCGTGAGCCATGGCCGCTGAGCCTGCACATCCAGAGCCTGTGCTCCACAACGGGAGAGGCCACAACAGTGAGAGGCCCACGTACCACAAAAAAAATAAATAAATAAACAATGAGATTTTTAAAAATAAAGTAAGATGTATGAGAAGTCACAAAGTCTACCTCCTGTAGATGTTGTCAGTAAATAGTTTCTTTAGTAATACTGAAGCTCCAGAATGCTAGACACACCTTCGTCACTATGAAATAAAAGTATTCCAGTTCTTTTTTATAATATAAATTTATTTATTTATTTATTTTTGGCTGTGTTGAGACTTCGTTGCTGCACGCAGGCTTTCTCTAGTTGCAGCGGGGGAGCTACTCTTCCTTGCAGTGCGCGGGCCTCTTGTTGCGGTGGCTTCTCTCATTGTGGAGCACAGGCTCTAGGTGTGCAGACTTCAGTAGTTGTGACACGCGGGCCCAGTAGTTGTGGTTTGTGGTCTCTAGAGCGCAGGCTCAGTAGTTGTGGCACACGGGCTTTGTTGCTCCGTGGCACATGGGATCCTCCCGGACCAGGGCTCGAACCCACGTCCCCTGCATTAGCAGGCAGATTCTTAACCACTGTGCCACCAGGGAAGTCCCCCAGTTTTTTTTAATTACATCTTTTCTCACCTGTTCAAAGATTTTCAATACCTTAAAATGCTGTAGGGATTTTCCTCTTCCTTATGTTTAAATTATAGAATTTTAGAACTGGAAAGTGTGCGAGAGATTATCTAGTTAATCCTTTGTCCTTTTAGAACTGGGAGAATGAAACCCAAACTGGTCCCATGACTTGCTTCAGAATTGAAGATCTAATCTGGAACTCAGGTCTTTATAGACTAGTACTTAGCAGTATCATCCTGTTATTTTCCTCATTTTTAGGTATAGACATTGATGGGAGGCATCAGACAATAGATTTTCTGACTCTAATTTTATCTTCAGATAGAGTCCACAAAAAAACTCAATACCTATGAGGTCTGCATCAAAAAAACACAGAACTAATTAAATGCTTTGTATGTGAAAAAAAAAAAGTGCTGTGATTATGAGCACATATTCTTCCCTGTGAATGACCCTGCTAGTTATTAGAGTCCTAGGAAGAGCTTGCAATTCAAGTGTTTTGCCACACAAGTGTCATAGTAGGAGAATTTCTCTTTTTTCTCATCCAACTAACATTTTTTAAAAAACTAATAATATAAGAATTTCATGGTAGCCCTGTGCTGATATTCACTTTATCACCTTTGATTTATTGCCAAGAGACTCATTAAAGAGTGGAATATGTGAACAACATTACTAGGTGATTTAGTGCAGGGAGGACAGGACCAGTTGCCTTTCTATTCTCAAGCTCCCCGTAACATAAGTGTGAGTAAAAGCATCTGTTGAGTAGACATTCCAGGCATATTCTTTTAATCATTGCCAGACCTTCTCTAGGCAAAACTTCATTCTGAACTTCTATTTCATGACTACATGTATGATCCAAGGGAATACGGGTCAAATAGTTGTCAGGGAAATTTCAGAGGCTGAAATCCCTATTTGGGTACTGAGCAGACCATTTAGTTCTATCTTTTAGAAAACCTATATATCCAAATGTCAAGAGTCTGAAGTGGAGGAACTGTGATACCAAAATAAACTGTTGTCCAATCAAGAATCTCTAAAATAATGAAGTGCTTGTCTATATTCTACATTTAACTGACTGTGTAAAATATTCCACATTATTCATTAATGTCTGGCATGTATTATATCCTCAAACAATGTTTGTTGCCTAATAAATGAATGAATTTATTTTATGACACTTCTATACTTTTTAAAGTGTGAATGAATGCAGACTTTCTATATAATTTTTAGTCACCAGTGTTTATAGATTATCTTCAATTTTCAGAAAAGTTAAATTAATAGAGCTAATTAGGCACATTCTTAGTTTCAAAGACTCAGTAGATAGCACAGGTGAGTAATCATTTTTTTTATTTACTTACACTCTTACCTCATTCTAGAAAAAATAAAAATTAAGAGAGCTATATATCATCTGTGTGCAGTTAACAGGTATGATTTAGCATAATCTCTGTGTTACCTCATTTCCTCATTTGGTATATTTGAATACCTTAGGCACAAGGTATCAGTATAAGAATATTGTCTACATATAGGTGCACTTCATTTGAAAGAATTTTTTATAAAGTAAGTCAAATATGCTGGAAAACAAATTACAATAAGCTATAATTTTTGCTGCCAAAGTGTGCTCAGTCTTTGGTGAGCTCCAGAAACTTCATCCTCAGCCTATCAAGAAAAGATTTATCACTGGGTACAAAGGGAAAGGGATGAATATCTCACTTCAGATGTTATCTCAAAGTCTCCCTCAGGTTCGCTTTGGAATATATCCCAAATGCTTTAGACCTGGGACCCAATCCCCAAAAACATGTATGCAAGGTACAGTTTCCTCCCTTTTAGTAAAATAGGATAAAACATTCTATTTATCCTAAGGATGGTAACAGCCATTACCCAAGCATTGAAAATAGGTTTACAGTATGTGCTTTAGTAGCCGCACTATTAAATACGACAGTAGCACCTTGTGTTCATTAGACATAAGAAAACACTGAATACAGGTGGAAATTACACATATTTTTCCAGAATCTCAGGTTTTGGTTATAAAAGGTAATCTGCCTTTGTTTATTAAGTTATACCTACTCTACCTTAGTGATTTCCAGTCTTTTCAAGAATGAGATTGTTTTTACAGACCAACAAGTAGCAGTTGTGTGTTTATGTATTTACTATACTCTCAGTACCTATATACAGACACACTGAGACTTTGCAGTAATTCCATGACCCTCATGGATTGAGACCCACAGGTAGTGAAAAGCTACAAGCACGAGTTGGAAATTCCAGAAGCAGACTGCTGAGATTGCATTTTGCTACAGGCTATTTATTAGGAAGCAACACTTGTGCAAAGAGGAAGAGGGAGCAGGATTGTGTAGAAGTCAAACTGATACTGAGTCTCAAGCATCCTTACAGAAAGCTGGGAATGCTTTGTAACTCATCATGCTGGGATGAATGGTTGGGCTTTTATCCTCTAAATCAAGCAGTCATTGTACATAGGCCACCCTGGGAAGTGTGTGTCTTTGGTCAAGAAGGCACTCTAATGCTGAGGCAAACCATGAAGCTGACGACAGCTTGGACAATACGTTCTTCCTTGAAGGAGGACGGGCCATCTTAGTGTTCACTGCAGTTTATTCCTTGTATCACTTGGACCCATTTCTTCATATCCTTTCAGGGAGATGCTCCTCTAGGATTCTGGTGGATTCTCTTCCTGAGGTAAAACTTAAAAGAGGAGTTGGTAGTACAAATTAGTTCCCCTAACGCTGCAGCTACTTTTAGGACCACAAATGATATCATTCTTCTCCCTCTTCCTAATGATCAGGGTGAACTAACTGTACCAAGATGGTGACGCTTTTCCTTGCCTGCTGGTGCTTGGATACAGGGAATTTGTAATGCTCAGGGAGCAGCCATAGCTTATAGTTCAAAAGGACTCTTACTTTTTCACCAGCTAAACATGTGTCCTCTTTAGGGACCAGGACCACCATTCCTGCAGAACTTACATTTTGTGGAAATGTAAAGTACAGGGACCTCTTTGGAGACATTGGGAGTGATACTAAATAGGATGAATTCTGTTTCTGCCCCTTGGTTCTAAGACCAATGAATATTTCCTGATGGAGACACAGTACCATATAAATATCTCTGATTCAGTATGTATATTTTTTTATCCTGTGGGATGGTGCTTTATCCTCATAAACTATCACCTCCTAGCTCACACTTTAATGGCACCTTTAGCAGGCCATTCTGTCAGGTTGGAAGTTTCTTGTTGTCATGTGATGTAACTATTAGACCCCATGTACATAGGCCCACTTCCATACCTTATTGGCTATAAAATGGGTCCCTTGGTCTGACACAACGTTTTGGGGATCCTGTATGGTAGATTACTTTGTAAGCCCTCAGATACTTCTAATAGTTGAGGCCTGAGTGTAGGAAAGCAGCCCATTCCCAGAGTATGTGTCATTTCTGTTAGAATAAATCGTTGGCCCTTCCAGAGTGAACTTGCCCCCAAGTGGCTGATTGGTCTCCTCAAAGTGTGGCAGCATATCACGGGCTCAACATTGTTCTTGGTTGTTGGCAGCCTGGATGTTCAGTGTCAGCAGTAGTTAATTTAGTCTTGCCAAATTGGAACTCGTTATGTCAGCCCCGTGTATACCTTCCATCTCTCCCACCATGCCTATTCATTCGTATACCTATCATCCAGCACTGAGGTGACTGATGACCAAGACTTGCTGATGTCAACTTTCTGAGTCATTCTATCTCTTTCCAAGTACGCTTCCACATTTGCCCTTCTCTGGTAGGCATTCATATTTGATTCAAAGATTTTTGCACTTTGTGTCTAATGTACCCATCCAAAAGCTTTTTTCTCAAACCTTGTTCCCAGTCTTAGAGTCTTCCATTCAGGCATCTTACCAAACAGCCAGGTCACTCATAAATGCCACTTAGTCTGTACATATTCTAACCTCAAGCCACTCGTCCTTCCCACAAAGTGGATGGTCTGGTACACTGCCAGAAACTGTGCCGAGTAGAAAGATGTCCTCTTGCCACTGCCTTTTAAGGCACTCCTGAGTGAAACTATAGTGCAGCTTCCATCCATTTTCAGTTTGTACCTACATACCAAGTGCCTTAGTCAGTTTGGGCTGCTGTAATGAAATACCATAGTTTGGGTGGCTTAAACAAACTTATTTCTTACACTTCTGGAGGCTGGGCAGTGTGAGATCAAGGCAGCAACAAATTCAGTGCCTGGTAACGGCCCTCTTCCTGGTTTGCAGATGGCTGCCTTCTCTCTGTACCTTACATGGTGACACAAGAAAGGGCCAGATATTTTCTTCTTCTTCTAAGAGACTAATTCCATCATGGGAGCCCCACTCTTATGACTAATTACCTCCCAAAGGCCCTACCTTCAAATACCATAACATTAAGGCTTTAATATATGAATTTTGAGGGAATACAAATATTCAGTCCATAGCACTAAGCCTGCCCATCTATAAATCAAGTTTATAGCGCTAAGCCTGCCCATCTAGAAATCAAGTTGGCTTTTTCCTTTTCTATCAGTTGGTCATAAGAGATCCTCCAGATAGCCAAAGGTGTTAGCTAAAAAAAGAGGTACTGGTTGGGGATCTGGACTACTTATTCATTCCATTTGCTTGTACCTCTGTCCTGCTCATGTCCCATCCCAGATTGCGCTGGAACTGCTTGATCTTATATCTGATACAACTCAGCTTATGAGAGCTAGATCCAAATGCTAATGTCACTTGTTGTCCCATTGTTAGGTGCTCAGTCTCTACTTGAGCCTAGTAGCACACTAGAATTTGTTTTTCAAAACACATGTAATTCTCTGCCACAGGTGGCATGTCCTTGTTCCCGAATCCCAGAAACCTGTGTTGTGTTCTTCCTATCGAGGCTTGCCATAAGCTCTACGTGGCTTCCTTTCTCACCATCAGTTTCTCTAATACCATAGCGTCTGCCAAGTCATATGGTCCAAGCAGCAGAGATGCATACCTCGCGGCTTAGACCCACTGCAGGAGTTTGCACAATCTCTTGATATCCTTGACAGGGTATTAAATCCTATGTCTTGGAAAAGTGCTCCCAAATTAATAAACTCTTCCATATCTAATTTTGTCTTATGTTTATGTTTTTTATATTATGTTATGGCTCCCTTGTTCAAGTACCTGTAGAATCAGTCCCATGCGTGTTCTCCAGGTTCCTACCAGTACATATTGGCTAGGTCTTTCATTCTTTGGGGTAGAGTCCCATTTTCCTCTATCAGGAACAGCAAGTTCCCAGATGGGTCATGCTGTGATTTACCCCTAGTTATTGACATATTGGCCAGAAGAGTTTCATGACAAATCCTAATTGGGGCATATGTTCTCTTATAGGGGAAGGTGCTAGCGTTAATGAGGAGGGATAGACCACTTCTGTAAGCTAATAGAGTTCAAAGGAGTCTCGTGGTTCAAAATCTTCAGGGACTTATATCAAGGTGTCCCCATCAAGGGTCGGGGTTCCATTTCTTTCCCCAGCCAAGGCCCTGACCTTGGCATAACAGACTTGTCTTGGTTAGAGATATAACCTTCTCTGGAGTTTTGTCACTCTGACTGTTAAATCCTGGGCTTTTGCTCGATTTTCTATCTTTCCACTAGGGAGGTGAGAGCCAAAACAACCCTTTAGGAAGCTCTGGAGCATATATGGCCTATTAGAGTAGTACCATATTACATAAAAGTGGCCAGGCCTTTTTATACCCTCACTTTAATTAGTCTTTGGAGGTAAGCCTCTTTGCTCAAGCCTAAACTTTGAAGGAGTTGATTAGAAGGGCAATAAAATCTTTTTTAAATTTGATTTAATTTTTATTTTGTATTGGAGTACAGTTGATTTAAAATGTTGTGTTAGTTTTCAGGTGTACAGCAGAGTGACTCAGTTATACATATACATATACCATTCTTTTTCAGATTCCTTTCCCATTTAGGTTATTACAGAATACTGAGCAGAGTTCCCTGTGCTGCACAGTAGGTCCTTGTTGATTATCTGTTTTATATATAGTAGTGTGTATATGTTAATCCCAACCTCCTAATTAATCCCTCCCCCGACCTTTCCCCTTTGGTAATAACCATAAGTTTGTTTTAGAAATCTGTGAGTCTATTTCTGTTTTGTACATAAGTTCATTTGTATAATTTTTTTAGATTCCACATATAAGTGATACCATGATATTTGTCTTTCTCTTTCCCTGTCTGATTTACTTCACTTAGTATGATAATCTCTAAGTCCATCCATGTTGCTGAAAATGGCATTATTTTGTTCTTTTTTATGGATGAGTAATATGCCATTGTATATATGTACCACATCTTCTTTATCAACTCCTCTGTCGATGGACATTTTAGTTTTTTCCATATCTTGGCTTTGTAAATAGTGCTGCAATGAACATTGAGGTACATGGATCTTTGAAGTATGGTTTTCTCCAGATATACACCCAGAAGTGGGATTGCTGGATCATATGGTGGCTCTATTGTTAGTTTTTTAAGAAACCCCCATACTATTCTCTGTAGTGGATGTACCAATTTACATTCCCACCAACAGTGTAGAGGGTTCCCTTTTTTCCACACCCTCTCCAGCATTTATTGTTTTAGACTTTTGGATGATGGCCATTCTGACTGGTGTGAGGTAATATCTCATTGTAGTTTTGATTTGCATTTCTGTAATAATTAAAGATGCTGAGCATATTTTCACATGCTTTTTGGGCATCTGTGTATCTTGTTTGGAGAAACATCTGTTTAGATCATCTGCCCAGTTTTTGATTGAGTTGTTTGTGTTTTTGATATTGACCTGCATGAGCTGTTTGTGTATTTTAGAGATCAATCGCTTGTTGGTTGCCTCATTTGCAAATATTTTCTCCTGAAGGTTGTCTTTTCTTTTTGTTTATAGTTTCCTTTGCTGGCAAAAGCTTTTAAGTTTAATTAGGTCCCTTTTGTTTTGTTTTGTTTTGTTTTGTTTTTATTTTCATTACTCCAGGAGGTGGATCCAAAAAGATATTGCTGGGATTTATGTCAAAGAATGTTCTGCTTATGTTTTCCTCTAAGAGTTTTATAGGATCTGGCCTTACATTTACATCTTTAATCCATTTTGAGTTTATTTTTGTGTATAGTGTTAGAGAATGTTCTAATTTCATTCTTTTCCATGTAGCTGTCCAGCTTTTCCAACACCACTTATTGAAGAGACAGTCTTTCCTCCATTACATATTCTTCTTTTTTTTTTTTTTTTTTTTGCAGTACGCGGGCCTCTCACTGTTGTGGCCTCTCCTGTTGCGGAGCACAGGCTCCAGACGCACAGGCTCAGCGGCCATGGCTCACAGGGCCCAGCCGCTCCACAGCATGTGGGATCTTCCCGGACCGGGGCACGAACCCGCGTCCCCTGCATCGGCAGGTGGACTCTCAACCACTGCGCCACCAGGGAAGCCCTCCATTACATATTCTTGCCTCCTTTGTTGTAGATTAATTGAGTATAGGTGCATGGTTTTATTTCTGGGCTTTCTATACTGTTCCATTGACCTGTATTTCTGTTTTTGTACCAGTACCATACATTTTGATGACTGTATCTTTCTAGTATAGTCTGAATTCAGGGAGCGAGATTCCTCCAGCACTGTTTTTCTTTCGCAGGATTGCTTTGGCTATTCACAGATCTTTTGTGTTTCTATACAAATTAACTATTTTTTGTTCTAGTTCTGTGAAGAATGCCATTGATAACTTAATACGGATTGCATTGAATCTGTAGATTGCCTTGGGTAGAACAGTCATTTTGACAATATTGTGATTCCAATCCAAGAACATGATATATCTTTCCATCTGTTTGTGTCATCTTCAATTTCTTTTATCAGCATCTTAATAGTTTTCAGATTACATGTCTTTTGCCTCCTTAGGTAGGTTTATTCCTAAGTATTTTGTTCTTTTTGATGCGATGGTAAATGGGATTGTTTACTTAATTTATATTTCTGATCTTTTGTTACTGTACAGAAATACAACAGATTTCTGTGTATTAATTTTGCATCCTGCAACTTTACGCAATTCATTGATGAGCTCTAGTAGTTTTCTGGTAGCGTCTTTAGGATTTTCTATATATAGAATCATGTCATTTGCAAACAGTGGCTGTTTTACTTCTTTTCCATTTTGGATTCCTTTTATTTATTTTTCTTCTCTAATTACCATGGCTAGGACTTCCACAATGCTGTTGAATAAAAGTGGTGAGAATGGACATCCTTATCTTGTTCCTGATCTTAGAGGAAATGCTTTCAGCTTTTCACCATTGAGTATGATGTTAGCTGTGGGTTTGTTATATATGGCCTTTATTATGTTGAGGTAGGTTCCCTCTATGCCCACTTTCTGGAGGGTTTTATCATAAATGTGTGTTGAATTTTGTCAAAAAGTTTCCTGCATCTATTGAAATTATCATATGGTTTTTAATCTTTAGTTTGTTAATGTGGTTTATCACACTGATTGATTTGTGGATATTGAAAAATCCTTGCATCCCTGGGATAAATCTCACTTGATCATGGTGTGTGATCCTTTTAATGTAGGATTCAGTTTGCTAGTATTTTGTTGAAGATTTTTTGTGTGTATGTTTATCAGTAATGGTCTGTAATTTTCTTTTCTTTTGGTATCTTTGGCTTTGGTATTAGGGTGACGGTGGCCTCACAGAATGAGTTTGGGAGGTTCCTTCCTCTGCAATTTTGGAATATTTTCTGAAGGATAGGTGTTTAATCTTCACTAAGTGTTTGATAGATTTCACCTGTGAAGCCATCTGGTCCTGGACTTCTGTTTGTTGGAAGTTTTTTAATCACAGTTTCCATTTCAGTGCCTGTAATTGGTCTGTTCATATTTTCTATTTCTTCCTGGTTCAGTCTTGAGAGATTGTACCTTTCTAAGAATTTGTCCATTTCTTCCAGGTTGTCCATTTTATTGGCATAGAGTTGCTTGTAGTAGTCTCTTATGATCCTCTGTATTTCTGTGGTGTCAGTTGTAACTTCTTTTTCATTTCTAATTTTATTGATTTGAGTCCTCTCCCTTTTGTTCTTCATGAGTCTGGCAAAAGGTTTAACCATTTTGTTTATCTTTTCAAAGAGCCAGCTTTTAGTTTCATTGATCTTTTCTATTGTTTTCTTCATCTGTATTTCATTTATTTCTGCTCTGATCTTTATGACTTCTTTCCTTCTAACTTTGGATTTTGTTTGTTCTTCTTTCTCTACTTGCTTTAGGTGTAGGGTTAGGTTGTTTATTTGAGATCTTTCTTTTTTTTTTTTTTTTTTTTGCGGTACACGGGCCTCTCACCGTTGTGGCCTCTCCCGTTGTGGAGCACAGGCTCCGGACGCGCAGGCTCAGTGGCCATGGCTCATGGGCCCAGCCGCTCTGCGGCATGTGGGATCTTCCCGGACCGGGGCACGAACCCATGTCCCCTGCATCGGCAGGCGGACTCTCAACCACTGCGCCACCAGGGAAGCCCTTAAGATCTTTCTTGTTTCCTGAGGTAAGCTTGTATCACTATAAACTTCCCTTTTAGAACTCCTTTTGCTGTGTCCCATAGGTTTTGGATTGTCATGTTTTCATTTTCATTTGTCTCTAGGTATTTTCTGATTTCCTCTTTGATTTCTTCAGTGATCCATTAGTTGTTTAGTAGCATACTGTTTAGCCTCCATGTGATTGTGTTTTTTAGTTTTTTTCTTGTAGTTGATTTCTAATCTCATAGAATTGTGTTCAGAAAAGATGCTTGATATGATTTCAGTTTTCTTAAATTTACCAAGACTTGCTTTGTGGCCCAGCTTGTGATCAGTCCTGGAAAATGTTACATGTGCACTTGAGAATGTGTATTCTGTGGCTTTTGGATGGAAGGTTCTATAAATATCAATTAAGTCCATCTGGTCTAATGTATCATTTAAGGCCTCTGTTTCCTTACTGATTTTCTGTCTGCATGGTCTGTCCATTGATGTAAGTGGGGTGTTGAAGTCCCCCACTATTATTATGTGACTGTCAGTTTCTCCTTTTATGGCTGTTAGCATTTGCCTTATATATTGAAGTGTTCCTATGTTGGGTGCATATATATTTACAATTGTTATATCTTCTTCTTGGATTGATTCCTTGATTATGTAGTGTCCTTTTTTGTCTCTTGTAACAGTATTTTAAAGTCTATTTTGTCTGATATGAGTATTGCTACTCCAGCTTTCTTTTGATTTCCTTTTGCATGGAATACCTATTCCCATCCCCACACATTCAGTCTGTACATGTCCCTAGATCTGAAGTGGGTCTCTTGTAGACAGCATATATACGGGTCTTGTTTTTTATCCATTCAGCCAGTCAATGTCTTTTGGTTAGAGCATTTAATCCATTTACATTGAAGGTAATTATCTATATATATGTTCTTATTGCCATTTCATTATTTGTTTTGGATTTGTTTTTGTAGGTCTTTTTTCTTCCCTTCCTCCTTTGTTCTCTTCTCTTGTTATTTGATGACTATCTGTAGTGTTGTGTTTGGATGCTTTTTCTTTTCTGCTTTTATCTATTTTTGATTTGCCATTACCATGAGGTTTTGATATAGCAGTCTATATATATACAAGTTGTTTTAAGTTGCTGGTCTCTTAATTTCAAATGCATTTTCAGTATCCTGCATCTGTACTGTCCTCTTCTCATGATTGCTGGTTTTGGTATCATATTTGTGTGTGGATGGTTTCCTACCTTTGCTGTACGTTTGCCTTTACTGGAGAGCTTTCCCATTCATAATTTTCTTGTTTCTAGTTGTGGGCTTTTCTTTTCCGCCTAGAGAAGTTCTTTTAGCATTTGTTATAAAGATGGTTTGGTGGTGCTGAATTCTGTTAGCTTTTGCTTGTCTGTAAAGCTTTTGATTTCTCCATTGGATCTGAAGGAGAGCCTTGCTGGGTAGAGTATTCTTGGTTGTAGGTTTTTCCCTTTCATCACTTTAAATGTATCATGCCACTCCCTCTGGCCTGCAGAGTTTCTACTGAAAAATCAGCTGATAACCTTATGGGGATTCCCTTGTATGTTATTTGTTGCTTTTCCATTGCTGCTTTTAGTATTTTCTCTTTGTCTTTAATTTTTGTCAGTTTGAATAAAGTGTACCTCAGCATGTTACTCCTTGGGTTTATCCTGTATGGGACTCTCTGTGATTCTTAGACTTGGTGAATGTTTCCTTTCCCATGTTAGGGAAGTTTTCAGCTATTATTTCTTCAAATATTTTCTCAGGCCCTTTCTCTCTTCTCCTCTGGGATCCTTATAATGCAAATGTTGGTGCTTTTAATGCTGTCCCAGAGGTCCCTTACCAGCAGTCCCCAACCTTTTTGGCACCAGGGGCTGGTTTCATGGAAGACAATTTTTCCATGGATGGGGTGGGGGGTGGGGGGTTGGTTCAGGTGGTAATGCGAGTGATGGTTCACGTGGTAATGTGAGCAATGGGGAGCCACAGATGAAGCTTCACTCACTTGCCTGCCACTCACCTCCTGCTGTGTGGCCTGGTTCCTAACAGGCTGCGGACCAGTACCAGTCCACAGCCTGGGGGTGGGGGACCCCTCCCTTAGACTGTCCTTATTTCTTTTCATTCTTTTTTCTTTGTTCTGTCCTGCAGCAGTGATTTCCACCAATTTGTCTTCCAGCTCACTTATTCGATCTTCTGCCTCAGTTATTCTACTATCAATTCCTTCAAGTGTATTTGTCATTTCAGGTATTGTATTGTTCAATTTTTTGTTGTTGTTCTTTAAATCTTCTAGCTCTTTGGTAAGCATTTCTTGTATCTTCTTGGTCTTTGCCTCCATTCTTTTCCCAAAACCTTGGATCATCTTTAGTATCTTTACTCTGAATTCTTTTTCAGGTAGATTGCCTATCTCCTCTTCACTTAGTTGTTCTTCTGGGGTTTTATCTTGTCCCTTTATCTGGAATGTATTTCTCTATCATCTCATTTTGTCTAACTTTCTGTGTTTGTGGTCTCCATTCCACAGGCTTCAGATTGTGGTTCCTCTTGCTTCTGGTGTCTGCCTCCTGGTGGGTGAGATTGGTCCAGGGAGCTGTGCAGACTTCCTGGTGGGCAGGACTGGTGCCTGCCCACTGGTGTGTAGAGCTGGGTCTTGTCCCTCTGGTGAGCAGGGCCATGTCAAGGGGTGTATTTAGAGGTGGCTATGGGCTCAGGAAGACTTTAAGCGCCTGTCTGCTGATGAGTAAGACTGTGTTCCCACCCTGTTGTTTGTTTGGCCTGAGGCGTTCCAGCACTGGAGCCTCAGCCAACTGGAGTTGGGTGGGGCCAGTTCTTGGTGCCACAATGGCGACCTCCAGGAGAGTTCACACTGATGAATATTCCCTGGGCCCTCTGCCACCAGTGTCTTTGTCCCTACAGTGAGCCACAGCCAGCCCCTCCCTCCCCAGGAGGCTCTCCAAGCCCTGCAGATAGGTCTGGCCCTCCAGGAGTGGAGTCTCTGTTTCCCCTAGTCCTGTGGAGCTCCTGCACTCAAGCCCTGCTGGCTTTCAAGCCAAATGCTCTAAGAGCTCCTTCTCCCATTGGCAGACCCCCAGGCTGGGGATCCTGACATGGGGCCCAGATCTCTGGGTCCTGTGGGAGAAACTCTGTGATATAATTATTTTCCAGTTTGTGAGTCACCCACCCTGCAGGTATGGGATTTTATTTTATCATGAACGTGCCCCCTCCTACCATCTCGTTGTGGCTGCTTCTTTGTCTTTGGATGTAGAATATGGTTTTTGGTAGGTTCCAGTCGTTTATCTCGATGGTTGTTCAGCAGTTTGTTGTGATTTTGGTGTTTTCGTGAAAGGAAGTGAACTCAAGTCCTTCTACTCTGCCATCTTGTCCTTGTCTCCTGGCACTTATATTCTTGCAGCACCCAGCTCTACCCCATTTGCTAAAGCTGCTTATCCTGGGAAAGCTCACATGGGGCCCTGGAGCGAACACACAGACCAAGACCTTTCTTAAAGGATGATGTGGGCGGCTTATCTCTGCTTCCACTACTGCTGCTCTATCTAACTTATTCACTCATTCAAATTTATTCGCTCATTCATTCAACATATATTTATTTTCTTCTATATTCCAGGCAATGTATTAGACATAGGGGATTCAGTATCAGACAGGACATCATCCTGGCTTTACAAAGCATACAAACTGATAAACTTAAAGTCATGTCTTCCTAAATGGTGAAGGATGAGACACAGTGAGCTAAAGTAATTTAATCCAAGTCACACCGTCAAAGGAATATATCCTTAGCTTATGGATTTTGTTTGAAAATAGGAGTGAAATGGTCCATAGATTAGCTATTTGGAAACCGTGATGTATTTACAAATTAACAGAAAGGTTTATTCATTCTCGTCAAGTCATAAAATTACCCCCAAATGAAAAGGTCTGAAGAAACATTGTGGGTGATAAATAAATAAATGGACAATATCCTCCTTTTGACAGTACACTTTCTTTTTCACGTATAGGACAGTTCTTTAAGTTTTCTTTTTTTCATCCTGCTCTCTAAATATTATTGGTCTTGGCCTTTTCCTTTTCTCAGTGTACATCCTTTCTTTGGTGACTCATTTACTCTCTTTACTATTTGCTGATGATTCTCAAATATCTTTTTACTCTAGACCTGCTTATACAATTGTATAGTGTCTCATATTGTCTCATATTTATCATTTCTAAAAAGGAATTCCTCTTTCTTACCCAGATATGTTATACACGAAAGTTTCTTTCCACTTTTCTACATCTTCCTCTTATCTGTCTAGACTGACAGGCATCTGTATCATTCTCTTCTTGGACAGAAGCATGGGAACTTGAGGTAGAGAAATAAATGCTAGTTATGAACACACATTTTCCCATGTTGTGCTTGAAGTGCTTTTCTCATGTCTGGCTGACCTTCTGTTTGTCCTACCCTCCAAGATTGTACTAGATTGAACCATGAAAAATTACCATCCTTAAGGTTAAAAAAATAGTCAAATATCAGCAGTTACATACAGTATAACTAATTTCTACCTTTGTTGTGGTAAGATGACTTATAAAATTCTCTTATTTTTAAACAAAGAGTAAACACAATAGTACTAATGCAAACATCGAAGTTAATATGTTTCTAAGATAAAACAGAACTAAATCCTAGGGAATTAGCTTTATATATTATATTTTCAAGTGAATTTGAGGAGGTTGGGGTCTGAAATTCTTTATCCTATAAATACACTTGTTTCTACATTGAAAAGAAAATTTGAAACAATATAGAGTAGTTTTAAACTACAGTTGAAGGCACAGTGATTTTTTAAAGATAATTCTCAAGTCTAAGAACTTCATGTAAAGTTTTTTAAACATTTTAGCTTCAACTAGGAAATATCCTAATTTTATATCAGTCTTCAATGAATAAGTAGGATGTGGTTACTTTAAAAAATAGAACCTGAGTATTTTAGAGTTTTTACTGACTTTTGGGAAAAAATAGTATTTCTTTTCAATTTTAAGAAGTGATTTATTATACATAAGGCTTTTTGAGTTTCCACTTTAGCTAACAAAATCTTTAAATAGACTATTATATATTCCATTTGGCAAAAAGTGAATGTTTTCATTTATCGTAGAGTTACCTAGCTCTTGACACATAGCATGGCATGTTCTAGCTAAAAGCTTTTTTTTTTTTAATGTGTGTTAGACATGGTATCAGTGTTTTGAAACTTCTTTTAATGAAAATTCTTGATCAAAAAGTATAAATTGCTGATAATTCTTATAAGCTGAGGCTATGGCTTCAATGACTGCTTTGTATTTCCCTTAAATACTCAACAGAAATGGTTTGGGTTTTGTGGGCCATAAAGTCTCTGTCCCAACTACTCAGCTCTGCCTTCATAGGGTGAAAGCAGCCATAGGCAATAGGTAAACAAAAGGTCATGGCTGTGTTCCAGCAAATCTTTATTTCCAAAAAACACGCAGCCAGCCCCTGGGGTCATGGTTTGCTGACTCCTACTTTGATATTCTATAGTGATTTATCCCACAGAAATTTTTGTTATCTGCTTTATATTTTAGTTATTAATTGACTAGTATAGTATCTTATACATGATAAATAATTAAGAACTAATGAAATAAGAATGAAATTTTATGCATTTCATCTTTGGGAAAATGTACATCCTTCTAATACTACTTAGAATATTTCTGCAGAAGTGTCTAACTTGACAACAGAGGTTAAAAAACTGAAGAAAAGTATTGGGAGGAATCAGTCTTAATAAAACATCAAATCAAGCCAAGAATAAAATTGAGTCATTGTGATGGTTTTAAAATATGTCTGCAAATTCTTTGATGTTCCCCCTTCCGAAAGATAGTCTTATTTCACTCTCAGTGTGGAGTGGACTTCATGACTCGCTTCTAATGAATAGGCTATGGCAGAAATAGCTGTGTGTGACTAGGTCATAATAGACATTGCGGCTTCTTCCTTGCTCACTCTCTCTCTTGGATTATTCACCTGGGGTGGGGGGGGGCGGGCGGGAACCTACTGCCATGAAGTCAGGCCATACGGAGGCCTACATAGGGAGAAACTGAGGCCTCCAGCTAACAGCCTTCTTGGAAATGGATTCCCTAGTCTCAGTCAAGACTTCAGATGACTGCAGCTTATGTCATATCTTGACTACAACCTCATGAAAAACTCTGAGCCAGAACTCAGAAAAATTCTGAGATAAGCACTAGTGAATTCTTGACTGACAGAAACTGTGAGATAAGTATTTATTGTTTTAAGCCATGACTTTGGGGTAATCTGTTCTGCAGTAATAGATAACTAATACAATAATATAAAAGATTTCAACATTTGTTTTGAAATGAATAAGAATGAATTGAAAGGAACAGAAATGGAGGCCATCCGTATTTTTCTTCTGATGATCCATAGATCAAAAATATGAATAAATTATGCCCATTTCCACATACCCATAATTTGCATTTGAGCACTTTAAAATTGAACAAATAACTTTCTGCCCTTGACTCTCGTTGGCATATGTGGCACTTAAGGTTTCATGGGTAAAAATTAGAACAAGTCATAGCGCCATAATCTGTCCTTTTAAACAGTGTTTCTTCAATAAGAGAAGGTTATAGGGCACCTTTGCCTAATACATGTCTCTCTGCTGTGAGTTCTGTAACTCACAAAGCATTCCCAGTGCAAGGAATCTGCCTAGAGACAACTGGCTAGGACATAGACCCTTGGGAGCATGTAAAACCTGCCAATATCTTCTCTCTGATACAGATGCGTTGAATTAGTCTGTTTTCTTTTAAAAACAAAACAAAACTCATTTTATGAAATAGAGCAAAAAAAATTAAGTTTTGAATATAATTTCCTTCTATTTAGAAGAGTATTTTTCTATTGTAGATGAGTTTCTTTTATTTGGCAGATAGAACAAAAATTAGATTCTAAATAAAATAATTTTCAAACTATGTCCTCAAGCAATTATTGTGCCTCCTCCTTTTTGCTGTCAAACTTCTTAAAAGAATAAACTACACAGTTGTTTTCCACTTTCTCCTCACTTGTATTCTCTTTGGCAAAATTACATCCAAACACACAAAAGGTACTGAAATTGTTCTTAAAGGTCACTGCCAGCCTTCTAATTGCCAAATCCTATGACTTTGTCTCAACAGTCATCCTTCTCAACCCTTCCACATAACACTGATGTCTTGCTATCTGAAACTTTTCCCTTCTTAAACTTTCCTTGCACATTCCTGATTCTCCTCTCTTCCTTTTGTTTTTCCTTCTATCTCTTGCTTCCAAAGAATTTTCATTAAAATTCTCTCCTGTTTTTCTTCTGTTATTACTGTATGTACTGCATCATTCTTATGATTTCAGGAATTGATTTTTCTGTGGACTCACAAATTAATATTTCAGGATAGACTCTCTGATTGTCCCATGAGCCATAATTGTCAATTAAGAGCCATAATTGTCCCATGGCTTAATTCATCATCTCTCCTCTGACACTGGCTTCTCCCCTGAGCTACTGTTTCTTTGAGTCATGATACCATTGTCATAAGAGTCATTACACTTAAACTAGACTATTACAATAGCTTCTAACTGTTTACACCATTTTGTATCTTTTTCCCATTTCCACACATTGAACACAGTGTTGTTAAATTACTGTCCATTCAGTACAGATACGATTACATTCCTCCTTTACTCAAACCAACAATGATTCTTCAACAAACACAAATTTTTCTTCAAACACCACAAATACAAATACACTTGGCAGTCAAAGCCCTCAATAGTATATCACCATATCTATCCCAGTCTCTTTCCTACACATATCCTGTTTGCCAGACAATCTGGATTTGCTTTATGTTTGACATATGTTTCATCATTTGCTACCTCCCATTTTCTGTTCAGATCATTCCCTCTACGTTGAATACACTTTCACCATTTATCTTGTCAACAGTTGGCCGTACCTCAAATATTGTGTTCTCTGTAAAGCTTTTCCTTATGTTCTCAACCAGACATAATCTCTGCTGCCTTCGCATTATATAGGATTTTATTTTTCTTCTCTTAACTTACAGAAAATATGCTTTTCCTCATCCGACTTACTAGATTATGAATGCCTTATTATATTTCACTCATCTTTGTAACCTCTACCACTCTTAGCACAGAGCTTGTTACATGAACACATAAATATGTGTTTAATTTTATTTTCTTCAGATCATTTTGCACTTATTGAATAAGTTGATTTGCAGTCGAAACCAGAGGTTGGTTCAGTGCACTTTATACCATCTTCATTTATAAAAAGATTTCTGTGAGACTAACTTTTGAATAAGCCAATTGAGATAGATTACAAAGTTTTTCAATTTTATGTCAACACATAGTTTAATTTAATGTATTTTTAGGAGAATATTAACAGCTATAACAAATAAACCTAAAAATTTTTGTAGGCTTAACTTGATAAGAAGTTGTTTTTGCTCATGTTAATAGTCCAGTGTGGGTATTACCAGGTAGCTGTCTCTGACAAGGTGACTGAGATGCCCGGCTTCCTTTTTTCTTATGGCTCCACCATCTCCTAGGGCCTTTAGTACATAGATTAGAAGAAAGTGAAGGAAAATCACCTGTTTTTCAGGCAAACAAGTACCAGATTTCATCAATTCTAAAATACAAGTTGCATCAGTCACATTAGGCTAAGTCTTGCTGCAGAAAGAAATACCCTCAAAATATCAGTGGCTTATGACAACAAGTTTGCTTGTTACTTGCACTCTGTCCGCTGTTGGTTGGCTGTGGCTCTATCCATCTCTTCTGCATTCTGACACCTAGGCTTCAGGAGCAGCTCCTATCTGGGACATGGCTGACCTCAGGGTAGAAGGAAAAAAAGAAACTGGCTTAAAAAAAAAAAAAGTGGCACATATCACTACCACACACACTCACTTTTATTTGGTCAAAGTAAGTTACATAGAGAAGCCAGACGTCAACAAGATGGAGGATTATATTTTTGCCATCGACCCTGCAAGCCACATGGCCAAGGCTGACATCAGAAATGCAGGGATGTGTACTCTTTCGACGGAAAGGAGCAGTGAATATTTTTAACAATAATACAATTTTTTTCACATTTTAGTATTTGTAAAATTAGGATGTTTTTACAATCAGTGGTGAATTAAATTACTTGGAAGAATCTTTTTCTCTTTAGAGATACAAAAGTAATAGTGCATCTTACAATCAACAACATCCTAGGTTTAAGGAAATTTGAGAGGCCTCAACTCTAAATGTGTTCATCTGATTCACCTGTTGATTTCCAGGTGTGTGGATAGTTTTCAGATTAAATAGTAATATAGATTTAAAGAGTAAGTAGATATAAAGCCTGTGTAGTTCAGATTCTTTACTACTGGTCTAAACCTGTTTTAGAGTGCTTATTTTCAGTTCTGTAGTAGGAATAGCTATAAAAACATTAGAAAAAAATGAGTGAGAGAATTTTCAAAGAGGAGAAAACAGAGAAATAATTAATGTACTAGAGTAGAGAGCTTAGAAATATGCCATGGATAAAATGTTATAAAAATGGCACCACAGATTTTTTTGGATTTGACACCGAAAGCAAAGACAATAAAAGCAAAAATAAACAAGTGGAACTACATCAAACTCGAAAGCTTCTGCAGAGCAAAGGAAATCATTAACAAAATGAAGAGGCAACCTGGTGAATGGAAGAATATGTTTGCAAATCATATATCTGATAAGGAGCTAATATCCAAAATATATAAAGAACTCATACAGGGCTTCCCTGGTGGCGCAGTGGTTGAGAATCTGCCTGCTAATGCAGGGGACACGGTTTTGAGCCCGGTCTGGGAGGATCCCACATGCCGCGGAGCAACTAGCCCCGTGAGCCACAACTACTGAGCCTGCGCGTCTGGAGCCTGTGCTCCGCAACAAGAGAGGCCACGATAGTGAGAGGCCCGTGCACCGCGATGAAGAGTAGCCCCCGCTTGCCACAACTAGAGAAAGCCCACGCACAGAAACGAAGACCCAATGCAGCCAAAATAAATAAATTAATTAATAAACTCCTACCCCCAACATCTTCTTTAAAACAAACAAACAAAAAAAAAACGACCAAAAAAAACCTCATTAGAATACAGCAATAATTGACAGAATCTATAGAAAACACACTGGGCTACTTGAAGGGGTAGTATAGCATTATAAAAAAGAAAAAAAAAAGAACTCATACAACTCAATAGCAAAAAACAAGCAATTTGATTTAAAAATGAGCAGAGAGTTTGAATAGGTATTTCTCCAAATGAGATGTACGGATGGCCAACAGGCAAAGGAAAAGATGCTCAACATCACTAATCATCAGGGAAATGCAAATCAAAACCACAATGAGATATCACCTCACACTTGTTAGAATGGCTGTTATAAAAGATAAGAAATAACAAATGTTGGCGAGAATGTGGAGAAAAGGGAACCCTCGTGCACAGTTGGTGAGAATGTAAACTGGTGCAGCCACTGTGGAAAACAATATGGAGGTTCCTCAAAAAATTAAAAATAGAACTACCATATGATTCCACTTCTAGGTATTTATCCGAAGAAAACAAAAGCATGAACTTGAAAATATATATGCACCCCCATGTTCACTGAAGCATTGTTTACAATAACCAAGATATGGAAACAACCTTTTTAAGTTTCCATCGATGGATGAATGGGTAAAGAAGATGTGGTTTATGTGTACAATGGAACACTACTCAACCATAAAAAGGGTACATCTTGCCATTTGTGGCAACATGGATGAGCCTTGAGGACATTATGCTAAGTGAAATAAGTCAAAGACAAATACCATATCATCTCACATATATGTGGAATCTAAAAAAAATATTTTTTAAACCAAGCTCATAGATACAGAGAATAGATTGATGGTTGCCAGAGGCAGGGGCTGAGGGGTGGGCAAAATAGGTGAAGGGGATCAAAAGGTACAAATTTCCAGTTATAAAATAAGTAAGCCACGGGAATGTAATGTACAGCATAGAAGCTATAGTTAATAATACTGTATTGCCTATCTGAAAGTCGCCAAGAGAGTCAATCTTAAATGTTCTCATCACAAGAAAAAAATTCTGTAACTGTGTATGGTGATGAGGGATATTAACTAGACTTACTGTGGTGATCATTTCACAATATATACAAATATTGAATCATTATGCTGTATACCTAAAGCTAATATATTGTTGTATGTCATTTATAGCTCGATAATTTTTTTTAAAAGATTGACACCACAAATTAATGGGAAAAGTAAATTTTAGTATGTATAGTATTTGGAAAACTCGGTCACTATGTGGAAAAAATTTAGTTGGATCTCTATCTCACCCCTGGTGAAAAAGATGGACTCCAGATGGATTAAAGACCTACCTTAAAAAGTTAACACTAGGGCTTCCCTGGTGGCTCGGTGGTTGAGGGTCCGCCTGCCGATGCAGGGGACACAGGTTCGTGCCCCAGTCCGGGAAGATCCCACATGCCGCCGAGTGGCTGAGCCCATGAGCCATGGCCGCTGAGCCTGCGTGTCCGGAGCCTGTGCTCCGCAATGGAAGAGGCCACAACAGTGAGAGGCCCGCGTACCACCAAAAAAAAAAAAAAAAAAAAAAAAAAAAAGTTAACACTAGTAGAAAAGAATGCCCATTACCTAATGACAGAAAGGTAGAGGAAGGCTTCTTAAACAAGATCCAGAAAATACAAATCATAAGGCAAAAAATGGTTGGATGTGGCTACATCAAAATTAAGGATTTCTATCAATGAAGGATGTCAAAATAATCTCACAGGTGAGGAATCACAAGAAGGAACTTATAACATCTAAAACCAGCAAGGAGTTTATACCTTGAATGAATAAGAATTCCTGAAAATTATCACAAAAAAATATAGGCAACCTCAGGAGCAAAATTTGGACAAAAGATATGGCTAGAAATTGCACAAAAATTGCATTCTTTTTGTAGTAGGTCTTTGAAATCTAGTGTGCCTTTTACATTTAAGTACATGTCAATTTGGACTAGCCACATTTCAAGTGTTCAATAGCCACTTACACTCATCTACCTTAGAAAGCTTCTTAACTCATCTGCCTCATCTGTTAAAGGGGAATCATGATAATACTACCAAATATAGTTGGTAGGAAGTATTTAACGTATGTTAATGTATACATAGTCACCAGATAGATAGATAGATAGATATGGATGAGGATATAGATATTGGGTTGGCCGAAAAGTTCATTTGGGTTTTTCTGTAAGATCTTACGTAAGAGCAGGAAAAACACGAACAAACTTTTTGGCCAACCCAATTTTTGTGGATAAAATCATGCCCCATACATTAACTTCAGGTAGCTTCAACACAGCAAACCATTTTTTCATGATTCAGGTACCTTCTATATGCTAATATGTAATATTATATAATCTAAATAGTGTCTTTGCTTGGTAGCTATTGCAAAAGAAAATGTTTCATACATTTTTAAATAAAAGAAAATAACTTCATAATTGAAGACAGTCAGGGAGAAGGATTATGCGCTTGTTGTAAAGCTTGTTCTGCATTACCATTTTTGCTTTCTACACTGCTTGAAGTAGAATCCATAGAGACAAAGGTAGAGGCACCCTGAGCGTTGTTCACTCTGAAACAGTGGTACTGATTGCCTTCTTTCACTTCTTCTGCGAAATTCGTTCTTTACTTCAAGCTATTTTCTCCACCTAGAACTCTCTTCCTCCTTTCTGCGCTTGGCTGGCTGGCCTCTTTTTATTCTTCAGCTTTCAGTTTAAATGTCAGGTCTCAAGTTTACCCTGACCATCTTTCCTAAAATAGGTCTTGTCTTTTATTCTCCACCTCAGCATCACAGTTTCCTTTGTGAACCTGTATCATAATTTATAAATGTTCACTTTCTAATTTAGTTGTTTCTGTTACAAGACTTTTTGCCTCCTCGGGGCAGGGCCTAGATCTCCTTTTGCTTCCTAATGAAATCTCAGCAAGCAACAGAGTGCGTGGCACAAAGTAGGCACCAAATATTTTTGAATGAATTAATGAGTGGGTATGTGCTATTCCCTCATGTGTTGAGGAGCTTTCAAAGAAGGAAGTCACAGAAATGATTTCTTAAGCTAGTGTATCCACACCAAGAATCTACAAAAACAGCAGGAGTTTTTATGACATCCACTGGACTGTAAGTTCTACAAGGATAGGGACTATGTTTGAATTTGAAACTCAGTGCCTCCCAGCAGCCAGCCTGTCACATATTAGACATTCATATATATTTGTTGATTAACTGAATAATTAATTCTGATGTGAAGTCTTAGGCCGGATGCCTATACCAGGAGGAATTTTACTCTAAGATAAAATTTAGGATGAGTTAGAAAGAAACATCATGTTTATAGGTGATTTAAAACCAGGATGCTATAATAGTAATACAATATATGTGTATTTTCTGTTATATTTTTTCCTAAAAGGGACCTGTTGGTTCGCCTGGAGAAGTTGGAATGACTGGAAGCACTGGTGAAAAGGTAATTTCTTTCATTGTTTTGTTCAGTAGTAAGGATTCTAAGCTAAACTCAAAGGAGAGACAGTCATGATATTTTATGAATTAGAAATTAGAAATTACTCATAACTGAATCTCTTAAATATATTGAAATATAGCTGATAGCATGTATGTTTCTAATTTTTAAAAGGCAGAGTACTCTTTTGGCTATAATGATGTGCTCAGAAGAGAAAAGATGAAATTGATGGTCTAGGTTTATGACTAGAAAATATTTAAATCTACTTATGAGAACAAGCTCCTAAAGGAAACAGTTTTGAAAGTGAAGAATAAGTTATCACTTTCCCTGATCCAAGTTTCAGTCACAAACTCTTTATATCCTCTTGGAATTCAGTATGAAGTTTTTCAAAGATCTTTTTGGCTATTGTGATGGAAATTGTAATTTGCTTAAGAATTTCCTAGAAATAATTATCTTGGGAGTGATTTTCCATATTGAATTTCAAATTTAGGAAAGTCTTTTTTTAAAAAAATAAGTAATTCTTTATTTGAAACCAGCAAGGACATTTTCTTGAATTTTTTTTAATAGAATCTTATAATGAACTAGAAGGTAATAAACCAAAAACTTCAAGTCTTTGACTGAAACCTGACTTGCTGACTATAAAGCAGAAGCATGATAGTCTAATGTGTAAGGCTACTGTTTGTGAGTAATTAAGCAGAGCCAGGATTAGAAGTAAATTAGATAATATTCCAGTTATTTCCATCTGAAATTTTTAATTTAAGTCAAACTCAACATATTGGCTTGGCCAAAAGGTTCCTTCAGTTTTTAAGTAAAAAATAAAAGACACATTTTTCATTTTCACCAAGAACTTTATTGAACAACTTATTCACTGTTTTGTTCCACTACCTTCTCCCATTTTTCTGGCAACTTCATAATTCCATCTTCCCAAAACTTCTTATCATTTTTGAGCAAAGAACTGTTCCAGGTGCCTTTTACAGTCTTCCAGGGAAGGTGCAATGTCTGGTGAATACGGCGGATGAATCAGAACTTCCCAGCCAAGTTGTAACAGTTTTTATTTCTTGTCATCAGAGAAACGTGTGGTCTTGCATTATCCTGATGGAAGATAATGAGTTTTCTGTTGACTAATTTCGGATGCTTTTTATCCAGTGCTGCTTTCAGTTGGTCTAACTGGGAGCAGTACTTGTTGGAATTAATCGTTTGGTTTTCTGGAAGGAGCTCATAATAGAGGACTCCCTTCCAATCTCACCATATGTACAGCATCAACTTCTTTGGATGAGACCGGCCTTTGGTGTGGTTGGTGGTGGTTCATCTCACTTGCCCCACCATCTCTTCCATTCCACATTATTATAGTTTCCACTTTTCATCGCCCATCACAATTTGTTTTAAAAACAGAACATTTTTATTATGTTTTACTAGAGAATCACATGCAGAAATATGGTCAAGAAGGTTTTTTTTGCTTAAATTATGTGAAACCCAAACATCAAAGCAATTAGTGTAACCAAGCTGGTGGAAATGATTTTCAACACTTGATTTGGATATTGTGCTATAACGTTGATTGTTCTCAGTTAATGTCTTGATTTGATTGCTATCAACTTCAACTGGTCTACCCAACTGTGCAGCATTGTCCAGCAAGAAACCTCTAGCACAAAACTTCGCAAAACACTTTTGAGACGTTTGATCAGTCACAGCACCTTCTCCATACACTGCACAAATCATGTTTTTGCGTTTCAGTTGCATTTTTACCTTTCTTGAAAGAATAAAGCATAATATGCAGAAAAATGTTGCTTTTTTCTTCCATCTTCAGTATTAAGATGGCTACACAAGAATTCACCAATTTTGATAATATTTTTAAATGCACGCTGATATGACAGCTGTCATAATACAATCTAACAAAATTGTTTCGAATGAAGTTAAAGACAACTAAGTGCTACTAGAGCCATCTTACGGAAAAAAACAAACGTACCTTTTGGCCAACCCAGTATTTAAAATTCATCATTTTTTTCCCACATCCAAACTGGTCTCTTCTCAATTATCTCATTTCTATCAGTATGCCTTATACCTAACTCTATTCTTCCAGTCTTCCAGAATAGATAGAGTGCACCCATCTTTGCATTTCCCTTTTCCTCCATCCTCTATGCCTAATCTTTTAGCAGGTCTTAGAGTTTTTTCTTTACAATTTGTGCTTTCTAATAGTCAATCCAAAGCTACTGCCTCAGACATACTCTTATTAGTTTATCTTAAATTTACCCTCTATCATATTTACGCTACCCTTTCCCTATCTTTTAATCCAGCCTACATACTATAAGCAGAAGACTAATTCTGATGGGTCATGATAAAGCATTTTGAAGAACCTTCATTAGCCTCCCTATTGTTGAAGTCTCTTAACAGCTCTACTTTGCTGTCAAGATACTATGTGATTTTGGCTTAATCAGTTCATCCAACAAATTTTCTAATATTCTCCAGTATAAACCTTTCTTGCTCCCCATCTCATATTTCATACTTGTCCCTATTCTTATTCTTACTGTTTTCTTGGTTTAGAGTATCCTCTCCCCTTCCCTCTATTTATTCAAAGCCAAACTATACTACTCAATTAAAATCCTATCTCCTCTGTAAAGTCTTTCCAGATTATTCTAATCCTTCCTGATTTCTTCCCTTCCTGGGCTTAGAATAAGTACCACACGATTTAAAATTTCATTGTCCTTTAATTGATTCATCTTTGTTAATGTCATGTTTTCAATTACTTGAGGGTAGAGTCTAAGTCAAATATCTGTTATATCTCTCCAACTCTCACTTAGTACATTAAAAGTGATTGATATATACTTGTTGATTTTTTTATTAATATAACAAATATAAAATGACATCAGTTCAAAAAATTTAGATGGTTTTGTACTTCTTTCATTCTGGTTTAGTTACTTCTGTATTAGGTTAAATTTTCTACACTAACATGTTGAAAAGTCTTGGAATTTTAATGTAAATCAGTTTAGACCTTTAATCTGCTGTGGCATATGTGATTATCATGATTATGCTTAATTGTGATGGACAGATTACAGAAATAAAATTTTGTTCAATGGTTATACACTTAATTTTTACAATATGCTTTCATACTTTTACAGTTCTTATATTTTATATGTCTCAAAATTATAAGAATTTCTACTTGCAAAACTAGAATACGATGCATGCTCAATTTTAAATCTTGATTATTCATAATTTCTATTTTCATCATTTTAATAAGACTTGTTAGTATTTTATCCCTTAAAAAGTATCTTAAGAGAATTTTTATTAAAAGTCTAGCAACTTTAGGGTAAAAATGCAAAATTTGTAATTTTAAAAATTACTGAAAATTAGGATGAGTTTCCTGTCTAGGCTTAGCTCATTCATTACTAATTAACATGACTCAATGTTTTTATTTTGTCTTTGTTTTAAAAGGGAGAACGTGGAAATCCAGGGCCATTAGGTCTCCAGGGGGAAAAGGGCGTTATGGTAAGAGCTCAGTGATTTGAAAGATATGTGTCCAAAGAACATAATAAAGTTAAGGCATTCCAAAGGTGGAATTGCCTTGAATGAAGTTTTAAGTAAGTGAAAAATGCTATTTTGTGGTAAATTTCCATTAGAATTTTCTTCTACTCTAAACAGTTTACCATTCAGAATGCTGATTGGCACTGAAAAGCATGCAACTCACATGGCTAGGTCTAATGAGTCTATAGTTTTAAGAGAAGAATTAAACCATCCTAAGTTAGCTTAAGTGGATGAAGAAGAAAATTCAATTAGGATTCTACTTTTTTTTTTTATAGCTTATAGTTTATATGGCATATATCATCATTGCCACTTTTCCATGAGTTTGTGGTCACAATGTAATTATTTGATACGTGGAAGAGCAGAATGCAGAATTCATCTTACATTCTTTTATCTTTAAGATAGTAATAGCTGATAAATTTTATATCTAGATTGCAGTTTTTCATTTATTAAAGTTTCTAAATGTGATAGAAATGAGCAATTATTTTCAATTAAAGAATCTTGCTTTCAGAAAATATATTGTGATGGATCTGGTGTACCTAATGCTATCTACAAATTCATTGTACATAAATTTTTGCTCAGTTTTAACTTCTGTATTATGAGTAGAGCACTGTAAGATTATTTTTTTACCTATCTCCAATTGCTGTTAACTAGGAAGTTTAATATACCCATAAGGCTAATTAATTTCACAAATTATTGACTCCTAAGGCATTCTCTGAATCATTTGAATATGGTTAAACCACAAAGGGCGTGTTCCTTCTGAAATTTGACAGGCTAACATATTTGTACACATTCACATTTCTTTTATTTTTTAACATCTTTATTGGAGTATAATTGCTTTACAATGGTGTGTTAGTTTCTGCTTTATAACAAAGTGAATCAGCTATATGTATACATATATCCCCATATGCCCTCCCTCTTGTGTCTCCCTCCCACATTCCCTATCCCACCCCTCTAGGTGGTCACAAAGCACCGAGCTGATCTCTCTGTGCTATGCGGCTGCTTCCCACTAGCTAGCTATTTTACATTTGGTGGTATATATAAATCTATGCCACTCTCTCACTTCGTCCCAGCTTACCCTTCCAACCCCTCGGTGTCCTCAAGTCCATTCTCTACATCTGCATTTTTATTCCTGTCCTGCCCCTAGGTTCTTCAGAACCTTTTTTTTTTTTTTTTAAGATTCCATATATATGTGTTAGCATATGGTTTGTGATTTTTTTCTTTTTGACTTACTTCACTCTGTATGACAGACTCTAGGTCCATCCACCTCACTGCAAGTAACTCAATTTCATTTCTTTTTATGGCTGAGTGATATTCCATTGTATATATGTGCCACATCTTCTTTATCCATTCATCTGTCGATGGACACTTAGGTTGCTTCCATGTCCTGGCTATTGTAAATAGTGCAGCAATGAACATTGTGACACATGACTCTGAATTATGGTTTTCTCAGGGTATATGCCCAGTAAAGCGATTGCTAGGTCATATGGTAGTTCTATTTGTAGTTTTTTAAGGAACCTCCATACTGTTCTCCATAGTGGCTGTACCAATTTACATCCCCTCCAACAGTGCAAGAGGGTTCCCTTTTCTCCACACCCTCTCCAGCATTTATTGTTTATAGATTTCTTGATGATGGCCATTCTGACCTGTGTGAGGTGATAGCTCATTGTAGTTTTGATTTGCATTTCTCTAATGATCAGTGATGACCATCTTTTCATGTGCTGCTTGGCCATCTGTATGTCTTCTTTGGAGAAATGTCTATTTAGGTCTCCTGCCCATTTGTGGATTGGGTTGTTTGTTTTTTGGATATTTAGCTGCATGAGCTGCCTGTAAATTTTGGAGATTAATCCTTTGTCAGTTGCTTCATTTGCAAATATTTTGTCCCATTCTGAGGGCTGTCTATTCGTCTTGTTTATGGCTTCCTTTGCTATGCAAAAGCTTCTAAGTTTCATTAGGTCCCATTTGTTTATTTTTGTTCTTATTTCCATTTCTCTAGGAGGTGGGTCAGAAAGGATCTTGCTGTGATTTTTGTCATAGAGTGTTCTGCCTATGTTTTCCTCTAACAGTTTTATAGTGTCTGCCCTTACATTTAGGTCTTTAATCCATTTTGACTTTATTTTTATGTATGGTGTTAGGGAATGTTCTAATTTCATTCTTTTCCATGTAGCTGTCCAGTTTCCCAGCACCACTAATTGAAGAGGCTGTCTTTTCTCTATTGTATATTCTTGCCTCCTTTATCAAAAATAAGGTGACCATATGTACGTGGGTTTACCTCTGGGCTTTCTATCCTGTTCCATTGATCTATATTTTCGTTTTTGTGCCAGTACCATACTGTCTTGATTACTGTAGCTTTGTAGTATACTCCAAAGTCCAGGAGCCTGATTCCTCCAGCTCTGTTTTTCTTTCTCCAGATTCCTTTGGCTACTCGGGGCTTTTTGTGTTTCCATACAAATTGTGAAATTTTTTGTTCTGGTTCTGTTAAGAAATGCCATTGGTAGTTTGATAGGGATTGCACTGAATCTGTAGATTGCTTTGGGTAGTATAGTCATTTTCACAATGTTGATTCTTCCAATCCAAGAACATGATATATCTCTCCATCTGTTTGTATCATCTTTAATTTCTTTCATCAGTGTCTTATACTTTTCTGCATGCAGGTCTTTTGTCTCCTTAGGTAGGTTTATTCCTAAGTATTTTATTCTTTTTCTTGCAAGGGTAAATGGGAGTGTTTCCTTATTTTCTCTTTCAGATTTTTCATCATTAGTGTATAGGAATGCTAGAGATTTCTGTGCATTAATTTTGTATCCTGCAACTTTACCAAATGCATTGATTAGCTCTAGTAGTTTTCTGGTAGCATCTTTAGGATTCTCTATGTATAGTATCATGTCATCTGCAAACAGTGCCAGCTCAACTTCTTCTTTTCTGATTTGGATTCCTTTTATTTCTTTTTCTTCTCTGATTGCTGAGGCTAAGACTTCCAAAACTATGTTGAATAACAGTGGTGAGAGTGGACACCCTTGTCTTGTTCCTGATCTTAGAGGAATTGGTTTCAGTTTTTCACCACTGAGAATGATGCTGGCTGTGGGTTTGTCATATATGGCCTTTATTATGTTGAGGTAAGTTCCCTCTGTGCCTACTCTCTGGAGGGTTTTTATCATAAATGGGTGTTGTATTTTGTTGAAAGCTTTTTCTGCATCGAGATGATCATATGGTTTTTCTCCTTCAATTTGTTAATATGGTTTATCACATTGATTGATTTGCATATATTGAAGAATCCTTGCATTCCTGGGGTAAACCCCACTTGATCATGGTGTATGATCCTTTTAATGTGTTGTTGGATTCTGTTTGCTAGTATTATGTTGAGGATTTTTGCATCCATGTTCATTAGTGATATTGGCCTGTAGTTTTCTTTCTGTGTGACATCCTTGTCTAGTTTTGGTATCGGTGACGGTGGCCTTGTAGAATGAGTTTGAGAGTGTTCCTCCCTCTGCTGTATTTTGGAAGAGTTTAAGAAGAGTAGGTGTTAGCTCTTCTCTAAATGTTTGATAGAATTCTCCTGTGAAGCCGTCTGGTCCTGGGCTTTTGTTTGTTGGAAGATTTTTAATCACAGTCTCAATTTCAGTACTTGTGATTAGTCTGTTTATATTTTGTATTTCTTCCTGGTTCAGTCTCAGAAGGTTGTGCTTTTCTAAGAATTTATTCACTTCTTCCAAGTTGTCCATTTTATTTGCATATAGTTGCTTATAGTAATCTCTCATGATCCTTTGTATTTCTGCAGTGTCAGTTGTTACTTCTCCTTTTTCATTTCTTATTCTATTGATTTGAGTCTTCTCCCTTTTTTTCTTCATCAGTCTGGCTAATGGTTTATCAATTTTGCTTATCTTTTCAAAGAACGAGCTTTTAGTTTTATTGATCTTTGCTGTTGTTTCCTTCATTTCTTTTTCATTTATTTCTGAACTAATCTTTATGATTTCTTTCCTTTTGCTAACTTTGAGGGGTTTTGCTCTTCTTTCTCTAATTGCTTTAGGTGTAAGGTTAGGTTATTTATTTTAGATGTTTCTTGTTTCTTGAGGTAGGATTGTATTGCTATAAACTTCCCTCTTAGAACTGCTTTTGCTGCTTCCAGTAGGTTTTGGGTCGTCGTGTCTCCATTGTCATTTGTTTCTAGGTATTTTTTGACTTCCTCTTTGATTTCTTCAGTGATCTCTTGGTTATTTAATAGCATATTGTTTAGCCTCCATGTGTTTGTTTTTTCACAGATTTTTTCCTGTAATTGATATCTAGTCTCATAGCATTGTGGTCAGAAAAGATACTTGACAACGATTTCAGTTTTCTTAAATTTACTGAGGCTTGATTTGTGACCCAAGATATGATCTATCCTGGAGAATGTTCCATGAGCACTTGAGAAGAAAGTGAATTTTGTTGTTTTTGGATGGAATGTCCTATAAATATCAATTAAGTCCATCCTGTTTAATGTGTCATTTAAAGCTTGTGTTTCCTTATTTACTTTCATTTTGTATGATCTGTCAGTTGGTGAAACTGGGGTGTTAAAGTCCCCTACTATGATTGTGTTAATGTCGATTTCCCCTTTTATGGCTGTTAGCATTTGCCTTATGTATTGAGGTGCTCCTATGTTGGGTGCATAAATTTTTACAATTGTTATATCTTATTCTTGGGTTGATCCCTTGATCATTACATAGTGTCCTTCTTTGTCTCATGTAATAGTCTTTATTTTAAAGTATATTTTGTCTGATATGAGTATTGCTATTCCAGCTTTCTTTTGATTTCCATTTGTATAGAATATCTTTTTCCATCCCCTCACTTTCAGTCTGTCTGTGTCCCTAGGTCTGAAGTGGGTCTCTTTTAGACAGCATATATACATTTCTTGTTTTTGTATCCATTCAGCCAGTCTATGTCTTTTGGTTGGAGCATTTAATCCATTTACTTTCAGGTAGTTATCCATATGTATGTTCCTATTACCATTTTCTTTATTGTTTTGGGTTTGTTATTGTAGGTCTTTTCCTTCTCTTGTGTTTCCTGCCTAGAGAAGTTCCTTTAGCATTTGTTGTAAAGCTGGTTTGGTGGTGCTCAATTCTCTTAGCTTTTGCTTGTCTGTAAAGGTTTTAATTTCTCCGTCAAATCTGATTAAGATCCTTGCTGAGTAGAGTAGATCTTGGCTATAGGTTTTTCCCTTTCATCACTTTAAATATGTCCTGCCACTCCCTTCTGTCTTTCAGAGTTTCTGCTGAAAGATCAGCTGTTAACCTAATGGGGATTCCCTTGTATGTTACTTGTTGCTTTTCCCTTGCTGCTTTAATTTTTTTTCTTTGTATTTAATTTTTGATAGTTTGGTTAATATGTGTATTGGCATGTTTATCCTAGGATTTGCCCTGTTTGGGACTCTCTGCACTTCCTGGACTTGATTGACTATTTCCTTTCCCATATTAGGGAATTTTTCAACTATAATCTCTTCAAATATTCTCTCAGTCCCTTTCTTTTTCTCTTCTTCTTACACTCCTATAATTCGAATATTGGTGCATTTAATGTTGTCCCTGAGGTCTCTGAGACTGTCCTCAGTTCTTTTCATTCTTTTTTCTTTATTCTGCTCTGCAGTAGTTATTCCACTATTTTACCTTCCAAGTCATTTATCCATTCTTCTTCCTGAGTTATTCTGCTATTGATTCCTTCTAGAGAATTTTTAATTTATTTATTTTGTTGATCATCATTGTTTGTTTGCTCTTTAGTTCTTCTAGGTCCTTGTTTAATGTTTCTTGTATTTTCTCCATTCTATTTCCAAGATTTTGGATCATCTTTACTATCATCACTCTGAATTCTTTTTCAGGTAGATTGCCTGTTTCCTCTTCATTTGTTTGGTCTGTGAGATTTTTACTTTGCTCCTTCATCTGCTGTATGTTTCTGTCTTCTCATTTTGCTTAACTCTCTGTGTTTGGGGTCTCCTTTTCACAGGCTGCAGGTTTGTAGTTCCCATTGTTTTTGGTGTCTTCCCCCAGTGGCTAAGGTTGGGTCAGTGGTTTGTGTAGGCTTCCTGGTGGAGGGGACTGGTGCCTGTGTTCTGGTGAATGAGGCTGGATCTTGTCTTTCTGGTGGGCAGGACCATATCCGGTGGTGTGTTTTGGGGTGTCTGTGACCTTATTATGATTTTAAGCAGTCTCTCTGCTAATGGGTGGGGTTATGTTCCTGCCTTGCTAGTTGTTTGGCATAGGGTGTCCAGCACCGTAGCTTGCTGGTCCTTGAGTGAAGCTGGGTCTTAGCGTTGAGACGGAGATCTCTCAGAGAGCTTTTGCCATTCGATATTACATGGAGCCGGGTGGTCTCTGGTCTACCAATGTCCTGAACTTGGCTCTCCCACCTCAGAGGCACAGGCCTGACACCTGGCCAGAGCACAAAGACCCAGTCAGCCACACGGCTGCTGGTCTTCGAGTCCCCTGGAGAGGCCCACATTTCTTAATTATTGAATTCTCTGACATCTGAAAATGATATGGTTTCACAATCTGTATAAAATAATATGCATCTATTCATAGCATAACACAACCTGCAGAGATGTGAGATGAATATTCTCTTCTTAGTAGGTTATAATATGTGATTCTGGCTAGCAAATTTCATTTCTAGGCAAAGAGTTTCTAATAAAAGTGTACCCATCTTCTATGTAAACATTTTTTATTTCTGTTGTCTATCTCTGGAACATTTCCTGTGGCCTCTTACTTCTTAGATAGTAGAGGGAGGTCTTATCACATTATCATTTTTAATTACTATTTATAATTTACTTGTTTTCAATGGAAATAATTAGATGTGATGGAGAATTTATGTCTTTTATATTTTTGCTTAAATTATAGGGATATCCAGGTCCTCCTGGGGCTCCAGGAGCCATGGGTCCACTGGGATTACCTGTAAGTATAGAAAAGACTTCTCTTCCCAGTCAATGCAAAACACTTTAGAATATATCGTGGTATCTTGAACCTCCTCACTTCTCCTTGCTCTATTATTTACTGCTCACTTCTCATAGTATAGTTCTGCAACCTAAAGTAAAAAATATCTAAACTTTCTTTTGAATAACCACATATAAGAAAACAGAGTCAGTAATCAAGCTTAGACCTATTGGACAAACAAATCACAAGCACAATTTCCAACATGTTGTTCTTAGAAATTTCCACATATTCTCAAACTGATAAAATTCATGGAAAATATACCTTTATTCAAAAACTGAGTTTTGAAAAACTCCATTTGTGGTTGCAGAAAGATAATGAAGCTTTGTCTCTAAGAGAAAGTTTGCTTATTAAAATTTGAAAGTTATTGTGAACTTAAATGTAAAGAATATCAGCCTTTGTGATCCCCTAAGCAGAACTATTATCAGAAATGGTTTATGCTGTTTTGTGAAGCTTCTGTTTTGAAGATAAGCCCAATCTTCCAGCATACTGATAGATGTGTCATTGACTTCTAAAATGAGGAAGACTGATCTAGGGAACAGTTGCCAATCTTTTTGCTCATGTAAGATAAGAAATAGATTTGAGATCCTGTGAAAGTTCACTGTTTTTATCTACCTGTGTTATATAGATAAATAAATGTTGTCTTCTAAACACTGGAGACCATTGGGTATAAAAATAATTCATTGTACTTGACTTAGTAACAAATAACAACTTAATCTTCTTTTAGGGCTAATTTTTTATGGCATGTAAATTTGGAAAATTTTGTGGCATTTTTCATGGTAACAGAAAAAATCCTATTTTTGTGTGATGGGATTATCATAAGTATCTAGAGTAATGAGAAAGAAATCTTGCAAAAGTAGCCATTGCTTCTTTGATGGACCAGGCATATTAGACTGGTCAGACTGGCTAAGTGGGTGTCTCCCTTATTGTTGTGTCTCCCACCACCATATGTGCTCATCCTAAAAACTATGTGGTCAGTGAATATTAAATACTTCCCATTTTTTTTCAGGGTGTAAACACTTAGAAATTAAATTTCTCCAAATAGTAGACTATGTCAGAAGCAGAATATTGGGGGAGGGTAGTATGGTATTTGTTTAATAATTAAAGCATATTTTTAAAGGAGACTAATCAATTTTATTTTAAGAATTCCCAAGGAGAATTACATATCATAAGAAAGGTTGTAACTACTGTTCTCGTAACATTCCTATTAATTCTATAACTGATTTTAAAATTTTCAACATGTAGGGTCCTGTGGGAGCAAGAGGACCCCCTGGGAGTCCAGGTCCTAAAGGACGAAGAGTAAGTTATCTAATCAAGGAAGTGCATTAACCTTTTAAAAAATGGTGTCATAAATAGTGATGCGTTCAGCAAAAATAGCTCTATATCTTCTAGATTATGCTTAGAGGTTGTTGGGTTTTTTCTTGTGTTCATTATATTAGATGACCTACCTACATTAATTTAAATGTAATTCATAATCATTTGTATTTATAAAACCATACTTTTCCATTTTGTGTTTTAGAAATTTCACTTATTGACAAAGAATTCTTTCTTATTCCCAACTTGCAGTTTCATTCTTTGGGGGAATTGTGAACACAAAGATGTTTAAATTATTCTTCTACTCACAAGAGACTTCTATAGCAAGGGATAGTAACAGCATGACAGAATAAGAGTGATAAGAAGTAGAATAAGAATACACAGGATGACTAAGAGTTTATTCACTGTAAATAAGAGGTAATATGTCATCATTGTCTAATAATTATGCATAAGAATTAAATTAAAACCTTTCACTCTTTAAGTCTTTTAAACATTAAATCCTTTTTTTTTTTCTTTAAAGAAATAAGAACCACCATTTATTGCATGCCTGTCACGTGCCAGGCACTTTTACATATGCCATCTAACCTAATACTCAAAACCACTCTAGGAAGGAGAGGCATTTATCTCAGATATCACAGTTGAAGAAAACGGGGCTCAGAGAGTTTAAGTATATGAACTGTAGACACGCAGGTCTGTGGCACAACCAGGATTCAAACCTTAGTGTGTCTGATTCCAAACCATATGCTTATTCAATACCCCTATTGAATTTTTGAGTATTTTTCCTTGATTAATTTGAATATGTGGGCTTTAAGAACTCTGTTTTCTCCCTTGGCTTTCCCTTGACTTTTACAGCTAGTGAAGAAAATATTACAAAATTCTAAAAGCATGGCCTCCAAATAACAAAGTTTTTTTTTTTTTTTAAACTGCCATTTTCCAGTTGGCAAATGGGAGAAAAAGACTCAGTTTAAAATAACAACTTTAGGAATTCACTGGCAGTCCAGTGGTTAGGATTTGGTGCTATCACTGCCGTGGCCCAGGTTCAATCCCTGGTCAGGGAACTAAGATCCTGCAAGCTGTGCAGCATGGCCAAAAGAAAGAAAAGAAAAGAAGAGAAAATAGGCAAAATAAATAAATAACGACTTTAATTTCATGTGCTGTGTTTTAGGTGAAGATTAAAGAAAGAGAGCAAATTTTTCTGTACTGTCACTTCTTTTCTGAAAAACAGTTTTCCTTTCTGGCTTATGGATTTACAGTCTACAAATAATTCTGATGGCCACATCTATTTTAGCCCAAATGAGATTTAAAATAATAAAATAAAAACTCATGGAAGATGATCTCTACTCTGTCATTTTAGTGGTCTGTACCCTGCCAGCATTCAGTACTTGGTTAGGTCAAATGTGTTTATTCAACTTTGTATTACTCATAGTGGGAAAGTTCAACCAGTTTTGTGAAAGATTTAAAAAAACAGAAATACTTACTTTGGTTAGCTAAGTAATTGAGGTCTTATTGATTATCCAGGCATAAGCCATGTACCTAAGCAAGATATGTTTCTGAACCACTTGTACTGTCTGATAAGTCATATGGAAAGTTCATATTCTCTGCAGTTTTCTAACCTCCCTGTGATCCTTGGGCAAATTATTACTCTTTGCTGTTTTGACACTTTGTTTTCAATTCTCACCTCTTCAGGTGTCTATTTTCCTCTCATCCTCCAAATACGTTTTACTGATTTGTTCCCAAATGGCTTCTCATAATTATTTAAAGTTCACCAGTATTTTCTAAACAAGGTCTTTTTGTTTAGAAATAAGGGCTTTGTTTAATGCAAAAGTGCTTCCTTTATAGGAGAATATTTCAAATAATCAGTGAACATTGGGAATATCAAAAAGAACTAAAGACCAGAATATTTGGGAAAGAATATAGTATTATGAAGTTCCATTCTAATTATCACCTAATATCTTCTTCTCCCATCAATCCATTCTCCAATCTATTCTCCACTATAGATGTGATCATAATAAATATCCTTTAAAATATTTTTCACTCACAAAAAATGAGAATATATGTCCAGCCCACAGGGATAAATGAAAAAAGTATCTGGCTGGGAATTCCTGTGCCCCAGCCCTTCCTTGCTACCCCAAAGGCTGAGGGAGTCAGTATTTCCAGCACACCTGTAACACTTTATGACACACAACTGTGTCACAGTACATTGGAGGAGAAGCTAGGCACATTTGCACTAGGAGGCCACACAAAGAACTCTCATTATGAAACTAGTGCTTGTGTACCCTTGCTGTTCTGCCTGTGGTTTGTACTATTATCATAGGTGAACATGCAAACATCATGAATGGTAGGACCACAACCCAAGGAGTCTGCCTGTCCTTCTGCTTCTCTCCTATCCATCCATCTGCCATTCATCTATCTAACATTTACTGATATAATACCGTCTGTCAAACACTCTCTTACTATCATGGAGGATTCAAGGTTAACTTTTGCTTAGATCTAAACCACATGGATTTTACGGTTTAATGACTTACAGTCCAGTGGCTTTTAAAGTATCATACAATATTGACAGAGAATAGCAAAAGCTCAGACAAGCAGCAATACCTGCCATCTCAGGAAATAACCTAAGCAACTTAGTATTATGAAAATTTTTCTAACTAGTTTTATGAAGGTTGTGTAATCCTGCCCCTTATATAACTGAAAAAAATAACAGGATTGGCTGAAAATATTCATGTAGTTTGAGGTTGTTTGATGAGAGAGTTACCTGTAGCCAACTTTAACTTTTCCAAAAGAGGATAAAGAAAAGATTAGATTTTTTTTTAAACTTAACCAGAATACATTCTTCAAGAGCTTTATAGGTAGAGATTTTAAGGCAGGTATTAGAAAAAATAACTTTATACCCAATTAGGTACCTATTATAATATTGCTTGTATAATTTTCTTATAGCTTGTCCTGAAGCTTGTTATGTCTCAGGAGTCAAAGAATAACTCCAGGGATAACTTCTACAACCAATATCAAAGTGAAACTTGCAGATATTGATAAAGCTAAGCTTTTAGCTAATTAACCAACCCTTAACTGAAGCATAGAGAAAACCAAACTTTCCTAGAGTTCTGCCAGCCTTAACCTCTTTAACTAGCAACCTCAGGCTTTATAGCCTTTAATTAAATATAATTGTTGTACTTAGACTTTTTTTTTAACTTAATGTGGTTACCTTAGTCATCACAGTGGGAGCAGAAACTTCTCTTTCGTTTTTCCCTGTCTAGTCCTGGTTTAGTAAATGAAATAATAAATGTGAAGGTACTTTTAAGTAAAAATATTTTTTAATGGAAAACATTAAAAAATGAGTGATTATCACTAAAGTATTCCTTAATTTTGGAGGGAGTTCCTTTCACCTATAATACCAATCAGCATTTTACTCGTGTTTAATATTCATTTTGTAAACTTCTTCTAAACTTCATGTCCTCTATTTCAGCCTGAATTCACTTGATAACAGGATTACATCTATTTACTTTTTAACACTTGAAAAAATATTATAAACTTAATAAAGCATAGTTATTCAAAGTCTTTAGACATTTAGACATTATGTGAATCAGGTGACTCACTTATATTGCTATCTGCAGGCTTCAGTTGCTTCATCTTACAAAGCAGGGTTTAGACTAGTTCAGCCTTGACAGTGGGTGATCTATGTGCTGAGGCAGAAACTGGCAGTTAATTATGAGACTTTCTTCCTGAGCTCAGTGCAGCCTTTTCTGCATATATATCTAGGCAACCACTTAATCTTATTTTTATCTAAGAAATGAGACTTTTTTCAATCATTTTTGGACCAAACAATTTTTTAAAATTCTTTTTAACTTATTACTCTATGTTTGGGGGCCTTTTGAAGCTTTATCCTTATGGCTGCTAACTTTTAAACCTAGACAGAATGACTTCTAACTCTAGCATTAGCCTTAGAGGATTTACCATTGTGGTTGGCTGTCTAGAGTCAAAATTGTTATCTTCTCCCCACTCTCCCCCCTTTCTACCCTAAACAAACTTACACTTCCAATTTGTTTTTATATTAATGCTGTCATAATTCCACTGGTTACTTACTAACAAAATATCCAAGAAAGAACTTTCATGTTGCAAAGGAGTTAAGTGCCTAGTTACCAGTGGATACATTTCTAGATCTTACTTGTTTTCTGTGGTATTTTAGAATGCTAACCACTGATTCCTTTTCATATTTTCTCAGCCACGTTCTGTTATTACTCCAAAAAAATTTGGAAAGTGTTTTCTTACAGGGCAGAAAAAAGAAAATAAGCATAGAAGGTGCTGGAGAAAGAGAATCAATACAGGTTACTGATAAGATGAAGGTGATTATTGGAGCAAGGTCCTGAGGGATCTTTGCACTTAAAACTTCAGAGTCATCCTTTAAACATTGTTCTTTTTTTCCATCTTCAGTTACTTAATTGTCAAACATTCCAAGGAAGCCCCCACCTCAGGACCTTTGCAGTTGCTATTTCTCCTGCCAGAATGATCTTCCCCAAGTTATTTGCATAGCCTGCAGTCTCAGCTCCTTCAGATCTACCCACATGTCACTTTAGAGAGCCTTCTCAGACCCTGATCTAAAGTGGGGCCCCCCACCTTGGACTCCTTCTAGTCCCTTAACCTCCTTTATTTTTCTTCATTACACTTGACTACCTATAGTCATTTTATATTTTAATTTTATATATCTATTTGCTTGTTTATAAATTCAGGGATTCGTCTCTTCTCCCTACTGTATCCTCTGGGGCTAAAACAATACCTGGCCTTATAGTTGGCACTCAGTAAATGTTTGTTGAATGAACAACAACACACTTTGAAAGTCACTTATCTATTAAGTCCATACTCCTCAATTTGACATTCAAGGTCCTGTACATTAATACTTTCACTTAGTTTTGCAGTCTTTTATGGGAAAATAGGATCAAAAAGTAAACTGGGGACAGATCATGGAGTACCTTAAATATAGACAGAAATTGTAAGGCTAGAGCTATGGCTTTAGCTTTAGTATGCCCAGTGGAGCTATAGATCCTCATGGAGTGTGACTTTCCAATCCTGTGGATGTGTCCAAGAGGATCAGGGTATGCACTTACCCTAAGGGCACCCAGGAAGAGAGTCCTGTTTACAGTAAGCAGGGGTTTTTTTTCTTTTTTTTGGGGGGGGGGGTCTGGAGATTTTTATTTCAGAAGGTTTTTATTTACAAAATCAATTTCTTTAATAGATACAAAGTTATGCAAATAATCTCTTTGTCCTTGACCGGTTTTGAGTTCTTGCTTTTGAAGAATGGATCAGTTTACCCCAAAGGTGTAGAATTTATGTATGAAGAGTTGTTTCTATCAATAGTAGTCCCTTATTTTCCCTTTAATGTCTCAGCGGTCTGTAGTGATACCTTCTCCTTCATTTCTTTTTTTTAAATTTATTTATTCAAATTTATTTATTTTTGGCTTCATTGGGTCTTCACTGCTGCACGTGGGCTTTCTCTAGTTGCACGGAACGGGCTACTCTTCGTTGCAGTGCGTGGACTTCTCATTGCGGTGGCTTCTCTTGTCGCGGAGCACGGGCTCTAGGTGCGCAGGCTTTAGTAGTTGTGGCTTGCGGGCTCAGTAGCTGTGGTTTGCGGGCTCTAGAGCACAGGCTGAGTAGTTTTTGTGCACAGGCTTAGTTGCTCCGCGGCATGTGGGATCTTCCCGGAAGTAAGCGGCTTTTTAATAGTATAAAGCTAAACTAAGCTGGCCTCAGATGGGATACAATAGAAGATATTGAAGCCTACGGGACTTCTTCAAATCAGCATGTTGTATTGGGAGATTTGTATCACTGTTTTGTATAGAAATCTTCAGCACTTCCTCATTGCTTATTGATTCAAATATAAACTCAAGTCCTTCACGTTTTAAATCCCAGTCTTTTCACAATTATTTATTTGTATAGAAATACTAAAAAAATACTCCATCTAATCACCAGCTCAGCTAAACAAACTAGTTTTTTCATTCTTAAGTATCTTTTTTCGTGCTTCTTTACCCTTTTCTCATACTATGCCTCCATCTAGAATTTCTTTTAGAGCATGATTTCTGACTGTCAAAATAATATCTTCATTCCCTTTACAAACGTGTGAAAGCTCTCTCCCTCCTTTGATCCCTTTAGCCCTTAACACACAGTATCTCTGCCTGTTTTATAGTTATTTATATAATTTACCTTATCTCATAATGTGGATTCCCATAACACTTAATACAGTGCCTTTTTCACAGTATATGTTCAGTTAATGGTTGTAGAATTAAATTAATTCCCTTGCAAAGGACTTTAAGATCTTCCAAGGACAGTTATAATTAGGCAAGGAACATATACTGTCCTCTTTCATTAGAGAATGACTTTTGCAACTAATGCTTCTTCATAACTAATTACTGAATTAATATTGATAGCAACATAGCTGAGAAGTTTTAAATTTACATGAACATTCCCAGCAACATTTTCTATTCCTTTTCTGTGCCCCTTGCCATCTTTCAGCTGTCAAGCAGGTGCATAGCGGGGAACAGTGCAGTCAGCATTCTTTTTCTAATAAAGTGATGAGAAGAGTTCCATTTCAAAAATATAAAACTTAGGAAGACTGTTTGGACAAACAAACCAGCCACTTTAAAGTCAATTTAGAGTTATTTTTAGAATAAATCCTGGATTTCTGCAGAGTAAAGGATAAGATAAACAAAATACTCAAGTAACAAACCTATGCTATAGCTACCTCAACAACTGAATCAGCTGTTTTTGTGGTCATCTGATTTACTATTTGGCATTAAATCTTGAAAACACTGGCCTGATTCTCCCATGCCAATGGGTCCATCCATATACTCAGCTGTAGTCTTTACTGTGTCCATGGCACAGAAACAAGCAAAAGGAGTTTTTCAACTAAAAAAGAGTCCAGTGTCTCCATTTGTAAGGATGCATAACAGTAAAAAAGAAACATTTAAAATTAACAACAAGATATTTTTTCCATCTCTAGGGACCAAGAGGACCAGATGGTCTCTTAGGAGAACAAGGTATACAAGGTGCCAAGGTAATCACTTATTTTCTCATTTCATACACAGTGAAATATTTTTGAGCCCACATGTCCTACCTGTCTAAACAATGATGTATTTCCTTATAAAAGTATGGTTCTAATTTTTTTCTTAGTTTAAGTATGAAACATACATAAAGTTTTTACTACACACACGGAAATGTATTCTTTTTATTATTGAACTATGTATTTGATGTCTTATTTTTTGGTATGTGAGTGTATGTTAGTATGTATAAGACCATAATTCACGTTCTGATTAACTCACCTGGTATTGATTCTTGTTAGGGTGAAAAAGGAGATCAAGGAAAAAGAGGGCCTTATGGTCTTATTGTAAGTAGTAAAATATTTCACATTAAAGATGAACATATAATATCTTCCATTTTTCTTGGTGTGTGATTCATATTTGGGGAGGGGATTGCTTGACCCAGGCATTTTCTTTCTTATGTAGGGTAAGACTGGAAACCCTGGAGAGAGAGGAGTTCAAGGGAAACAAGTAAGTAATTAAAAATTGCCAAGCTATAAGCAAATTTTATCCACTTTATTCTCTGACACAACTCTTATTTAGTAATCAGTATTTTAGACTAAGAGAATACAAGTTCTTTTCCTCCTTCAGTCCTTGGGTCAGTCTTTTATTGAGGCAAATTGCTTACTCAATCTGGGCCTTTTTTGTACCTATCTATAAACCGGTGGTGATAACTGATACTTTTACTTCACCTCTGCTATCATAGTTTTTCTGTAAAATCCATTTCAGGATAAAGTGGTATGATGTCATGTAAATATGACAGAATATTAATAAAGCTAACAAGAAACTTCTTTGAGGCTTCTTGCCTAGTTTCATTTTAACTCACCTTGAGTGTTGTTTGCACCCTTGGAGTGTGGAGCTATGTGTGTCATCATGTTTTCCCATGGCACTGCTCTAAGAGTTTTTAATACTATATAATGCTAAATATTTTCCTACCATCAGAAATCTCAGAATTATATAATTTCTTCTCTGGAACACAAGTTCTGTGGTTATCATCACTAACTGAGGGGGAGTAGAGTGTATTTTTTAAGAAAGAAATATATACACACACACATATATATTACACATATATATATATAATTTTGAGCACATGAGCTTAAATGTATGGGTTTTTAATTCCATTTGTAATCATAATTTTTAATGACATTTTGATTTGTCATATATGTATGTATAATTTAAAGTTATTAAATTAGATCATAATTTAAATATACTGCAACCGAAGAGTCAGAAAAGGAGAGGACAAAAATGTTTTAGCTGCTGTAGTAATTATCACTAATGTCACTGCATTTACTTGTTCCTCTATGAAATCTGCTGCCCCCTGCCGGTTGTTTCCCATAATAGCATTATATTTACCAACGGTCAAACCTAAAGTAGCAGAGACTTAAAAGAGAAAAATGACTGTATCCAGGGAAAGAACTTGTGTGTGACATTATATTATTAATTGACGTCATCGCCAAAGAACATTCCTTGAGTATTAATATTCATCATCTAAGTTTCTATTATATCAGTGTAAATGGTGTTTCTGGAGATTCTTTCCACTTTGCTACACTGTATACAAAACCAATATGTTATAGTTGAGTGGAGAAATTTGGAATTTATCAGGTCCATTCCTCTTACTTTAGAAAACTGAGGCCAAGAGAAATAAAATTACTTACTCATTTTGTACATTGTTGACACTCCTTAGAGTTTTACCTTCATTTTCAGCCTATCAGATATGCATGGATAAATGTAAAATTTGATATTTGATTTTCTCAATCAAATAAAAGTTACTAGAACCATTTTGTAACGGTAGCTTATGGCAAACAAGTTTCATAGACTACCGGAAGAGTAAAGTTACCTTAGTGAGGGACAGTTGATCATGGGTTAATACTAGTTGTTGAGGTTTACTTAACTTTATATCTACATTATCTCCTCGGTCTTGATCGAACTGAAAGAGAATTTTGAGATCTGAGGGAAGCTTGGATCAATTAATCCAAAAAATCCAGATGCCCCAAAGATTTATTTGATCCTGCACGGTAATCTCAGCATCTCTCATTATTTATGCACTGTCAACAAGCAGGTAGTGCTGTATAATAGAAAGATACACTGGAGATCAGATTGACCTTTGTTCTAGTGCACACTCCTAATAGCTGTATAGTCTTGGTTAGATTGGTTAGCTGTCTGGATCATATTTTCTTCATCTGTAAAATAAAGATACATCTCTAAATTGTCATAATTCTAAAGCTAGGTATTACAAGGAAATTGGTAACACATATAGTACTCTGCTAGTCCAGATAAACAGGAGAAGTATATTTGTCTATGGGCCAACATTGTTTCCTATACTTGCCTTCCATCCACACGTATATCTGACTCAAAGGGCGAATCAAGAAGAAAGGATATGATTCATTGTGTTATTAAGGTGATAAAGCCTGAGTAACTTTTTAGTTTTCTAAATCTTATAAAAACTATAACAGCTCATACATTACTGATTTTTATCTAGGTATTCTTTCAGTTGATGAGTTAAGGGTATTAAATTCTCCAACTATGATTTGGCATTTGTCTGTGCCTCTCTTTAATTCTGTCAGAGTCTGCTTTATGTATTTTGAAACTATTTTTAGAGTATTCACATTATGATTACTATGTCTTCCCAATCAACTGAGCCTTTTATCATTACAAAATGTTCCTCTATATCTCTGGTAATACTTTTTATCCCTGATAATACTGTTTGTTTTGAAATCTACTTTATTTGATATGTAAGTTTCTCTAGCTGTTTGCATGGCATATCTTTTTCATTCATTTATTTTCACACCATCTGTGCCTTGATGTTTAAAGTGAATGTCTTAAAGATAGACCTTGCCTTTTTATTCATTCCAAAAACCTCTGCCTTTTAATTAGTGTTTGCTCCATTTCCACTTAATGTAGTTATTGATGTGGTTGGATTTAGGTCTACCATTTTTATGGCTGTTTCTCCTCTGTCGTGGCATCAGTGGTGGTGTGCAGTGCCTTCTTTAGGCACTGAATGATTTTGAGAACTCCACTCTAATTTAACTATTCACTTTTTAGCTCTACTTCTCATTATTACTTTTAAGTGGTTATTCTAGGTCGTGAGTCAGCAAACTTTCTCTGTAGAGTGCCACAAAATATTTCAGGCTTTGTGGGCCGTATGGTCTCTGTCACAACTACTCAGCTCTAGTGTCCTCATAGTGTGAAAGTAACCATAGATGATATATAAAGCAATGAGCATGACTATTCAAAAAAAACTATTTACAAAATCAGGTGATGGTCCAAATTTGGCCCTCAGACTGTAGTTTGCCAACCCGTGGTTTAGGGATCACATTGTAACTTTCCTCTGTCTACTTAGAGTTAATACAGTAATACTTAACATAATTGTAAGAAACTTGCAGCCATAGAGGGCTGTTTACCAGCATCCTGTCTTATATGCTCTATTTGTTTTATATCTATATAAGTTATAAACCCCATATTGCAAAGTTAAAATTCTACTTTAATATAAATGAAACATAAATTAGAGATATTTAGGAGGAAAGTAGTGGTTTTTAAAATTATCCATGCACTTACTATTTCTGGTGCTCTTCATTCCTTTCTACAGATGCACATTTCTAAGTGGTATACTCCCCTGCAGCCTACAGAACTTCCTTTAGATTTCTTATAGTCAGGTTCTTCTAGTGATGAATTCTCTTCATTTTTCTTTATTTCACCTTTATTCTTGAAGGATATTTTCACTGGTTATAGAATTCTGGGTCAACAGGGTTTTTTGTTTGTTTGTTTCCATTCAGCGTTGTAAAGATGACATGCCATTTATTTTTGGCCTGCATTATTTCTGATGAGAAGTTCACACTTATCTTTATCATTATTCCCCTGCATATAATATATCATTTTTCTCTGGCTGCTTTCAAGATTCTCTCTTTATCTTTGTCTTTCAGTAGTTTGACTGTGATGTGTCCAGATGGATTTTCTTCACATTTATCCAGCTTAATGTTTGCTGAGTTTCTTGCATGTGTAAATTTGCCTTCACTAAATTTGGAAATTTTTCAACTTTTTTTTTAGGATATTTTTTTCTACACCATTTTCTCTCTCCTTTCCTTCTTGTATTCTAATTAAATATATGTTAGTCATTTTGATTACCTTAGATCCCTGGGGCCCTGTTCATTCCTATTTCAATCTTTCTTTTTCCTGTTTGTTTGTTTTTTTTCCAATTGGGAAACCGGAATCTATCTTCTCTAACTTGTTAAGCCTTTCAATAAAATTTTATTTATGATATTGTATTTTTAAGTTTTATTTGGGTATTTAATTTTCGGCTCTATAATTGTCATTGTTTCTTTTTACAAATGCTCTTTCTCTTCTGGGATTTCCTATTTGTTTATTCATCATGAGTACATTTTTATTTACATTATTGAGCATATTTATACTTACTACTTTAAAATCATGTGATACATAATAACATCTTTGTAATCTTGAGTTTGGTCTCCATTAATTTCCTTTTCTTATAAATATGGGAAATTTTCCCTGTCTAATAATTTTGAATTGTATCTTGAACATTTTGACTGATTCATTTTAGTGACTCTAAAGTCTGTTATATTTCTTTGAAGAGTACTGTTTTGTTTTTAACTTGGCAGGCAGTTAACTTGACTGGTAAAACTCCAAGTTTTCTCTCCTCTGTGGTAGGTGGCTGCTGAAATCTCTATTAATTTCTTTTAGCCTTGTCTGAGCTACTTGGAGTCTACCATACCAATACAAACCTTAAATGTCAGCAAGAGCTATAAGCAGAGTTTATATTTGCAATCTGAGGCTCCTCTTTGGCTCTTTCTTTCACCACTTTTCACCATCTATGGTCACTTCAAATTCTGCCCTAGGGTCCTACATGCCAATAAGACTGAAGGTTTCTATCCTACCTTATCTTAATCATCTTGTATGGCTTCTCATCTGGCTAAAAGCCATATAAAAAAATCAGAAACTCAACTAGTGTCATTCCTTCTTTCAAGTGTAGACCCTACTACTCTAGTTCCTGCCTATTTTTGGTCTTTCTTCAGTGCTTTCATATCTTTCCTTTTTAATATTTTATCTTGGGTTTATAGTTATCTCTATATAGATTGGTTTGATAGGAGCAACTTGGCCAATATTGGAAGTGGAAACAATTAGCATTTCTTCTTTAAATATAGTTTTTTCTGTAGTAACTCAGAATACTTGAGAAGCATTTATTTCATAATCTTTACAATACAAAAAGTATACAGTATTAACTCTATTCTTTCCCGTTCTTCAGACAATGAAGCAGAATGCACACATTTTCATGATCCTACAGTGAAAGTGTGGCAATAGAAATAACGTTTATATACTCCCTTGCTTATTCTCATAAAATGTCTTGATGATGCTCGAAACATGTTTATTTAAAATGGAAAGACATTGAATGCTTGATTTCTCATGGAATTCAGTAAAAAACAGTTTAGTGTAGTGGAACAGCATGGCATTGGAGTCAGACACATTCGAGGTCAGATTCTGTTTCTGTCACTTACAGCTGTTTTGGCTTTGTACAAATTATTTAACCTCTCTGAGCCTCAGTTTCCCTATCATTAAAATGAGATACCTTTTATACTTATAACAAATGATGCTCATTATGTGCTCAGCACGGGCTCTCAATAAATAGCAACCACCATAGTCGTTATCCTCCTCTTCATCATTGCCATAATTGCTGAGATGCATCATAGAGCAAGGAGTTGTACTACAAATAATGTATTTCAGTAACATCTGAAAAGCCTTAAAGGGAATTTTTATTTTGTGCCAGCTTTTGCTTTTCTTCTTCATCTCCAATAAAAATAATTAGAATCCATTTAGGTCATTTCATAGCTTTGCCTAACAGCATTTATGCACCATTAACAGTATTACAAGTACATATTAAGCTTAGTATTGTGTGCAAACACACTTTACAAAGCAAACTGGGCAGACATTATTTAAGGTTCTGAACTCTTGCTGTATGTTCAATTGGTATACCAGGCACAGAGGGATCCCTTATATTGATCCCTTAATTTAGGAGTCCGGAGTACATGAGTAGCAGATGATTTTCATGATTTAAACATGGTCTTACTCCAATAGGAGTCCATGAGATTTTGCATATCTCCCTTTCTCTAACCAGACAATCATATGTAACTAAACATAGCATTGATAATCATAACTTAGAAGATTCTTTGTTGCTAGAAATCTGAACGTCTTTACTTCTAATTTAATATCATATTTTTTATATTTCAATTTTAAGATAAAATGGTAATTGTGATCTGCTGTATAATTGCCAAACTTTCCAAGGTCAGTAATGTAGAATAAACAAGGGCAGTATTTTATACATCATTAGTAGTCATCAGTGTCTGGCACATAGTACATGCTCAGTTAATCTTTAAATGGAAGGATCAAAGAGGACCTGGAATTTAATTTAGAGTTTTACATACAATTTTAGAATATACCCCCATATCTAAGACTAAATTTTATGGTACCATAGGTGACATGATGTAAAAATGGAGGAAAATAAAGAACATTGGAGAGGTCCAATTTGATCATTTCTGGTCATCTAGGTTCTGAGAGCTTTGTGCCTTCCCAGGTTATAAGGGCATAAGTCATACTTATTAATACATCACAAGTATATTATTTTTGAAAAAAACTTTTTATATTGATATTAAAAGTATAAAGAATCCGAATCTAAAATAATTCTGGATGACAAATATTTGTCACTGTATAGGAGTGGAGATTAAATATAAAGAATACATGTAGATATAAAGAACCCTTACAACTCAACAGTAAAATAATAAACAACACAATGAAAAAATGAACAAAAGGACTTGAGTAAGCATTCCTCTAAAGAAGATATACAAACGGCCAATAAATATATGAATATATGCTCAGTATCACTAGTCATTAGGGAAATACAAATTGAAACTATATTGAGATACCACTTCCCATCCAGAATGACTATTATTAAACACACACACACACCTATATATACAGAAAAAATAACCAGTGTTGGCAAGGATGTGGAGAAATGGGAATACTTGTGCTATGCTGGTGGGAATGTAAAATGGTGGAGCTGCTATAGAAAACAGTATGCCTAGCTCCTCAAACAGTTAAACATAGAATTACATATAATCCATCAACTCCACTTCTTCATATATACCCCAAAGAATGGAAAGCAGGGATACAAACAGATACTTGCACACCAATGTTTATAGGAGCATTAGTCGCAATATCCAAAGGGTAGAAAACCCCAAGTGTTCATTGATGATGAATGGGTAAACAAAATGTGGTATATGCATACAAGGGAATATTATTCAACCTTGAAAAGGAAGGAAGTCTTGACACATGTTACAAATGGATGAATCTTGAAGACATCATGAAATAAGCCAGACACAGAAGAACAAATATTGTATGATTCCACTTATATAAGGTACTTAAAGTAGTCAAATTCATAGAGACAGAAAGTAGAGTCATGTGTTGCCAGGGAAAGAGGGTAGGGGATAGGGGGTTATTTAATGGGTACAGAGTTTCAATTTGGGAAGATAAAAAGTTCTGAAAATAGGTGGTGGTGATGCTAGCACAACAATGTGAATATACTTAATGCCACAGTACTGTAAATTTACACATACTATACATTTAAAAATTGCTAAAGTGGTGAATTTTATGTTAGGCATATTTTTCCACAAAAGAAAAAACAAATAGAGGTAGACAGAAAAATTAGATGGGAGGATCTTGAGGGAAAGCTGAGGTAGGGAAACTGACTAAAACATTTTCAAGCATCACTTTTTCTTCAAGTTTTGCCTTTGTTTATTCAGGGTTTACAAGGACCCCCTGGGAGTACAGGAGACGGGGGATTTGCAGGAGAACCAGTAAGTTTATCTTCATGTGTTTTTAATTGTGTTTATTTTTTTGTATAATATATTTTACCTATCTGTTATTATTGCCTGTTGTGCTGTGGCTGGTATGTTTTGGAAATCGTCATGGGCACCTAATTATAAGAATGAATATTTTGCTGTGAATATAATTTTTAGTGCCTTCCTGGTTTCATAAAGTCAAATTTGGTCCTGTTTGCCTGGAACTGTTAAAACTTCACATATTTCTATTTTCAGCAAAGATAATTATTAAATCTCAGAATTTTTTTCTGAACGGCTTGCTGTTTGTATAATAATTATTACACTGCCCACCCACACACAAAATCACATTTATGAGGGCAACTCTATAACAAAAGACCATATAGAGAAGCCAGACTCTACATGTAATGGGCCAAAATGTGGAAACTTGACAGAAATGCTGTTAGGCCAATAATTCAAAAAGAGTCGCATCTTTCTCCCTCACTGGGGAAACTGGCAGTGGCAGCACCTTTGGAGGCTGATCAGCTGAGCTGCGAGCCTGCCAGTGGGAGGTCGGACAGACTGACTGCAGAGGCGACAGATGGACGGACAGCGGGGCAGCCAGACGGCTCGAGTCACCTCAAGTTCGCTATGAGCTGGGGCACAGATCTTTGGCCGTGTGGATGAAAGGCTCTTGGTGCTGCAGCCAGGAGTCAGTGCTGCGCCTCTGAGGTGGGAGAACCAACTTCAGGACACTGGACCACAAGAGACCTCCCAGCTCCACATAATATCAAATGGCGAGAATCTCCCAGAGATCTCCATCTCAACAGCAGCACCGAGCTTCACTCAACGTCCAGCAAGCTACAGTGCCGGATACCATATGGCAAACAACTAGCAAGCCAGGAACACAACCACACCCATTAGCAGAGAGGCTGCCTCAAGTCATAATAAGTCCACAGACACCCCCAAACACACCACCAGATGTGGACCTGCCCACCAGAAAGACAAGATCCAGCCTCATCCACCAGAACACAGGCACTAGTCCTCTCCATCAGGAAGCCTACACAACCCACTGAACCAACTTTGGCCACTGGGGACAGAAACCAAAAACAACCGGAACTATGAACCTGCAGCCTGCAAAAAGGAGACCCCAAACACAGTAAGATAAGCAAAAGGAGAAGACAGAAAAACACACAGCAGATGAAGGAGCAAGATAAACACCCACCAGACCTAACAAATGAAGAGGAAATAGGCAGTCTACCTGAAAAGGAATTCAGAATAATGATAGTAAAGATGATCCAAAATCTTGGAAACAGAATAGACAAAATGCAAGAAACATTTAACAAGGACCTAGAAGAACTAAAGATAAGACAAGCAACAAAGAACAACACAATAAATGAAATTAAAAATGCTCTAGATGGATCAATAGCAGAATAACTGAGGGAGAAGAACGGATAAGTGACCTGGAAGATAAAATAGTGGAAATAACTACTGCAGAGCAGAATAAAGAAAAAAGAAGGAAAGGAACGGAAGACAGTCTCAGAGACCTCTGGGACAACATTAAATGCACCAACATTCGAATTATAGGGGTTCCAGAAGAACAAGAGAAAAAGAAAGGGACTGAGAAAATATTTGAAGAGATTATAGTTGAAAACTTCCCTAATATGGGAAAGGAAATAGTTAATCAAGTCCAGGAATCACAGAGAGTCCCATAGAGGATAAATCCAAGGAGAAACACGCCAAGACACATATTAATCAAACTGTCAAACATTAAATACAAAGAAAACATATTAAAAGCAGCAATGGAAAAACAACAAATAACACACAAGGGAATCCCCATAAGGTTAACAGCTGATCTTTCAGTAGAGACTCTGCAAGCCAGAAGGGACTGGCAGGACATATTTAAAGTGATGAAGGAGAGAAGCCTACAACCAAGATCACTCTACCCAGCAAGGATCTCATTCAGATTTGATGGAGAAATTAAAACCATTACAGACAAGCAAAAGCTGAGAGAGTTCAGCACCACCAAACCAGCTTTACAACAAATGCTAAAGGAACTTCTCTAGGCAGGAAACACAAGAGAAGTAAAAGACCTACAATAACAAACCCAAAACAATTAAGAAAATGGTAATAGGAATATACATATTGATAATTACCTTAAATGTAAATGGATTAAATGCTCCCACCAAAAGACACAGACTGGTTGAATGGATACAAAAACAAGACCCATATATATGCTGTCTGCACGAGACCCATTTCAAACCTACAGACACATACAGACTGAAAGTAAGGGGATGGGAAAAGATATTCCATGCAAATGGAAACCAAAAGAAAGCTGCAGTAGCAATTCTCATATCAGACAAAATAGACTTTAAAATAAAGACTATTACAAGAGACAAAGAAGGCCACTACATAATGATCAAGGGATTGATCCAAGAAGAAGATATAACAATTGTAAATATTTATGCGCCCAACATAGGAACATCTCAATACATAAGGCAAATACTAACAGCCATAAAAGGGGAAATTGACAGTAACACTTTCATAGTAGGGGACTTTAACACCCCACTTTCACCAATGGACAGATCATCCAAAATGAAAATAAATAAGGAAACACAAGCTCTAAATGATACATTAAACGAGATGGACGTAATTGATATTTATAGGACATTCCATCCCAAAACAACAGAATACACATTTTTCTCAAGTGCTCATGGAACATTCTCCAGGATAGATCATATCTTGGGTCACAAATCAAGCCTTGGTAAATTTAAGAAAATTGAAATTGTATCAAGTATCTTTTCCGACCACAATGCCATGAGACTAGATATCAATTACAGGAGAAGATCTGTAAAAAATACAAACACATGGAGGCTAAACAATACACTACTTAATAACGAAGTGATCACTGAAGAAATCAAAGAGGAAATAAAAAAAACACCTAGAAACAAATGACAATGGAGACACGACGACCCAAAACCTACTGGAAGCAGCAAAAGCAGTTCTAAGAGGGAAGTTTATAGCAATACAATCCTACCTTAAGAAACAGGAAACAACTCGAATAAACAATCTAACCTTGAACCTAAAGCAATTAGAGAAAGAAGAAAAAAAAAACCCAAAGTTAGCAGAAGGAAAGAAATCATAAAGATCAAATCAGAAATAAATGAAAAAGAAATGAAGGAAACAATAGCAAAGATCAATAAAACTAAAAGCTGCTTCTTTGAGAAGATAAACAAAATTGATAAACCATTAGCCAGACTCATCAAGAAGAAAAGGGAGAAGACTCAAATCAACAGAATTAGAACTGAAAAAGCAGAAGTAACAACTGACACTGCAGAAATACAAAAGATCATGAGAGATTACTATAAGCAACTCTATACCAATAAAATGGACAACCTGGAAGAAATGGACAAATTCTTAGAAATGCACGACCTGCCAAGACTGAATCAGAAAGAAATAGAAAATATGAACAGACCAATCGCAAGCACTGAAATTGAAACTGTGATTAAAAATCTTCCAAAAAACAAAAGCCCAGGACCATATGGCTTCACAGGCGAATTCTATCAAACATTTAGAGAAGAGCTAACACATATCCTTCTCAAACTCTTCCAAAATATAGCAGAGGAAGGAACACTCCCAAACTCATTCTACGAGACCACCATCACCCTGATACCAAAACCAGACAAGGATGTCACAAAGAAAGAAAACTACAGGCCAATATCACTGCTGAACATAGATGCAAAAATCCTCAACAAAATACTAGCAAACAGAATCCAACAGCACATTAAAAGGATCATACACCATGATCAAGTGGGGTTTATTCCAGGAATGCAAGGATTCTTCAATATACGCAAATCAATCAACGTGATACACCATATTAACAAATTGAAGGAGAAAAACCATATGATCATTTCAATAGATGCAGAGAAAGCTTTTGACAAAATTCAACACCCACTTATGATAAAAACCCTGCAGAAAGTAGGCATAGAGGGAACTTTCCTCAACATAATAAAGGCCATATATGACAAACCCACAGCCAACATTGTCCTCAATGGTGAATAACTGAAAGCATTTCCACTAAGATCAGGAACAAGACAAAGTTGCCCACTCTCACCACTCTTATTCAACATAGTTTTGGAAGTTTTAGCCACAGCAATCAGAAAAGAAAAGGAAATAAAAGGAATCCAAATCGGAAAAGAAGAAGTAAAACTGTCACTGTTTGCAAATGACATGATACTCTACATAGAGAATCCTAAAGATGCAACCAGAAAACTACTAGAGCTAATCAGTGAATTTGGTAAAGTTGCAGGATATAAAATTAATGCACAGAAATCTCTGGCATTCCTATACCGTAATGATGAAAAATCTGAAAGTGAAATCAAGAAAGCACTCACATTTACCACTGCAACAAAAAGAATAAAATATCTAGGAATAAACCTACCTAAGGGGACAAAAGACCTGTATGCAGAAAATTATAAGACAGTGATGAAAGAAATTAAAGATGATTCAAATAGATGGATAGATATACCATGTTCTTGGATTGGAAGAATCAACATTGTGAAAATGGCTCTACTACCCAAAGCAATCTACAGATTCAATGCAATCCCTGTCAAACTACCACTGGCATTTTTCACAGCACTAGAACAAAAAATTCACAATTTGTATGGAAACACAAAAGACCCCGAATAGCCAAAGCAATCTTGAGAATGAAAAACGGAGCTGGAGGAATCAGGCTCCCTGACTTCAGACTATACTACAAAGCTACAGTAATTAAGGCAGTATGGTACTGGCACAAAAACAGAAAGATCAAATGAACAGGATAGAAAGCCCAGAGATAAACCCATGCACATATGGTCAACTTATCTTTGATAAAGGAGGCAGGAATGTACAGTGGAGAAAGGACAGCCTCTTCAATAAGTGGTGCTGGAAAAACTGGACAGGTACATGTAGAAGTATGAGATTAGATCACTCCCTAACACCATACACAAAGATAAGCTCAAAATGGATTAAAGACCTAAATGTAAGGCCAGAAACTATCAAACTCTTAGATGAAAATATAGGCAGAACACTCTATGACATAAATCACAGCAAGACCCTTTTTGACCCACCTCCTAGAGAAATGGAAATAAAAACAAAAGTAAATAAATGGGACCTAATGAAACTTAAAATCTTTTGCAAAGCAAAGGAAACCATAAACTAGACCAAAAGACAACCCTCAGAATGGGAGAAAATATTTGCAAATTAAGCAACTGACAAAGGACTAATCACCACAATTTATAAGCAGGTCATACAGCTCAATAACAAAAAAACAAACAACCCAATCCAAAAATGGGCAGAAGACATAAGTAGACATTTCTCCAAAGAAGATATACAGACTGCTGACAAACACATGAAAGAATGCTCAACATCATTAATCATTAGAGAAATGCAAATCAAAACTACAATGAGATATCATCTCACACCGGTCAGAATGACCATCATCAAAAAAATCTAGAAACAATAAATGCTGGAGAGGGTGTGGAGAAAAGGGAACACTCTTGCACTGTTGGTTGGAATGTGAATTGGTACAGCCACTATGGAGAGCAGTATGGAGGTTCCTTAAAAAACTAAAAATAGAACTACGATATGACCCAGCAATCCCACTACTGGGCATATACCCTGAGAAAACCATAATTCAAAAAGAGTCATGTAGGGGCTTCCCTGGTGGCGCAGTGGTTGAGAGTCCACCTGCCGATGCAGGGGACACAGGTTTGTGCCCCAGTCCGGGAAGATCCCACATGCCGCAGAGCGGCTGGGCCCGTGAGCCATGGCCGCTGAGCCTGAGCATCTGGAGCCTGTGCTCCGCAACGGGAGAGGCCACAACAGTGAGAGGCCCGCATACCGCAAAAATAGTCATGTAGCAAAATGTTCATTGCAGCTCTATTTACAATAGCCAAGATATTGAAACAACTTAAGTGTTCATCATCGGATGAATGGATAAAGAAGATGTGGCACATATATACATAGCCATAAAAATAAACGAAATTGAGTTGTTTGTAGTGAGGTGGATGGACCTATAGTCTGTCATACAGAGTGAAGTAAGTCAGAAAGAGAAAGACAAATACCATATGCTAACACATATATATGGAATTTAAGAAAAAAAATGTCATGAAGAACCTAGGGGTAAGATGGGAATAAAGACACAGACCTACTAGGGAATGGACTTGAGGGTATGGGGAGGGGGAAGGGTAAGCTGTGACAAAGTGAGAGAGTGGCATGGACATATATACACTACCAAACGTAAAATAGATAGTTAGTGGGAAGCAGCCACATAGCACAGGGAGATCAGCTCCGTGCTTTGTGACCGCCTGGACGGGTGGGATACGGAGGGTGGGAAGGAGGGAGACGCAAGAGGGAGGAGATATGGGAACATATGTATATGTATAACTGATTCATTTTGATATAAAGCAGAAACTAACACACCATTGTAAAGCAATTATACTCCAATAAAGATGTAAAAAAAAGTTATTATATAATTTAGACAGTAAAAACATAAATTAAAAAAAAGAATTCAAAAAGTCACATCACCATTTTGTAAATCTGACTCAGTTATAGAGTTTCCATAGAAAATGAATTGTGAAAATGAAATACCTTGCCATGCCTTATCTCTCACAATATATTCTTTATTGCCTAAGAAGCCATTCTTCTGGCTAATAGTGTCAGATGTAATGTGCAGTAACATGCTTCTAAGATTGACACTACAAATAGTCTTTCAAACTACTGGGTTGTTCTTATCCATCAGTTGACACAAAAGTTTATAGGTGGCTTCTGCATAATTCATTTAGCTAGTCGGAAGTATAAAATTCTAACAAAGAACTCTTCTTACCAAACTGTGTTCATTTCCTCCTTTACATATTTAACCTATGGTATAAGCTCTCCAAACAATAGTAAACACTTGCCTATGGGTGTAATTTTTCCAAATATAGTATCTTAAATGTGGTATTGATTTTATCAAACTAAGTTCTTCTCAGTTTTCTCTGCTTTGTATCTCTTAACCTGCCATCCTAATTCTAATATTCATTTGATCATATATCATGCAAATCTCTAAATACCTCTTTCTTCTAAAGAGTCTGTAGCTCCTTGAAGTCAGAGACCATTTTTTGCACCTTTACAGTCCTCTTTTCTGGTATAATGTCTGGCATGTTATATCTACCCTGATGCATATTTGTTAAACAGCATTAACCAAAGGTCATTTAGCCAAAGGTGTAATCATTCAGCCAGTAATATTAGATGAAGTGAAATGGAATTAAAGCTAATCTTAAGAGAGAACACATTTAAGTCAAGATAAGTGTATCAACAGGGCTATGGCAACAGCACAGACAATACCTTAGGCTTTATACAAGCAAAGATTTATTGTTGTAGTAATAAACGACTGAAATGGCTTAATAGCAACTAAAAATTGACATTCAGGACACAGGGTCAGTGGGTCTGTTAAATAAAATAGAAATCAATTCGTAATGGATATAATGGGCTTTGTTTCACATATTTGAGCTACTTAGTTAGATCTGAGATAATATATAACAAAGAAACTGTCCTAATCTGGGGTTAGGGAAACTTCCAGAGAAGGAGCATCTGAGTTGTGATCTGAAGGATGAACGGTAGTTACTTAAGCAAATATGGAGAAAAGTCATTCCAGAGAGAAGTCATGAACTGGGAGACGACCCTACTTATTTATTTAAAGATCTAAAAGAAGGCCAGCATGTTGTGGCACAGAGAGCCAGGTGGGAAGTGAGTGCAAGATGAGGATGGAAAGGGAGGGAAGGGACAAAACGCATGCAGCTCAGTAAGCCCTACTCCCAAATATTTGTATTTTTATCCTAAGAACAAAGGGGTGTCACTGAAGGGATAAGGCTAGGTTTATGATCATATTACTGTTCTGTAAAGATCGCTCAAACCAAATTGGAAGAGACTAAGAACGGACAAGAAGAGCTTTGTGCAGCACCAGTCCGGATAAGAGATAGTAGAACTGTTTATGATTAGCAGAAAGAAAGAGTAGATAGATGTAAAATATTCAGAAGGAGATAAAATCAACAGGAAATAGATATGCTATATGTGAAGTATGATTCCTAAAGTTGTGGCTTGAAGAATTAATGAGATAATGATATAACTCACTGAAACTGAGAATACCAGCAGAAATTTATGTTTGAGAATGGAAGATTATAAGTCAGTTTAGCTATGTTGAATTTGAGGTGCCTTTGAGAACTGTGAAGATGGAAGTTGGATGTGGAGCTCAAAGCAAAATAATATCCTGAAATTTAAAATATTGGAGTCATTGGTCTAGGGAAAAAGTATAGGAAAGAGAAAAGAACAGGATCTAAGGCTGAATTTTGAAGAAATGCTACATATGATAAATGTTGGTAGAAGAGGATGAAACTGCAGAGATGACTGAAAGAGGTAAGAGGAAAATCAGGTATATAAGTTTGAAGTTCAGCCCCAACCATAACATACCTTAAAATCTTCATGACAATCTTAAATTCCTTTAGGACTATGCAAGCAAAAATATATATCTAGATCAAACCAGAAGTATAATTGACATGCTAAAATAAGAGAGAAAATGGAATCAATTAAAAGTCTTAATTTTCAAAAGAGTGGAATAAAACGAATGGAAGACAAAAAAGAAAGAACAAAAGTAGCAATAGAAAACAGTAATAAATATAGTAGGTATGAACCCAGGGGTATCAGTAATCACTTACATGTCAATGTTCTAAATGCACCCATTGAGAAACAGAGACACAGAGTAGAAAGAAAAAGAAGACCTAACTGTATGTTGTCTTCAAGGAACCCACTTTAAATATAAAGGCACAGATATATTAAAAGTAAAGAGATAGATAAAATGGGCAAGGATATACCAATACTAACCAAAGGAAAGCTGGAGTAGTTATATTAATTTCCAACAAAATAGACCAGATCAAGAACAATTATCAGGGATAAAGAGGGACATTACATAGTGATAAGTGTATCAATTCTCCGAAGACATAATAATGCTTAAAGTGTATGCATCTAACAACAGAGCATCACATTATATGAGGCAAAAACTGATAGAACTCCAAGGATAAATAGACAAATTTACTATTTCATTTGGAGACTTCAGCACTTATCTATCAGTAATTGAGAGATCCAGCAGGCAGATAATTAGTAAAATTATAGTTGAAGTGAACACCACCATCAGGACACTGGATCTAATTGACATTTATAGACTGCTTAATCCAGTAACAGCAGAATATACATTCTTTTCAAGTTCACATGGAATATTCACCAAAACAGACTGCGTTCTGGGTCATAAAACACACCTTAACAAATTTCAAAGAAAAGATATCATACAAAATATGCTCTTAGTCCATAACGGAATTAAACTATAAATCAATAAGAGAAACATAACTGGAAAATCTCAAACTATTTTGAGATTAAACTACACACTTCCGAATAACACTGGTTCACAGAAGACGTCTCAAGAAATTTTAAAAATATTTTGAAGTAAATGAAAATGGAAATACAACTTATCGAACTTTGTGGGATGCAGTGAAAGCAGTGCATAGAGGGAAATTTATAGTATTGAATGAATATACTAGAAAAGAAGAAAGATCTAAAATCAATAACAAGCTTCTACCTTAGGAGACCAGAAAAAGAAGAGAAAATTAAATACAAAATGAGCAGAAGAAAGTAAATGATAAAAATCAGAGCAGAAATCAATTAAAATAAAAACAGGAAAAAATAGAGAAAATCAATGAAACAAAAAACTTATTCTTTTAAAAGATCAATAAAATTGGTCAAACCCCCTAGCCAGGATCATCAAGAATAAAAAAAAAAGAGAGAAGACACAAATTACTAATATTAGAAATGGAAGAGGGACCTTCACTACTGATCCCATGGACAGTAAAAAAGGCAATAAAGGAGTACTATGAATAACTCATTCTCACAAATTTGATAACCTAGATGAAATGGACAAATTCCTTGAAAGATGTAATCTACCAAAACTCACACAAGGAAAATTTGATAATCTGAATAGGCTTATATTGATTAAAGAAATTGAGTCAATGATGAATAACCTTCCAAAACAGAAAGCACCAGGCCCAGATGGTCTTACTGGTGAATACTACCAGAGATTTAAGGAACAAAATGATACCCATTTTCTACAATCTATTCCAGAAAATAGAAACAGAAGAAATACTTCCTGACTCATTCTGTGAGACCAGCATTACCCTAATACCAAAACCAGACAAAGCTATTACAAGAAAAGAAAACTACAGACCAGTATCTCTCATGAACATATATTTTAAAATCTTCCACAAAATATTAACAAATTGAATCCACTAATATATAAAGATAATTATACACCATAACCAACTGGGATTTATCCCAGGTATGTAAGGCTGGTTCAACCTTCAAAAATCAATTAGTATAATCCATTACTTTAACAAACTAAAAAAGAAATTATATAAAATAGGTGCAGAAAAATAATTTTACAAAATACAATACCCATCTATGATAAAAATTCACAGTAAACTAGGAGGAAAGGGGAACGTCCTCAGCTTTATGAAGAATATATTTTAACAACCTTATAGCTAACATCATGATGAAATGCTAACTTAATGATGAAATGCTAGGTGCTTTTCCCCTAAGAACAGGGAAACAAGGAAAGGATGTCCCTCTTTTTTTAAACTCCTCTTCAGCATTGGGCTGGAAGTCCTAACTAATGCAATGAAACAAGAAAAGAAAAGAAAAAAGACTGGGAAAGAAGATATAAAATTGTCTTTTTTTGCAGATGACATAGTTGCCTATAAAGAAAAGCCCAAAGAATTAGTTAAAAAGACCAACAACCAGTCAGTTTCCTGTAAACTTCTCCCATTCAGATTTTTTTAAAAACACTAAAAGATTTAAGGAGCTACATTAAATGTTAAGTGGGTCAAGTGCTTATTTTGGGTCATTTTTACTTTTTTTTTTTTTTTTTTTTTTGTGGTACGCGGGCCTCTCACTGTTGTGGCCTCTCCCGTTGCGGAGCACAGGCTCCAGATGCGCAGGCTCAGCGGCCACGGCTCACGGGCCCAGCCGCTCTGCGGCGTGTGGGATCTTCCCGGACCGGGGCACGAACCCGTGTCCCCTGCATCGGCAGGCGGACTCTCAACCACTGTGCCACCAGGGAAGCCCCATTTTTACTTTTATGTATTTCCAGGTGTTCTACAGTGAGCTTATTTAGGGGTTAAAAGTTATCTTTAACATTATATTTTTAAAATAAAATGACAAACCACAAACTGGGCAGATGTTAGCAGTAAAATAGGGCAGAAAAAAATTTAATGTCTGCAACACATAAAGAACTCTACAATTTTTTTAAAATGACCCCCAAAATACATGGGCAAAGGACATGATCAAGCAACATGTAGAATATTGCAGATAGCTGATAAACAAATAACAAAAAGAATATTCAACCTCACTGGTAGTCAAGCATATATACATTTTAAGATACCAGATTGCCCATCAAATTAATGAAGAATTTACAAAATAATATTCTGTGCTAGGATGAATTCAATGAAATAGATTCTAATTTTATACATTGCTTGTGGAATGTTAATTATTGCAGCCTTTCTGGAAATTGACTTCACTTTATGACCAAATAATGCTACATTTCAGACTCTATTCCAGGGGTGGAAATGCAGAATGCATACAAAGACTATGCACAAAGATGTTTCTCTCAGTGTGTTTATAATAGGGTAAAACTACATTCTGAAGAGAATCCATGAATTTTAAGATATTATACATAACATTTAATAAGCCATAATTGAAAAACATTAGTGACCTCTTAACACCTTTAATGGCTGTGCTATTGAGTAAGGACAACATATGTGATGCTTACATACCAACCTTATAATTCTATTATTCACATACTTATCTCAACTATTTGGCAGTGTCATCTGATGTTACAGACTTTAACATTCACTTATAGTCTAATATGCATATAATAAATCCTATAAAGCAAAATTTTACTGTAAAGAAGACTTATAAAAATATAAATGTCTAGCATTAAGAAAATGATTAAATTATGGTACTGCAGAATGTTAGATGGAATATAATATGTAGCCATTGAACAATTTTGTTATGAAATATTTACAGTAACATGGTAAAATATTTATATTTCAAATAGAATCTTAAACATAAAACAGATATAGTTAGGGGCTTCCCTGGTGGCACAGTGGTTAGGAGTCTGCCTGCCAATGCAGGGGACGTGGGTTCAAGCACTGGTCCAGGAGGATCCCACATGCTGCGGAGCAAATGGGCCCGTACGCTGCAGCTACTGAGCCTACGCTCTAGAACCCGTGAGCCACGACTGCTGAGGCCCTTGCACCTGGAGCCTGTGCGCCTGGAGCCCGTGCTCTGCAACAAGAGAAGCCACCACAATAAGAAGCCCGCGCACCGCAACAAAGAGTGGCCCTTGCTCACCACAACTAGAGAAAAGCCTGCGCGCAGCAACAAAGACCCAACACAGCCAAAAATAAAATAAATAAAATAAAATAATTAAAAGAAAACAGATAAGTTTTATAAGTATGCTCCCACAAAAGAACTAGAAGGAAATATGCAAGTATATTTACAGTGTCATCTCTGTATGGTAGGATTATGGATTATTTACTTAATCTGGGGTTTTTTGTACTTTCAATACTTGTCAAATTTTTTAAAATTAACATTAATGTAACAACTTAGAGAAAGTTTAAGATAACCAACCATACCACATTTTTCCCCATTAAAACATTTTTTTAAAAGTGAGGTGTTCACAAATTGTGATGGAGTACAAACTCATAGAATTTTAACTATCTTGTTATATTCTGAATCTAAAAAAAAACACCTTCTTTATACTGTCTTTCCAGAAAGACCAAAAAATTCAAACAGCTTCTTTAGATGGCTGGGCAAATAGCATTAAATTGTAGTTTCTAAATAAGTGTTAATCTATCTAGAGTAATTCTAGACAGTTAAATGGGTTCACACACTAAGATCCTTTAGGTTTAGCAATTTAATGTTCAGGCCATAAGCTAATTATTCAGTGTTTGTTTACTTATAATTACACTATTCAGTATTACAGGGGAAAAGATCTCCGTAAAGGTCCCACATACATTTTATTGCACCTTAGTGATTATCCCATGTAAACATTGTTATATTTATTCATATGAAACAGAGGAATTGTTCAACTGGACTCACTACTATGATAAAGTATGACATTAAGCAAACTCAAGCATATTTTTATTTCATTGGAAACCATATATTTGCTTCTTTAAAAATGCTGTTTTGTTTGTCATATGTTTTTCAGGAATATTAAGTGGATCTATAATTGTCCTACCCATTAAATAAGATAACTCTGAAAGCCCTTAGCGCTCTATTTCATAATTATTAGATGCTTGATAAATGTTTATTGAATGAATGAGTGAATTAGGGAATGAAAGAATGAAAGGCACCGTCCTTTCTTTCGTTTTCTTTTGAATCCAAACAAAGCTTAATATTAGTAACAAAAAAAAGATGAATCAACTAAAAATCTAATTTTGTTTATACAGAGAGTAAAGTAATACATTGATAAATGTATTATGTGTTATATTACATATGATATAATTATATGCATATGTTAATTGAAATATAGAGTACATTTTAATTCTCACATCCTAAATTTTGTTTTAATATAGGGACCACGAGGACTGCAAGGTGATGCTGGACCTCCTGGAGAAATGGGTGCTGAGGTAATTTTTCTTGGGGCCCTTTCTTGTTAGTTCATCAATACTCAGTACTTTTTGTAAGACTCCTCTTAAAGTTAAGTTGATATCTTAGGTATATATATTTTGAAGAATAATTTTATAGTGTTTTGTTTCATATTCAGGAAATAAAACCTAAAATTCTATTAAAACCAGGGATGACTGTTGTATGAACCTAATTTTATGCATATAAAATTCCCTTAACAGTTCATTTAAATGACAGAACAAAAAGTGAATAAAACTTTCCCTTCACTGATTTAGAGTTAACTTTGATAACCCTTCACTCCATTATAGAAGAATATTGAAAAGTGACTCTTATTCAAGATATATTTTAGAATAATAAACCATACTTGTTATAATTATAAAATCCAATTACTTCATTTCTTTTGTTTGTTAACTTTAGTGCTAAAAAATTGGGCATAAATTCTCTCCTCCCTTGGCTTCTGTGAAACTGCTCCCTCTCGATTCTGCTTTTTACCTTCTGATTAGCCTCAGTCTTGATGGGAAGCTGTCCTTCCTCTTCCTCAGCTTACAATCATATTATCACATAGACTTTAATTACCAGTATTATTCTGATAGCTCTAGCTTGATAGCTCTAACTGATGCCTCTCTCCTTGGGGCTCCAGTTATTGATTTCCTGTTGTCTTTTATGTATGCACCTAGGTATCCCACAAACATCTCAAATTCAAAATATCTAAACCAAGCCCATCGCTTTCCCACTGTTATTCCTCTTTTTATTCTCATCTCACTGAAAGATGTCCCTTATGCCCAGTAACCCCAAACTGAGAGTCATCCTAGACTCCCCTTCCTTCAATCAGCTCTTTTCCCTTTGAATAAACTCCCACTAATGTCTCACGTCCATCCTTTCCTTTCCGTCCCCATTGCCGGTGCTCCAGTCCTCTGCTCTAATTCCATGTCTCCTCCAACTGCCATTATTCCTTAGCTACTTGTGACCAGTTTACCTTTGTCATATCATTCCTGTCCTTGAAATTTTTCAGTGGCTCTCATAGCCTTTAATAAAATGCCAATTTCTTAACATAATAATGTTCTGCATTGTCTAATGTCTGCAGACCTTTTCAACCACATTCCAATAGAACTTTTCTCCTCCTCTAATTCCACGATTATGCCATGCTTTCTTGCTGTGTACTGTGTATCCACTGGGAGTCCAAGGGTGGCTGAGATATGGTCCCTGACTCCTTTAGCAGTTTATAATCTATTCCAGAAGATAATCATGTAAAAGTTCATTATACTTCTGTTAGACCCAATGATGGAGACATTCACAGGGCATTATAAGAGTACAGCAATGGGTATGTAACCTTACCTGGATAAGGGGAAAAAGAAGACTTGTCTGTGTTGAGGCAGGGGGAGGGTAATGAGTTTTAAGGAATGAGTATGAGTTAGCCATATGAAAAGAGGGAATAAGGATATGGCGATTCCAGAAAAAGGGGTAGTATGAGTAGGAACATGCAAACATGAGGCCGTATGGATTCTTTGATGCTTAAAGTCAAAACAAGGAGTGATGATAGATGAAATTACAGAGAAATGGTTAGATCAAACGAAAAATCTTATATACTCTGTTAAGAAGCTTGAACTTTTCATCTTACGGGCTATAGTAAGTCATTGTGAGGTAGGCATAGGGCAATGATAAAGTCAGATTTGTATTTTTGGAAGATCATTTTAGCAGTCTCAGGGAAGATGTCTTTGAGAAGGCAAGAGTGCAGACATATATACCTTCTAAAAGGCTATTGCATTCAACTAGTAAAGAAACAATGGAGGTCCGAAGTAAAGTAGTCAGCGTAAGTAAGAAGGGGATGTATTTGAGAAATGTTTGTTACATAAATTCTGGAGAACCTGCATATTTGTGGGATATGGAAAGTAAGTGGGAAAGAGAAGTCAAAAATTATTTCCAGATTTCAACAGGATGGATGGCAATATCCTTTCCTGAGACAAGAAAAGAAGAATGTTAGTCATAATCTGCTACTCTGCCCAAGGTAAATGGTTAACAGGTAGCAGACCTTGGCTTTGAATCCACATCTGATTCAAAAGCCAATGCTGAAAACCTATGCTATGCCACATCCATCCTCTGAGTCTACAAAAAGCAGAGGAAAGTCATACCTCATAACTTGAATTTTTTTTTTTTAACAGGGTAGGAGACAAGAATCTGTCATGATAAGGAGTAGGGGTTGAGCATATTTTCTATTGAAGAAAATATGCTGGTTTAGAATAGTGGTTGAGGATAATGGAAGAGGGAAATGACTAAAGACATGTAAAAGCAGATATACCTTATTAAAAGTAAAACTGAAGTAGGAGACTTTGAATTTGCATTATATTAATAATAATGATGTTAATACTAGGTAACAACTTCAGAGAACTTTCTATGTTCCTAGCAGTATTTATGTACTTTACCATATTAATGAATTCTCACAATACCCCATGAGGTAATGCAATTATCCTCATTCTACAGATGAGGAAACTAAGCCATGAAATGGTTAAGCAACTTGTTCAAGAGCAATAGCTGTGCAATAGTAGTGCAATAGCAATAGTAGTGGTAGAGCCCACATTTAAATTTAGGCAGTCTCTCTCTGCAACCCATTCTCTTAGTCACTATGCCTCTCAATATGTAATGAAGCCACTTTGCACAAGAGTGTAATTTTTCCATTGGTGTTCAACTGGGAATAGAAATGTAGAAGGCGATTTAAAGTGCTAATCCAAGATTGGCATAAGAAAAGAGATACCACAGAGATCAGAAGATCAACTATTGGATTTAGCCTAAGAATAAAAGAAGCCGAGAGGAGCTGACAGATTGGGCGAAACTGGGGAATAGACGAGGTCTAGGGAATTAAAAGCAATTTTGATGTGGAAGAAGTCCTGAGAGAGTTGGAATTCTCTCTTGAGAGATAATTTTAACCTTAGGATATTAAATTCTATCATTTCTGAGGCAGAGCAGAAACTCAGGCAGTCTCACTTCGTAGTCCTTCCTCTTAAGTACTGTAATACACTGCCTCTTATAACAGTAAAGTCACAAAGGTAACCAACAGAAAATTTTAAATAATATAACTATTTAAAATTGGTGAAATGATGGTAAAATGGAGGGAGTTTTAAGGGAACTAAACTTTTAGCAAGGTAATACATCAAGAATTAGAGGTAGATTTCTTAGTTATAGAAATAACCATTAAGAGAACTAAAAACAAATTGTTTTATAAAGTAGTTGCCTCTGAGGAATGGGGCTGGGGCTTTTCATTATAAGTCCATCTGTACTATTATGCCTGTATAGCTTTTATTTTGGAAAAAGCAAAGCAAGTCTGGACTGTGGAAGCTGAGTCAAAATGGAAAATTGAACTTCTCATCTAAAATACTGTAACAACATAAGAGATATTTTAATCTCTAATAATTATTAGGAAGGTTATCACCCATGGATCAGAACTATTGAGGAGTCCCTGGAAGACAGAAAGCAAACAGGAAACTTCTGGTCAAGACAGTATCATAGGTTAATGGCTTTAAACTACCCCTCTACTCTGAAAACATGGGGATTATAGAATGCATATGTATGTATTTATAATTGTGTGTGTATAAGTACACATACATACATACACACACATAGAGTAAGAGAAGAGAGTGAGGAAGTAGAGAAGGGAGAGGCAGGCAGAGTATTCTCAACAACAAGATAAATGTCTCCAAGAGAAAAGATAAATAAAACAATACAACAGCAATTATAGGAGCTCAAAGCTTATAAATAGCCAGAGGTTGCAAGAAGTTATATGTTTTCAAGATAAAAGCTTCAAACAAAATCTTCCCAACTGGACCCACCCATGAAAAGGGCATGGGAAAAAAATGCCGTATATGTGTATATATATAATTCATATCTTCTTTGTGTGTTATATTTTATAAAACCAATAAAGAAAATGGAATTTTTTTCAAGAAGTGTATTCCAAGAGGGATCAACATAAATAGATGGGAAGAATAAAAAGTGAAAAACACAGAGAATAGTAAGGGTATGCGGGTAGAAAATTAGAAGAGGAAATGGGAAGTAGTTTGTCTTGACCAAAGATTAAAGGACAAGAGGAAGGATTAGAAGAAACTGGTCTAAGCAGTCCTGATTTCTGGTGATGTTGTTTTAGCATTTGAACTGTTAAACGGTCCCAGAAATTATCTGGTCTTACGCCATGATGTTTATAAAGGAGCAGCAAAAATCCTTTCCTGGACATAGATATCCCATCCTTGGGCTGAAAATTACTTCCATCTTCTTATGAGGTTGTTATTGCCTTTATGTTGGTGAAGGAATGTTTACAAACAATGTGTCAAATCATTCTATTCTAGGGACCTTCAGGTATTGAGGGAGAATCTGGTCTGCAAGGAGAGCCAGGTGCAAAGGTAACCTTCCTAAATAGTAAAGGAGGTCTCTAAACTTTCACCATTGACTCCCCGATGTTTGCAATATTTTGGCAAACAGCCACCATCTTGGAAGCAGGTAAAGGACAGCAGATAAAAATGGAAAGTGTTCTCAAATGAGTCAGAATAAAATATTACTGAGAAAAAAATATTATTTGTCTCTCTATATATGCAGATAAGTATGTGTGTGTATATCTATACACACACATATATATATATGGTTATATATGGGAGGGAATACAAATGAAAAAGCAAAATATTATAAATAAATTAATCTGAAGAAAAGGAAAAAATAGTGTTTTGGAACTCCTGTCTTCATGATATACCCTCCATAACTATTAGACATGCAGTTTTAGTAGAAAAGAGTTTAATCTTTCCCTTTGTTTCTTCAGGGAGATGTTGGACCTGCAGGCAGTGTTGGAGTGACTGGGGAGCCAGGGTTACGGGTACGTGCCTACTAGAAACCATTTTAATGCACTGGCCCTCCTATTTTAGAGACTCAAGACTCAGCCTAAAGACTTCAAAGATTGTATAATAAACTTTTCTGGTGCATTATAGAAAATATTTGTTTTTATTTTATAATTTCAAAAGCTGCATGCTAAACCCTGTTCACATTGTAATTTAGTAGCATTGAGAGTCCTAAGCACACACATCCTTTTTCTCAGAATCAGATGTACTCAGCAGAATCCTTGCCAAATGTGTGGAGTCACTGTGATTGTCACTAATGTTAGCATGAAGAAGAAATTCACAACTACTAGTGATCAACTCTCATGCTATTTCCGGACCTAACAAGACAGACAGACATTGAAATCTAATTTGTGTTTAGAAAAACAGCAACAAAAAACTAGAGTCATGCAAGGTTAACAAGATTCAAAGGAATAATTGTAGATTTTTGTAGACAAAAACAATTGTAGATAATTGTGATGAGGTAGCTTACAGAAGTTATTCTAATATAGACAGTGGTTAATTTAAGCTGTGGTAAGTTTTTTTCCAAGATAACAGGGACCAAGATAAGTTTAAGAGACATTTGTTTACTAAAAGGTAAAGTTGGGAGATGTATTTTGCATTCGATTTCTTTCTTGTTCATTTTCCCTTTTTTTTCAGGGGGGTGGGAAGTATGAGGTCAGGGTAATGGAAGTGTCAGCAGTTGGAGCAATGAGCAACTGTGAAGACACACTGATTAATTTACTTGTAAATAGTTCAGGTGGCAAGAGAGCCAGTACTTCTTTAATAGCTTCATAAATTGTGGCTCTACATTTCTACAAGTTCTGTGTCTAGAAGACAGCTTCCAAATATACCAGGGCCTTGATAGTCACCTCTTCTCTGTAAGGGAGAAAATACAGACCTTAAAAATCCGGTACACTGATTTTAACTGAATTAAGTTGTATTAATCCATGTAAATTAAGAAAAGCAAGATACTATAATTTTATGAAATTCAGTATTTACAGTCTTTGAACTAAGAAACATAGGTATAGCTGTCTAAATATCCAAAGCTACCAAATGAATACATATTACCTTTAATTATCTAAAAGTTATTTATATTGTGAGACCATCTTGTGTTTGAATTACAGTGCTATGACTCTTTAAATCATCTTCAGAGTTATTCCAGGCAAATTAAATCATGTTCATTATACTTTCAAATACTCCTTGTAAATAAAGTAGAAGTAGGAATAAATGTATATAAACCTGCTACTTCTATAGATACCAGGGGCAAAAAATAAATTTAGATAAATGATTTAGCGAAATAATAAATCTTACATTTCTGCTACCAAATAGGGTGAACCAGGAGCTGCTGGAGAAGAAGGTCTCCAGGGTAAAGATGGAATAAAGGTAAATTATACTTTTAACATTATGATTAAGGTAGATGTTTTTGAGAAATCTTTCAAATATTAAACGTAATTTTTTATGTGCCAACAAAAATCTCTTATTGCGTGGCATAATTATTTTACTACTTTCCCTTTCTCAAAAATTTTTACTGTGTTACAGGGGAACCCAGGAGGAAGGGGACTTCCTGGAGAGGATGGAGAAAAAGGAGAGACAGGCTTACCAGGGACCACAGGGCCCCTGGGCGGACCAGGTGTAATGGGTCCTCCGGTGAGTACTGCTGGGTTCAATACTCAGTGAACTCAGTCCTCTACACACCCACACCCACACACACAAGTGTGAGCCATACACACACATTCTTGTCTCCCTTATATGTCCATTTGGTATTTGAAGGTGTGGAACTATGGCTTGAGTAAAGAACAAACCAGGGACTGATCATCAGCCTTCCTAACATCCAAGGAAAAAAGATACTTTTCCCATGTGTCACACATGCTATTGAACTTCTTCATTTTTTTCTCACTTTATTGTGACATAATTGACATGTATTATATAAGTTATATAAGTTTACAGTGCATGACCTGTTGATTTGTTGTGCATAAATATTGCTAAATGATTCCCATAATAAGTTTAGTTAGCACATCTATCACCTCACACAGTTGCCTTTTTGTGTGTGTGGTGAGAATTTTTAAGAGTTACTGTCTTAGCATCTTTCAAGTACACAATACAGTGTTGTTAACTATAGTCACCATGCTGTACATTAGATCTCCAGAACTTATTCATCTTATAACTGGAAATTTGTACCCTTTCACCACCTTCACCTATTTTCCCCATCTCTTCACCCCTGGCAACACCAAACAACTCTGTTTCTATGAGTTCTTATGAGATTCGTTAGGTAACACATATTCATGAGATCATACAGTATTTGTGTTTCTCTGACTTATTTCACAAGCATAATGCTTTCAAGGTCTATCCATGTTGTTTCAAATGGCAGAATTTCCTTCTGTTTATGACTGAATAATATTACATTGTATACATAGAGAACATATATATGTGTGTGTATATGATCACATTTTTTCAAATATTAGTTGACCTTATATGCATGGGTTTATCTCTGGGCTCTTGATTCTGTTCTTTTGGTCTATATGTCTGTTTTAATGCTGGTACCATACTGTTTTGGTTAATATAGTTTTGTATTGATAAAGTCTGAAATTAGGAAGTGTGATGCCTCCAGCCTTGTTCTTCTTTCTCAAGATTGTTTTAGCTATTTGGTGTCTTTTATGGTTCCATGAAAATTTTAGAATTGCTTTTTTCTATTTTGATAAAAAAAAAACTGCCTGGAATCTTGATAGGGATTATACTGAATCTATAGATTGCTTTGGATAGTATGCACATTTTAACAATATGTGAAAATGAGATTTTTTCCACTTATTTATATTTTCTTGAGTTTCTTTCATCAGTGTCTTCTAGTTTTCAGTGTATAGATATTTTACCTCCTGGGTTATATTTATTCTAAGTATTTTATTGATTTTGATACTATTATAAATGGGATTATTTTCTTTATTTCTTTTTCAGATAATTTGTTGTTAGTGTGTGGAAATATGACTGGGTTTTAGTAGGTTGATTTTGTATCCTGCAACTTTATTGAAATCATTTATTAATGCTAACAGTTTTGTGGTACAGTCTTCAGAGTTTTCTGTATATTAAGATGTCACCTGCAAATAGACATGGTTTTACTTCTGTTTTACTTCTTCCTTTCTAACTTGGATGCCTTTTATTTCTTTTTCTTGCCCAATTGCTCAAGCTTGGACTTCCAGTCACACTTTCCATGTTCCTGATCTTGGAGGAAAAGCTTTTTTTGAGTATGATGTTAGCTGTGGGTTTTTCATATATGGTTTTTATTATGTTGAGGTACATTCCTTCTATACCCAATTTGTTGAGATGTTTTATCATGAAAGGTTGTTGAATTTTTTCCAGGCCTTTTCTGCATCTATTCAGATGATCGTATGTTTTTTTCTTTAATTCTGGGAATGTGGTACATCACATTGACTGATTTGCAGATTTTTGAGTCATCTTTGCATACCTGGAATAAATCCCACTTGATCATGGTGTATGGTCCTTTTAATATGCTATTGAATTCAGTTTACTAGTATTTTGTTGAGAATTTTTGCATCTCTATTTGTCAGGGATATTGGCTGGCCTGAATTTTTTTTTCTTGTAGTATCCTTATCTGGCTTGGCATCAGAGTAATGCTGGCCTTGTAAAATGTCTTTGGGTGAATTCCTTCTTCAAAATTTTGGGAAAATTTGAGAAAGTTTAGCATTAATTCTTCTTTAGATGTTTGATATGATTCAGCAGTGAAACCATTTGGTCCTGGGCTTTTCTTTGTTGAGAGGTTTTTCACTACTGATTCAATCTCCGTATTCATTGGTCTTTATAGATTTTTTATTTCTTCATGATTCAGTCTTGGTAGGTAGTATCTTTCTATTTCTCCATTTCTTCTAGGTTTTCAATTTGCTGGCAAATAATTGTATGTAGTAGTCTCTTATGATCCTTTTTCTTTTTGTGGTATCCTTTATGTCTCCTCTTTCATTTCTAACTTTGAGTCTTCTCTCTCGGTGAGTGGCTAAAGGTTTGTCAATTTTGTTTATCATTTTTTTTCTGACAGTTCAGATAATTTTTTTTCATATTGTTAAGTCCATAAGCTTTATTTTTTAACATCTTTATTGGCGTATAATTGCTTTACAATGGTGTGTTAGTTTCTGACGTATAACAAAGTGAATCAGCTATACGTATACATATATCCCCATATCTCCTCCCTCTTGCATCTCCCTTCCATCCTCCCTATCCCACCCCTCTAGGTGGTCACAAAGCACCGAGCTGACCTCCCTGTGCTATGTGGCTGCTTCCCACTAGCTATCTGTTTTACATTTGGTAGTATATATATGTCCATGCCACTCTCTCACTTTTTCACAGCTTACCCTTCCCCCTCCCCATGTCCTCAAGTCCATTCTCTACATCTGCATCTTTATTCCCGTCCTGCCCCTAGGTTCTTCAGAACCATTTTTTTTTTAGATTCCATATATATGTGTTAACATACGGTATTTGTTTCTCTCTTTTTGACTTACTTCACTCTGTATGACAGACTCTAGGTCCATCCTCCTCACTTCAAATAACTCAATTTTGTTTCTTTTAATGGCTGAGTAATATTCCATTGTATATATGTGCCACATCTTCTTTATCCATTCATCTGTCGATGGACACTTAGGTTGCTTCCATGTCCTGGCTATTGTAAATACAGATGCAAAAATAGTTCTAAAAGGGAAGTTCATAGTGATAAATTCCACATTAGAAAAAGGGAAAGACCTCAAATAAGTAACCTAACTTTACTCTTCAAGGAAGTGGAAAAGAAGAACAAAATAAGGCCAAAGTTAGCAAGAAGGAAGTGAAAAAGATTAGAGCAGGAATAAGTGAAATAGAGGATAGGAAAACAATAGAAAAAATTAATAAGAGTTGATTTTTAAAAATGATAAACATTGGAAGTTGTACACCATCATTCACACTGTAAGACCCTAACATGAAACTGTAGCCAAAAGGTCTAACAGCACTGTTGGGTGTATAGGCATGTACATACATGGCCACTCTGTCTGCAAGATGCTTTAGTGGAATGTTATATCCAAAGTTAAATCTAAAGTTGGAAGCCTCTTCTCTTGCAATGTCTGCTAAAGAACGAGCATCTGCCAACAAACCTACTACTGCCATTCCAACATGCCGATCAACATTAAAAAGTCGTTTGTGGGCTTCCCTGGTGGCGCAGTGGTTGAGAGTCCGCCTGCCGATGCAGGGGACGCAGGTTCGTGCCCGGTCCGGGAAGATCCCACATGCCGCGGAGTGGCTGGGCCTGTGAGCCATGGCTGCTGAGCCTGCACGTCTGGAGCCTGTGCTCCGCAACGGGAGAGGCCACAGCAGTGAGAGGCCCTCGTACCGCAAAAAAAAAAAAAAAAAAAAAGTCGTTTGTTAGCACCTTCTTCATAAAATTTAGAAAGGACTAATTTTTCTACCCCAAAGACAGCGCCATCTTTACATCTGATTCCAATAGCTGTACTACTATTTTCCACAGGCTTCATAGCGTACTCAACTTGAAAAACTCTCCCATCAGGAGAGAATGTAGAGACTGACAGGTCATACCCAGTGCCGATTGAGCTCATCGTGCTAAAACCACTGGGACACCTAGGGCTTCAGGGTCTGAGGAATATTTTTTAATTTCCATGTATTTGTGAGTTTTACAACTTTTCTCTCCTGTTGTTGATTTCTAGTTTCATACCATTGTGGCTGGAAAGTTACTTGATATAATTTCTATCTAACTGTATTTATAGAGACTTGTATTGTGGCCTTACATATGACCTATCTACAGAAATGTTCCATGTGAATATTTTTTGAGAAGAATGTGTATTCTGCTACTGTTGGATGGAATGTTCTTTATATGTCCATTACGTCTGTTTGGCCTGTAGTGTTGTTCAAATCTTCCGTTTCCTTATTAATTTTCTGTCTGGAAGATTTAGCCATTTTAGAGAGTAGGATATTAAAGTCCCCAAACAAGATAGTATTGCTGCTTATTTCTCCTTTTACTTCTGTTAGTATTTACTTTATATATTTAGATACTCCAAAGTTTGGCACATAAATATTTATAATTATTATATATTATCAATTAATTGACCCATTTATCATTATTAATGACCTTCCTTATCTCTTGTGACTGTTTTCAGCTTAAAATCTATTTTATCTGATATAAGTATAGCTATCCCTGCTTTCTTTTGGTTATCATTTGCTTGAAATATCTTTCCTCATCCCTTCCCTCTCAGTCTTTGTGTGTCCTTCAAGCTTAAGTGAGTCTCCTGTAGGCAGCATATAGCTGGGTCTCTTTTTTTAAATCCTTTCAGCCATCTGTCTTTTGATTGGATAAGTTAATCCATTTACAATTAAAGTAATTATTGGTAAGTAAGGACTTCCTATTGCCATTGTGCTCATTGTTTGCTGATTCTTTTACAGACTCTTACTTCATTGCTTCCTCACTTGCCCTTTTCCTTTGTGATTTTTGGACTTTTGTAGCAGTGTGCCTTGAATCCTTTATCATGATCTTGTGTATCTACTACATGTTTTTCCTTTGTGGCTCACATAAAATACATTACAATTCTAACACCATAGTTTAAGCAGATAAAACTTAACTTTGACATCCTACAGAAACTTTATGTGTTTACTTCTTTCTCCCCCCTCACATTTTAGGTTACTGATGTTACAGTTTAATCTTTTTGTATTCTTTATCCAATAACAAATTATTGTAGTTATGGTTATTTTTGTTGTTCTTGTTTTTGTTTATGTTTTTGTTTTCTAAAATAATGGGTTCATTGAGATGTAATTCACATATACCATAAAATTCACATGTTTAAAGTGTACAATTTAGTGGTTTATAGTACATTCACAAAGTTGTGCAATCGTTACGACTGTCTAATTCCAGAACATTTTCATCATGCCAAAAATAAACCCTGTACCCACTACCAGTCATTCCCCATTCTCCCCTTCCCCTACCCTCTGGCAACCACTAATTTACTTTCTGTCCCTGTAGATTTTCCTATTCTGGACTATGATTAACTTTTTGAAGTGTAAAAAAGAATTCTTTCTTTCTTTCTTTCTTTTTTTTACAACCCACCCCCCGCCGCTTTCCCCCCTTGGTGTCCATACGTATGTTCTCTATATCTGTGTCTCAATTTCTGCCCTGCAACCGGCTCACCTGTACCATTTTTCTAGGTTCCACATATATGCATTAATATACAATATTTGTTTTTCTCTTTCTGACTTACTTCACTCTGTATGACAGTCTCTAGATCCATCCATGTCTCTACAAATGACCCAATTTCATTCCTTTTTATGGCTGAATAATATTCCCTTGTATATATGTACCACATCTTCTTTATCCATTTGTCTGCCGATGGGCATTTAGGTTGTTGCCATGACCTGGCTATTGTAAATAGTGCCGCAATGAACATTGGGGTATATGTGTCTTTTTTTTAATTTAATTTATTTTTTTATACAGGTTATTATTAGTCATCCACTTTATACACATCAGTGTATACATGTCAATCCCAATCTCCCAATTCATCATACCACAACCCCCCACCCCCGCTGCTTTTCACATGTGTCTTTTTGAATTATGGTTTTCCTAGGGTATATGTCCAGTAGTGAGATTGCTGGATCATATGGTAGTTCTATTTTTAGTTCTTTAAGGAACCTCCATACTGTTCTCCATAGTGGCTGTATCAATTTACATTCCCAACAGTGCAAGAGGGTTCCCTTTTCCCCACACCCTCTCCAGTATTTGTTGTTTGTAGATTTTCTGATGATGCCCATTCTAACTGGTGTGAGGTGATACCTCATTGTAGTTTTCATCTGCATTTCTCTAATAATTAGTGATGCTGAGCAGCTCTTCATGTGCTTCTTGGCCATCTGTATGTCTTCTTTGGAGAAATGTCTGTTTAGGTCTGCTGCCCATTTTTGGATTGGGTTGTTTGTTTTTTTAATATTGAACAGCATGAGCTGTTTATATATTTTGGAGATTAATCCTTTGTTGATTCATTTGCAAATATTTTCTCCCATTTTGAGGGTTCTTTTTTCATCTTGTTTATGGTTTCCTTTGCTGTGCAACAGCTTTGAAGGTCCCATTTCTTTACTTTTCTTTTTATTTCCATTACTCTAGGAGGTGGATCAAAAAAGATCTTGTGGTGACTTATGTCAAAGAGTGTTCTTCCTATGTTTTCCTCTAAGAGTTTTATAGTGTCTGGTCTTACATTTAGGTCTCTAATCCATTTTGAGTTTATTTTTGTGTATGGTGATAAGGAGTGTTCTGTCCAGTTTTCCCAGCACCACTTGTTGAAGAGACTGTCTTTCCTCCATTGTGTATCCTTGCCTCCTTTGTCATAGATTAGTTGACCATAGGTGCATGGGTTTATCTCTGGGCTTTCTATCCTGTTCCATTGATCTATATTTCTGTTTTTGTGCCAGTACCATATTGTCTTGATTACTGTAGCTCTGTAGTATAGTCTGAAATCAGGGAGTTGGATTCCTCCAGCTCCGTTTTTTTCACTCAAGGCTGCTTTAGCTATTTGGGGTCTTTTATGTCTCCATACAAATTGTAAGATTTTTTTGTTCTAGTTCTGTAAAAAATGCCGTTGGTAATTTAATAGGGATTGCATTGAATCTGTAGATTGCTTTGGGTAGTATAGTCACTTTCACAATATTGATTCTTCCAATCCAAGAACCTGGTATATCTCTCCATCTGTTGGTATCATCTTGAATTTCTTTCATTAGTGTCATAGTTTTCTGCATACAGGTCTTTTGTCTCCCTAGGTAAGTTTATTCCTAGGTATTTTATTCTTTTTGTTGCAGTGGTAAATGGGAGTGTTTACTTAATTTCTCTTTCAGATTTTTCATCATTAGTGTATAGGAATGCAAGAGATTTCTGTGCATTAATTTTGTATCCTGCAACTTTACCAAATTCATTGATTAGCTCTAGTAGTTTTCTGGCGGCATCTTTAGGATTCTCTCTCTATAGTATCATGTCATCTGCAAACAGTTACAGTTTTACTTCTTCTTTTCCAATTTGTATCCATTTTATTTCTTTTTCTTCTCTGATTGCCATGGCTAGGACTTGCAAAACTATGTTGAACAGTAGGGGTGAGAGTGGACATCCTTGTCTTGTTCCTGATCTTAGAGGAAATGCTTTCAGTTTTTCACCATTGAGAATGATGTTTGCTATGAGTTTGTCATATATGGCCTTTATTATGTTGAGCTAGATTCCCTCTATACCCAAATATGAGAATTTTTATCATAAATGGGTGTTGAATTTTGTCAAAAGCTTTTTCTGCATCTACTGAGATGATCATATGGTTTTCCTTCTTCAGTTTGTTAATATGGTGTATCACATTGATTGATTTGCGTATATTGAAAAATCCTTGCATGCCTGGGATAAACCCCACTCGATCATGGTGTATGATCCTTTTAATGTGTTGTTGGATTCTGTTTGCTAGTATTTTCTTGAGGATTTTTGCATCTATATTCATCAGTGATATTATTGTGTAATTTTCTTTTTTTGTAGTATCTTTGTCTGGTTTCGGTATCAGGGTGATGGTGGCCTCATAGAATGAGTTTGGGAGTGTTCCTTCCTCTGCAAATTTTTGGAAGAGTTTGAGAAGGATGGGTGTTAGCTCTTCTCTAAACGTTTGATAGAATTCACCTGTGAAGCCATCTGGTCCTGGACTTTTGTTTATTGGAAGATTCTTAACCACAGTTTCAATTTCATGACTTGTGATTGGTCTGTTCATATTTTCTATTTCTTCCTGGTTCAGTCTTGGAAGGTTATATCTTTCTAAGAATCTGTCCATATCTTCCAAGTTGTCTATTTTATTGGCAGAGTGTTGATTATAGTAGTCTCTTAGGATGCTTTGTATTTCTGCAGTCTGTTTAAACTTCTCCTTTTTCATTTCAATTTTATTGATTTGAGTCCTCTCCCTCTTATTCTTCATGAGTCTGGCTAATGGTTTATCAATTTTGTTTATCTTCACAAAGAACCGGGTTTAAGTTCTATTGATCTTTGCTTTTGTTTTCTTTGTTTCTATTTCATTTATTTCTGCTCTGATCTTTATGATTTCTTTCCTTCTGCTAACTTTGGGTTTAGTTTGTTCTTATTTCTCTAGTTCCTTTACGAGTAAGGTTAGATTGTTTATTTGAGATTTTTCTTGTTTCTTGAGGTAGGCTTGTATAGCTATAAACTTCCCTCTTAGAACTGCTTTTGCCACATCCCAGAGGTTTTGGATCATCGTGTTTTCATTGTCATTTGTCTCTAGGTATTTTTTGATTTCTTCAGTTATCTCTTGGTTTAGTAATATATTGTTTAGCCTCCATGTGTTTGTATTTTTTACAGATCTTCTCCTGTAATTGATTTCTATTCTCATAGCCTTGTGGTCAGAAAAGATGCTTGATATGATTTCAACTTTCTTAAATTTACTGAGGCTTGATTTGTGACCCAAGATATGATCTATCCTGGAGAATGATCTGTGCAGACTTGAGAAGAAAGTGTAATCTGCTGTTTTGGGATGGAATGTCTTATAAATATCAATTAAACCTCTCTGGTCTGTTGTGTCATTTAACGCTTGTGTTTCCTTATTAATTTTCTGTTTGGATGATCTGTCCATTGGTTTGAGTGAGGTGTTAAAGTCCCCCACTATTATTGTGTTATTGTCGATTTCCTCTTTTAGAGATGTTAGCTGTTGCCTTATGTATTGAGGTGCTCCTATGTTGGGTGCATATATATTTATAATTGTTATATCTTCTTCTTGGATTGATCCCTTGATCATTATATAGTGTCCTTCCTTGTCTCTTGTAACATTTTAAAGTCTATTTTATCTGATATGAGTATTGCTACTCCAGCTTTCTTTTGATTTCCATTTGCATGGAATATCTTTTTCCATCCCCTCACTTTCAGTCTGTATGTGTCCCTAGGTCTGAAATGGGTCTCTTGTAGACAGCATGTATATATAGGTCTTGTTTTTGTATCCATTCAGCAAGCCTGTGTCTTTTGGTTGGAGCATTTAATCCATTCACATTTAAGGTAATTATCCATATGTATGTTCCTGTTACCATTTTCTTAATTGTTTTGGGTTTGTTTTTGTAGGGTCTTTTCTTCTCTTGTGTTTCCTACTTAGAGAAGTGCCTTTAGCATTTGTTGTAGAGCTGGTTTGGTGGTGCTGAATTCTGTTAGCCTTTGCCTGTCTGTAAAGCTTTTGATTTCTCCATCGAATCTGAATGAGATCCTTGCTGTGTAGAGTAATCTTGGTTGTAGGTTCTTCCCTTTCATCATTAAGTGTATCATGCCACTCCCTTCTGGCTTGTAGAGTTTCTGCTGAGAAATCAGCTGTTAACCTCATGGGAGTTCCCTTGTATGTTATCTGTTATTTTTCCCTTGCTGCTTTCAATAATTTTTCTTTGTCTTTAATTTTTGCCAATTTGATTACTGTGTGTCTAGGCATGTTTCTCCTTGGGTTTATCCTGTATGGGATTCTCTGCGCTTCCTGGACTTGGGTGGCTCTTTCCTTTCCCATGTTAGGGAAGTTTTCGACTATAATCTCTTCAAATATTTTCTTGGGTCCTTTCTCTCTCTCTTCTCCTTCTGGGACCCGTATAATGCAAATATTGTTGCATTTAATGTTGTCCCAGAAGCCTCTTAGACTGTCTTCATTTCTTTTCATTCTTTTTTCTTTATTCTGTTCCACAGCAGTGAATTCCACCATTCTGTCTTCCAGGTCACTTCTGCCTCAGTTATTCTGCTATTGATTCCTTCTAGTGTATTTTTCACTTCAGTTATTGTATTGTTCATCTCTGTTTGTTTGTTCTTTAATTCTTCTAGATCTTTGTTAAATATTTCTTGCATCTTCTTGATCTTTGCCTCCATTCTTTTTCCGAGGTCCTGGATCATCTTCACTATCATTATTCTGAATTCTTTTTCTGGTAGGTTGCCTACCTCCACTTCATTTAGTTGTTTTTCTGGGGTTTTATCTTGTTCCTTCATCTGTTACATAGCCCTCTGCCTTTTCATCTTGTCTATCTTTCTGTGAATGTGTTTTCTGTTCCACAGGCTGCAGGATTGTAGTTCTTCTTGCTTCTGCATCTGCCCTCTGGTGGATGAGGCGCTGGCTGTTGCTCTGGTGGTCAGAGCTCAGTAAAACTTTAATCCACTTGTCTGCTGATGGGTGGGGCTTGGTCCCCTCCCTGTTGGTTGTTTGGTCTGAGGCAACCCAACACTACACCTACCCAGGCTCTTTGGTGGGGCTAAAGATGGACTCTGGGAGGGCTCATGCCAAGGAGTACCTCCTAGATCTTGTGCTGCCAGTGTCCTTGTCTTTGCGGTGAGCCACAGGCGCCCCCCACCTCTGCAGGAGACCCTCCAACACAAGCAGGTAGGTCTGGTTCAGTCTCTGTGGGGGGTCACAGCTCCTTCCCCTGGGTCCCGATGTGCACACTACTTTGTGTGTGCCCTCCAAGAGTGGAGTCTGTTTCCCCCTGTCCTGTCTAAGTCCTGCAATCAAATCCCGCTAGCCTTCAAATCTGATTCTCTAGGAATTCCGACTCCGGTTGCCGGACCCCCAGGTTCGGACGCCTGACGTGGGGCTCAGAACCTTCACTCCAGTGGGTGGACTTCTGTGGTATAAGTGTTCTCCAGTTTGTGAGTCACCCGCACAGAAGTTATGGTATTTGATTTTATTGTGATTGCACCCCTCCTACCATCTCATTGTGACTTCTCCTTTGTTTTTGGATGTGGGATATCTTTTTTGCTGAGTTCCAGTGTCTTCCTGTCGATGACTGTTCAGCAGTTGGTTGTGATTCCAGTGTTCTCACAAGAGGGAGTGAGAACACGTCCTTCTACTCCACCATCTTGAACCAATCCCATTATGGTTATTTTTAATAAACTTGTTTTTTAACTTTTTAACTAGAATTGTAAGTGATTTATGTACCACCATTACAATATTAGAGAATCTGGCTTTGAATATATATTTACCTTTAGTGGGGAGTTTCACACATTTATATGTTTTTACAATGTTATATTGTTATATTTCAGCTTCAAAAATGCCCTTTAGCATTTTTTGTAAGGCAGATTTAGTGGTGATAAACCTTCAGCTTTTGTTTGTTTGGAAAAGTGTTTATCATGCCTTTATTCCTGAAGGACACTTTTCTGGGTATAGTGTTCTTGGTTAACAGGTTCTTTTTTTTCCTTTCCATATTTTGAAGATGTTATTCCATTCTCTGCTGGTCTGCAAAATTTCTGCTGAGAAACCTACTTATAGTATTATTTAGGCTCCATTATGTAATGAGTCACATTTCTCTTACTACTTTTAAAATTATCTCTTTGTTTTGACAATATAGTTACTGTCATCCCTCAGTATCCATAGGGGATTGGTTGCAGGACCCCCACAGGTACCAAAATCTGCACATGCTTAAGTCCCTGACATAAAATGGCATAGTATTTGCATATAACCTACATACATTCTCTCATATACTTTAAATCACCTCTAGATTACTTACAATCTTAATATAATATAAATGCTATGTAAATAGTTTTAAATACAGTATAAATGCTGTGTAAACCAGTGTCAGTTCATGGCAAATTCATGTTTTGTTTTGGAACTTTCTGGAATTTTTTTTGTAACATTTTTGATCCACAGTTGTTTGACTCTGCAGTTGTGGAACCTGCAGATACTGAGGGCTGACTATAATGTGTCTCAAAGTGACCTTTTTTGGGTTTAACCTGTTTGGGATTTTTGAGCCTCAAAAATCTGGGCGTCTATTTCTCTCCCCAAGTTTAGGACATTTTCAGCTATTATATCTTTAAGTAGTCTTTCTGCTCTTTTCTCTTTTTATTCTCCCAGTATTCATAAAATATTGTTTTATTTCACACAGTCCCTTAAGTATCATAGTCTTTTCTTCATTCTTTTTCATCCTTTTTTCTTTTTGTTCCTTGGGATAATTTCAAATGACTTATCTTTGAGTTCACTGATTCTTCTGCTTGGTCAAGTCTGCTTTTGAAACTCTGTTGAGTTCTTCAGTTCAATCTTTATCTCTAGGATTTTTGTTTTATTTATTCACATGGTTTCTATTTCTTTGTTGAACTTCTCGTTTTGTTCATGCATTGTTTTTCTAATTTCATTTAGTTATCTGTGTGTTCTTGAAGTTCACTGAACTTCTTTAAGAGGATTATTCTGAATTCTTTGTTAGGTAGTTCATAGATTTCCATTTCTTTAGTGTCAGTTATTGAAGCTTTATTAGTTTCTTTTGGTCTTGTCATGTTTACCTGATTCTTTATGCTCATAGTATCTTTGCATTGGTATTTACACATTTGAATAAGTGGTCTCCTCTTCCAGACTTTACAGGTTTGTTTTGGCAGGGAAAGGCCTTCACCAGTCAGCTTTGCTTAGGGGGAACTGGATGGATCAGCTTGTAGCGTTTGTGGGCATACACAGCTTGCTATTGAGGTCTCCAGTTTGGTGAGGTTCCTACCCATGTTATGAGGCAAGGGGAGAGTTGCCACTGGCTGGTCGCTGCAGTTGGGTTGGCCAGCTGGCTAGGCTCCACATTGTAGTGGGACCACTAACTAGGCACCCTCGTTGGGTAGGGGTGCTGGCTGGACTTCACAGTCAGATGGGGCCATTAGCTGGGTTCTGTAGTTACCTCTGGTAGGATATGGTCTCAGGCTGTGTTCCCTGGAAGGACAGTAGCACTTGTTGGATTCTGCAGTTGGGCAAGGCCTCACGCTGTACTCTCTAACCGGATGTGGCCCTGGCAGGACTCCATGTTCTGGTGGGGCCACTGACATGGTTTCACTGTTGAATGGAGTTACAGGCTGTGCCCCAAGTTTGGGCAGAGTTGCAGACTATGCTTTGTGATCAGTTTGGGTACTGGATGTGCTCCTTTGTTGGATGAGGTCACTTGCCAGGCTGTCTGGTCAAGTGGGGCCTCCAGCTGCATCTCACAGATAATGCTCCATGGTAAGATGGGGTTACCTTGCCTGGGCGAGGTTACAGGCTGTGTTTAGTAATTGGACAAGGCCGTAGGTTAAACTCTGCTGCTAGGTAGGGCTGTTAGCTGGGCCCCATAACTGGGAAGTACCTTAGACTGGGCTCCAAGCCTGCACAGGGTCACTGTTCAGGTTCTCTGGTCATGACAGGCCAGAGGCTATGCTCAACAGTTGGACAGGGCTGCTGGCTTGGCTCTCTGCCTGAGCAAGGCTGTAGTATGGACTCCACAGTCGCCTAAGTTCTCTGGCCAGTCTTTCTGGTCGAGCAGGATGGGAGTCTATGCTTAGCTGTTGAGCAGGGTTGCAGATTTACTCCCTTGCCCAGGCAGGGCCATATGACAGGCTCAAGAGCGTGTATGACCACTTTTGGGGGGACACAAATCATGCAGAACTGCCAACCAAGCTCCCTGGCCAGACAGAGCCACCAGCTAAGGTCTGCAGATCCCTGGCTAGGATCTCTGCTCAGGTGCTACTACAAGCAGGAATGCAGTCCACCAACATTCGAGTGCTGGTTGCTATAAGCCATGCCCCCTTTCCCCATCTCTATCTGATCCCCAGTGGTCAAGCCCCCAGGTTCCCCAAATGATCCTCATGAAGACCTGACTGGGCAACCCTGGAAGCATCCTGCAACAGTAGGGGAGCTGAATATCCACTTTGGGTTCTCCTTTTCCCACAGAGAAACTATAGGCCAAGGGGATCACTCTGTGTGGTGCTGTGCCTGGGGGAAATACAGTGCAATCCAAATGAAACCTCTCCTCTTACCCTTCTAATGTTCTTCTCAGTCTCTGTGGTTCAAGGACATGCTTCAGCCTCACCCTCAGGTTCTAAGCCATACTTCTAGAGATTTGGGCATATCTTTTGCCTTTCTAAGGTTCATGGTAGTTTTCATTATTTTAGAGGACCCATCAGGACTGGACCCACAGAGAAGCCAAGTAGCAAGTGCCAAGAAAGTACAGTTATCTCCCTGAGAATTTTTATCAAATTTGTTTTTATATAAGAAAGTTATTAGCAGTTATTACTGTTTTAGCATGGATTTATTTTTCAGTCAACTAGCTTAGTTCCCTAAGAGAACGCTAAAGTTGATGGGGGGAGGTGGGGGGGGGACACAGAACTTAAAAAAAAAGAAAGGCCTAACCATGCCATAGGACAACACAGGCAGAAATCCCAGAGAGGGATGACACAGTATGACAAATGGTGATGGACAGAGCAGAGATGAAAAAGGGGATCAAAACAAAACATGGAAAAATGATAAACACAGATTTCATCTGCTTCATAATTTTTCCAGGAATAATCCTCTTGTACACATCTTTGGTGCCTTTTTTAGTAACAACACATGTGTGTTTCTTTTTTATTCTTTTTGTTGTTTCCTTGGAATTTTAAATGCCTTTCAGCTCATAAACTTAATAAAAATACCACAGCATATTTTTTCAAAAGAATTTTCTGATCCAAGGAACTATTGCTTAATCAGACGGCCTGATGTTGGATTTATTTTTGCACTTCAGAAAAATTCTTCCTTAGGCAATGTCACAAAGATGCTACCTTAAAAATTCTTTAAAAAATAAATAAGAAAGAGATGTTCTTCTTTCTAAAAGATTGGAAAATGATATCTGGTTTGAAAAATAAGGCAAGAGAAACGTTAGTAACAAATTCCCAAATCCAAGATGTAGACTCTTTGAACAAAGGAAAATATTTTGTATTTTATGCTTGAGTTCTGTTCTAAAATATTCAGTTGTCTAAATGTATAACTCTATATGAGGAAAATAGTTTGGAAGTTTCTCAGAAGAAACATCTGCCTGACTTATGGTCCTTCATTCATTTCTTAAAAAGTCTATCATTCTGTTATCTAAGATCTAAACAGAGGTGAAGCTGTGCACTCCAAAACTGAGTATATATAAATGAAGTTATCTCGTTTTATTCCTTTACAACAAAACTTGATTGGATTTATTGAAGTGTTAATTTTCCCATCTGTCTAGGGTGGTATGATATTAGGTTGAGGTGAATATCTTAAGAGAAGCTAAAATAAAATAATGCACGCTTTTCTAAGAGGCTTTTCCGATAGACTCTTAAAAATGAAGTCAGAAAGATGAGAGGAATGAATATCAGCAGCTAGAAAAGAATGAAGTATACCTGACTCTTCTTTCTAAGACAGTTTCCTTGGTAGCCCTGAAAAATAATCACTTTGGAAATTTGAGGTCAGTGGCGTTAAGGAGTAAAGGATTATCTAAATCCTTATCTTCTGAATGATTCATATGACTCTGGTGTTAGACTTGTTTGTTCTGAACTGTTGTGTTGCAAAACAGCACATAATAGAAAGAACCCTGCACTGACCACTGTGCAAGAATTGTTGAAACCCCTGCTCTGTCACTAAAGAGCTGTACATTGTTGGGTGAGTCATTCTTTGGTTTCTTGGTTTACACATTACACATAATAAAGGGGTTGGAACTATGCAGAACACCCCAAGAAGACTGTGCCAGGGAAGATGCTGAGCTGGTAGGACTTTGCTCCTTCTTTTCCTGCTTGAATCAGAAAAGATCCTTGCATGTCTTTTTAACATAGTAGCTTCTATATAGGCTTTTTTGAGACAGAAAGCTTAGCCTTAAAAAAGCATTAGCTTGGATGTTTCTAAATTTATGTTAGCCTTACAAACTGTGACTCTCTAAAATGTATTTGTCCATTCACCAATTCAGTGAAGTTTATGAGTTCTTTCAATGAGAGAACTCTGCCAAGAACTCTGCCAAGCCTTAGGGACACCATGGGGAATGAGAGGAGCAAGGTTCCTGATCTCAGATTTGATAATATCATGGAGAAAACTGACATTAGACAAGATCATTGAAGGTTGTGATAAATGCAATGATGAAAATAAACAGGCTGATGATAAAGAACAACTGGTTAAGGGAAGGGGGAAGCTAGTATGGATAGAGAAACTATTTACACCAGGGCAGTGAGGAACGTCTTCTCTAGATAGGGGAGGATTGAATTGAGACCTGAGGAGTGAAAAGGAGCCAGTCATGCAGAGAACTTTGGGAGATCCTTCAGGGTAGATAAAATAGCAAGGGCCAAGATGTGGAGGTGAGAATGATCTAGGTATTTTTGGAAAAGTTAAAGGAAGCTATTATAGCATAGTGAATAGTGAAAAGTTGTTTGGATGAGCTTGAGGAAATAGGTAGAAAGCAGATCATGAAGGACCTTTTAAACCATGGTAAAAATTTGGGTTTTATTTAAAGTGTAGTAAGAAGCCACTGAAAGGTTTCAAGCAGAAGAAAAACATTGTCTCTGATGGGAGCACTCTCTATAACTTCCAAACTTTGTTTAACAATGTCTAGTGTTATTGGCTATTGCAAGGGATAAAATAAATTCCAAGAAAAAGAAATAGATAAAATAAATTTGAATTACCAAAGCATGTGATGTACCAAGACAATTAAATGAGGGCAAGAATGGTCTTTTCAACAAATGATGCTCGAACTACTGGTTATCCACACACAAAATAATTAAGTTGGATCCTCTCTTATATTATACACAGAAATTAACTCAAACTGTGTCATAGACCTAAATGTAAGAGCTAAAACTATAAATGTCTTGGAAGACACCATAGGAGTAAACCTTCATGACCCTGGGTTATGCAAAGCCTTCTTAGATAACACCAGAATTACAAGTAACAAAAGGAAAAATAGATAAATTGTACTCCATTAAAATTAAAAGTTTTATACATCAAAGAGTACCATCAAGAAAGTGAAAAGACTCCCATAGAATGGGAGGAAATATTATTTGCAAATTGTATATGATAAGGTACTGGTATCCAAAATATATAAAGAACTCTTACAACTCAATAATAAAAAGACAACCCAATTGAAAAATGAGCAGTCTTTAAACAGATATTTCTCCAAAGAAAATATACAGTTGGCAAATAAGCACATGAAAAGATGCTCAACATCATTAGTTGTTAGGAAAATGCAAATAAAGCTACAATGAGATACCGCTTCACATCCACTAGGGTGGTTATAATAAGGAAAAGAAAACAGAAAATAACAAGTGTTGATGAGAATGTAAAGAAATTGGAATCCTTATACATCATTGGTGGGGTGTAAAATTGTGCAGCCACTTTGTAAATCAGTTTGGCAGTCTCTCAAAATGTTAAAAACAGAGTTACCATTTGACCCATCAATTCTTGGTATATACCCAAGAGAATTGAAAACAGGATTCAAACAAAAACATTTACATGAATGTTCATAGCAGCATTATTTATGATAGCCAAAAAGTAGAAACAACACAAATGGTCATCAATTAACAAATGTCTATTAGTTAATGTAGTATGTTCACACAATGGAATATTATTTGGAAAAAAAAGAAGTAATATACTGATCCATGCCACAACATTGATGAACCTTAAAAACATTATGCCTAGCAGCCAGTCATGAGAGACCACATATTATATGAAATGTCCCAAATAGGTAAATCTCTAGAGACAGGTAGTGAATTAGTGGTTGCCTAGGGCTGGGGAGGTTGGGAGGAAACTGGTAGTGACCGCTAGTGGGTACAGGGTTTCTTTTTGGGATGATGGAAATTGATTCTAAAATTGATTGTGATGATGGTTGCACAACTCTGTGAATATACTAAAAACCATAACCTGTACACTTTAAATGGATTTATAATATGGTATGTGAATTATATCTCAACAAAATTGTTTAAAAAATATATGTGATGTGTTACTTCTGAGACAATACGGCTACTCTCAACAAAGTTTAAAATAATCAGTAGGGAATCCCAAATGCTTCCTCTGTGTTATAAGTAGGCTGAACATCAAGCCAACTATTATCTGTCAACATGACATTTATTTAAAAGCATTCTTATTTCTTTAATCATTGAAGAAATCTATTAAAACATGCACGTTGTAGAAACCGCTGCTTTTTTTTCCAGTCTCTTCTGCAAGCCTCTAATTATACAAATGGGTTGCAGTGAGTCTTGTTAAACTTTTAAAACCCAACATTTTGGAGCAAAATATTACTTACACATTTCAGAACAAGCACGAAAATAAACCAGCCTAATATCAATGGAGGTTTACCACTCCCCAAAAGAAAAACAAACTATCTTTAAAGAGGAAAAAAGTGAACAGAAGAACCAGGGGAGATCTTTCTGATTATAATGACAGAAGAAAATGCAGCTTAGAGCACAGGTAACCCCTTTTCTCACACATAATGAGCTTTCAAATATGTATGAAAGTTTACTGTGCAAAAGGTTCCTAGTAGATCCATATGTTCTATTTCCTAGAAGCCAAAAAGTAGTATAAAAATCTGCCACTACCCTTTGCCTTTTATTCACGAACTTTGGTTTTACTTCCAACAGATAGTAAATGTTCTTTAAGGTGTTATTTATTTACAAATAAATACCTAGCAGACTAGCTGTCTGATTAAGGCTAAATATTTTCTACTTTGGGCATGCATTCTATCATTCATTTATTAAATATTTATTAAGCATCAGTTATATGCTGGACACAGTTCTGGGCACTAATGTTACAACAATGAACTAAACAGACAAGGTCTCTGCTGTCATGCAACATGTAGTGTGGAAAGGCAGTGTGAACAAGAATAATAATTTCTGATAGTGATAAGTGCTATGAAGAAAATAAAACATAGTAATGGGTTAGAGAATGTCCTGATAAAGGGGCTACTTTAATTGGGATGGCCACAGAAGGATTACATGAGGTTACATTGAGCCAGATGCCTAAGGATAAGAAGCCAGTCATGTGAATATCTGAAAAAAAGCTTTCTAGGCAGAGGAAACACCTAATGCAAATGCTGCAAGGTAGAAAGGGCATTTATTAAATGCCCTATTTAAAAAAAGGGTGGTGGTGGTCAAGTAGCCAGAGTATAGTAAATAACTGGGAAACACAATGTCAGAGAAATAGGAGGGAGGCAGATGATGTAGGGGATTATAGACCATGATAAGAGGTTTGAAGATTACTCTACTTGCAATGGACAGCCATCTGGAAGGTTTTACACAGGGAGAGATGCTTGATTAACATTGTTGGTGATCATTTGTGTTATTTCGAAGAAATGGAATGTAAGGGTAAAAGTGGACCAAACCACTTAGAAGTCTGTGGCAGTCGTGTAGATGAAAAAATGATAGGGTGGTTTGGAATGCAGGGGAGCGATAGAGAGAGTAAATAATGATCAGATTCAAGACATCTTGGAGATAGAGTTGACTGGATTTGCTCATGGTTTAGATGTTGAGAAAGAGGGACAATATAATAAAGAATAAATCCTGGTTTTTAGGCAGAGCAACGGAGTGGTTGATCATACCATTAAGTGTGTAATAGGGTTACAAGTTGGTACTTACGCATTTGCAAATATGTAATTTCTTTATTTCAGGTTCATATGGTTTTCCTCACAAGCCCTAACTTACTGATTAGTGAGGAGTGGTTGGGGAATTGGGGGAGACAGAGAGAAAATTTTTATATCCAATTCAATTGAAAGCTTAATCTGTTCCTGTAATTTAGTCGTCTCTTTAGGTAGTGCTCAGACTCTTATGATGCTTAGTCTCTCAGATGTACCCATCTTCCACCTCCCTCTTTTACTCCTTTCTAATATTGAATCTGTGTTTGCTGTGGTGACAAAGACGAGGAGGCCTTAGGTCTAGAGGCAGGTATTATTCATACTGATTGGGACGTGATAATGTCCCTTGTCAGTTTGCTTACTGCCCACCCTCGTGGCCTTTGATGATGATGTCTCTAAACTGGTAATTTTCATTTCTTTTTGGGGGGTGTTCCCTTGCTTAAATAGCCTGTCAGCCTCTGCTAATCATTAGATCCCTCTGAGGTCTGCTGTGATTTTCATTCAGCTCTAGCCCAAGGAGTCTGCTCTTCAGCCCTTACTACAGAGCCACATCTTCCTAGAGTAATGGCCACCGATACACACATGCAAGCTCCCCAGGTGTTTCTTAGTTCCCTTCTACATCATATAGGAATCAAGGAGTAGCTCAGGAAAATATAACAATATGGTCTTCCTCATTTTGACTTTGCTGAGCAACCAAATTGATATAGCCATAAATCATGTGATAGCTAGAGAAAAGCTACCTTTTCTGAATCCTGAATGAGTAGTAGGGAACAAGGGTCTCTTTCTGCCAAAACTCAGAATGAGGGAAATCTGAACACCAATGTCTCTCTGTCTCCCTCTTTGCCTTCCCAGATTCTCCTGGGGGCAAAGAAAAAGTCTTAAGCTTTCTCTTTACTTCCCCTATGTCATATCCTCATCCTTCTACCATCTAGTAAAATCCTTAGAGTTCTACTGTGATAAATGGAAAGTGTGTCTTCTCTACAGTTTAAGACAGCCTTGTGTGCTGGGTGCCCCAGGCTCAGCTTGTGAAATGTTAAAGTTAGAAACAAAGAAAATAGAAACATCATCTCTTAATATATTCAACCCCTGTACATATGAATCCCTTGGGCTAAATAGGATGAAGTCCATGTAATCAAAAAGGCAAAATAGAAAAGTATTTTAATAATTTTCAAAATATTGCCCTATTAACAAAGGAGATGGGGAAAACTGAGAAGCAGTTTAGGGGTTCAAGGAGGGAATTCCAAGAGTTCAGTTTGGGACACACAAAGTTTAAGATGCCCATTAGAAATTCAAGAAGAGATGTTGAAGGTAGATCAGAAAGTCAGTGGTGCAGTCAGGACAGGTGATATAATTTTAGGAAACATTAGAATGTAGATGGTCTTTAAAGCCACAGGGACAGGATGAGATCACCTAAAAAGAGAAAAGAGAAGAGGGCACTCCAACATTAGATGCTTGGGCAGAGGAGGAGCCAGCATATAAGGAGATATAAGTAAGTGGAAAATCGGGGAAGTGTGCTGCCATAAAAACAAAGGTTTAAAAAAAGTTTCAAGAATGAAAAAGAAGTTTCCGATAAAATGAGTTGGATTACCAGCCATTGGAGATGGCTATATGGAAGTCAGTTGGTGACCTGAAAAAGAGCAATTTCAGAGGTGTGGTAAGAACAAAAGCCCAAATGAAGAGAAAACGAGAGTAAGGAAATGGTGACAATGAGCATAAACAAGTCTTTCAAAAGTTTTTCTGTGAAGGGGGAGCAGAAAATGTTGCTAGAAAAGTACACGAGAAATTGAATGAGAGAATGGAAAAGACAAAAGGAAGGTAGGAAGGACGGGAAGAACATGAGATCGAGGAAGGATTTTTTTAATGAGTAATATTTAGCATATTTGAATACTATTGGAAATGATCCAGTCAAGAGAGAAAAATTGATAGTGCAAGTGAAAGGGGGATGTTTTCAGAAGAGAGAGCCTTGAATAGGTGAGAGGACATAGGCTTCTTATATGTGTAAGTGAGGAGCTGGCCTCAGGCAGGAAACAGAGACACTTCTTTTGTAAGAGAAGCGAAGCAGAATATGTGGGTGCATAAGTAGGTGTATTGGAAAGTTGGGTGTTGGGAAGAGGAGATGGCTCTTGTTTAATTGCTACTATCTCTCAGATATGAAGCAAGGTTATTAACTTGAAAATGAGGAGGGAATGGAGGTTTGAAGATAGAGATGAATGTGTAAGTCATCTTTCAGAATAATAACAAATGTCTCAATTATACACATTTGTGAAACTTATTTATGCTTGTCACTTATGTCAGAGCTGTTATTTTTGCATTATCCATAAATTTTTCTTAATATTTAAATATATAATGTTTAAATATATGATATTTAAATATATAACTTACAGTGATGCCTAAACTAAATTGTTGATTGGCAGGTAGCATTGCCATGCCATGGTTTTCAGCTGATACCTGAGTATTTGAATTCAGTACCATTTTGGAGTACTGACAGGATAAAGGGATTTATGAATTCCCTGTTAGTATTGCAACAAAGGTCTAACATATTTTTTTAATTATAAAATTAAATCGCATATTTACAAATTGAAGAAAAACTATCATCTCAATAGATGAAACAAAGAGCATTTAGTGGGCTTCCCTGGTGGCGCAATGGTTGAGAGTCCGCCTGCCAATGCAGGGAACACGGGTTCGTGCCCCGGTCCGGGAAGATCCCACATGCCGCGGAGTGGCTGGGCCCATGAGCCATGGCCGCTGAGCCTGAGCGTCCAGAGCCTGTGCTCCGCAACGGGAGAGGCCACAACAGTGAGAGGCCCGCATACCGCAAAAAAAAAAAAAAAATGCATTTAGTAAAATTTAACTTCCATACGTTGACTATGATACTTAATGGTGAAACTTAAAAGAAATGAGCAAAGGTCACTACTATTTACCATTTCTATTCCCCATTTACTCAAGAGTCCCAGCCAGTAGAGTAAAATGAGAGAAGTAATCTACAGACAGATTATTAGAATTTATGAGAGTTTAGCAAGATGCTATATATAAAATTAATATACCAAAAAAATATTCCATTCTTTTCTACCAGCAAGAAACAGAAAACTTTTAAAAATACAATTTAAAAATAAAATTCAATACAATCAGCAAAAATTAAGTACCTAGGAATAAATCTAACAAAAGATTTGCAAAATTTTATTGAAAAAAAAGTGTGTAGTAGTTTATTAACAAAGATCTAAATAAATGGAGAGATATTTCATGGATAGGAAAACTCAATATCAAAAAAATTTAACCCTCCTTATAAGTTCAGTACAGTTTCAGTCACAATCTCTACAGGATTTTTTTATATAACTGGATTGATGAAAAGTGGTTTTAAAATGTGTGTGGAAGATCAAAGGTCCAATATCAAGACAGTTTTCAAGAACAGGTTGTTGATGTTGGTGGGGAGTGGTATTTGAAAGGGAGAACTTGCTCTACCTGATACCGTAACTTATTATTGAAGCTAGTCATTTAGTCAGTGTCATTCATTCACAGATAGACAAATAGACCAATGGAAATAGAATGTAGACTCAGATCTAAGTATATTTTGAAACTTAAAGTTTAATAAATTGATTATGCATTGCAGATTTATAAGGAAAGGATGAAATATTCAGTAAATGGTACTGGTACAATTGGTTATCCAAATGGAAAAAAACAAATCTCTCCTTCACATCAAAGTACAAACACACAAAAGAATGAAATCCCAATTAGATTAAAGACCTAATTATAAAAATCAAAATTTTAAATTGGAGAATATTTTATGACCTCATGGAGGAAGGGGAAGCAGTAAGGATCTCTTAAACACTAAAAAAATAAAACAAGAAGAAAATATTGATGAATTTGACTACATTAAAACTTCAAAGTTGTGTTAGTGAAAAATTATAGTGGACAAAGTGAGAAAATAAGCTCCAGGCTGGGAAAAGAGATTTGTGATATACAGAATGAATGAAATACAAGTATCAGGACATTAAGGACAGCCCAGTAGAATACTGGACAGAAGATGGGAACTAGAGATTCACATATAGATGTTGAATTACTGTATGAATAGATATTCATTCCTCCTTAATAATCAGGGACATGTGAATTGAAATCCCAAATAATACATCATTTTGCTCCCTTGAGACAGACAAATTTTAAGTCTGATAGTACCAAGCATTATGGAAGATTTGGAGTAATTGGAACTATTAAACGTTGCTTTGGGAATATAAATTGGCAAAAGCACTCTGGAGAACAAGTTGGCAAAATCTTGTATACTGAAAGGTGCATATATCCTACAAGCCAGCAATTCAACTCCAGGGTATATACCCTCGCCCAAAAAACTCTTGAGGTGGGCACATAGTGATATGTACAAGAGTGTTTATTGCAGCATTATCTGTAACAGAAAAAACAAAAAAACTACCAAAAATTCTTCACTAGGAAAATGGTTGAATAAATTGTGGTTTGATAGCAAAATGTAATCCTGTAGGAGTGAAAAAAAAGTGTAAGTAAAGTAGAGACACTGAATAATTTCAAAAACAAAATGTTGTGTTCAAAAAATTTCAAAAGAATATATAAAGTATGATACAGCTTATTGAAAGTTTGAAAAGATGCAAAATAACCATATAATATTTGGGAATATATACAAATGGAGTGAAAGTATAAAGAAATGCATGTGAATGATAATCAAATTGAGGACAATTGTTGCACCTGAGTGAGGGGGGAAGGTGATGTGTCTGCTAACAGTTGTATGTATGTGTGTGTGTGTGTGTGTGTGTGTGTGTAGCTTCTGTTTCTTAAAGTGGGTGGTAGGTACATGGGTGCTCATTATACCTTTTAATATCTTCTATATATATTTATATATATTTAAATATTACATAATGCACTTTAAAAAGACAACAGAAATTAGTGAGAACTGACATTTATTGAGCTGTTCAGTATAAGTCTATTCCTTTCTAAGCTTTGAATGCATTATCTCATTCAATCTTAGTAACCCTTTGAAGAAGTATTAATATATCCCTGCTATATAACAGGAAACTGAGGACTTTAGAAGTCAAATAGTCTACTTATGGTCATATAGCCGTTAGGTGACAGAGCCAGAACATGAAAGTACAGCTGTCTGACTTAAATGCTCATATCGTTAACCTCTATGAATGTTAATCAGCCTCTCTTAAAAAGTCCACGTTAATCACAAAGAAGTCTCATGTTAGTGCAACTATCATTTCAACCTCTGGATGCAGCTAGAACTACAGCAGTAGAACTTAACCACTTTGGCCTCTAAATTCAGCGGACTTTCTGAAGCTAGAAGAACATTTGCTCAGGAGCACAGGGCATGACTCATTTCCTTAGGTATCTGTTTATTCGTTCAACAAATATTTATCAAGAGCCTCCGCAGCACAGTGGTAAACCACAATTTATTTCTTGTCTGCATCATTTTTGCAGTTTTCCAAGCTTTGGGACGCAAATTTGAAATTTCCATTTTCATTTCCAACTAATGCAAGGAATGCTATGATTAATTATTAGCTATTTTAGAACTTGCAGTCTGGCTTACTATGGATCTCATTTAAGCCTAACCATTGTTGACCTGCAAATTCACATGACATTTAAAATATTTTAGCCACTTCTTACTTTAATAAAGTGTTTATTGAAAACTTTTAGTCTACTTTTGTCTAAACAAAATACAGATTGAAGTGAAAATATTGTTTTAAACAGTTTGATATGACTGTCTCTTTTCTCTCCATGTATTTCCCCTCTCTCCTTTTTTTTCCACAGATCAAATGATATTTGCTTAATCTTACACTTCATTGAGGTTTTAAGATTCTCTTTGACAGTATGTTAGATATATGTTATAGTATTATACATTCAACAAGATGTTGAACCCATACTAGCTCATAGAACTGCTGAAATTAACTTTAATTACCTTATCGTTAATTCAGTGGGTGTACTAAAACCAAGTTGTTTTCCCTCTGTAGTTAAGAACAGTTTAATTTGGTCTATCTTGGCCAGTTTGTTTATGTGAACTTTACTCACTAGTAACAGCTGGGCTTCTAAATCATCATGACCTCTTTCAAAATAATTATACAAACATAATATTGTTAAGAAGTAACCCTTGTTTTTACTTAGTGTTCAATTCAGTGATTATGTGATATAAGTATTTAAACATTCTTTCTAGTCCTATCTTTAACAATGTATTTCCTTTTTCATACTCGATATTCAGGGACCTGAAGGAACAGTGGGACTGCCAGGACAAAGAGGTCGTCCAGGGAAGAAGGTAATTTTTTTTTACGTCTTTTTATGCTGGTTTTCTTTCTTCTGACGTGCCCAGAGCTCCATAGCATACTGTGGTGTTTTTATTTGCACTGGAGGTAAAACAATAAAGAACGATAAATTTGGCTTAAAAGGCACATTTGTATAAATTAATATTTAATTCCACTTAGGAGTACTTATTACCTTATTACTTATTATCTGAAGTCAAATTTTCTACTTTGTAGTTTCTGAAAAGATCTTTGCCTTTTCTTCTCCTGTTTACCTTAGTAGACCATGGACAGGAAAAGAGAGAAAAGAAAAATACTATATACCATTTGTGCTATTTAGTAACAACATTAGTAAAATATTTAGGGGAGAGAAATATTAGAATTGTTTTTGGGTTTGTTTTAATTGTACTTTTCCAAATTGAAAAGGTTAATGATTGATTTTATCTTTCCTATACATTAACTAAGAAACACAAAACAATATGTTTTATTTGCTTCCTTTATATTTTACTAAGAAAACGTGATGCCTTTGTAGAATTTAGCACAATATAATGAATAATTCATCCTTGGATAGAGTCAATAATTTGTTCAAGTATTGGGGAGACATAAAAATGATTTTCACATTGTACTACAACAGTTTTGAATATATTTACTATAATTAACTACAAATTACACCATATTCTAGTTCCCAAAATCAGATCTGTCATTTCTGTGAATATGCACCTAGTCCATCTTTTTCATAATTTGGGGGCAGTATAAGATAATAAAAGATAAAAGTGAATGAGGTAAATTTTAGTTGCCATTCTTACCCATGAAAATAAGCCCAATATTGAAGTGTCTTTTCATCAAACATAATGTTATGTCTAAATGATTTTACAAGAAGGACAGTGCAGGTCCTTACAACAGCCTGTGTATTTGGGAAAGCCTGTGAATTATTATGAATAACCAAAAATTTCCTGACTGTGATCACTGTTTAATTTTTCTTTGTATCTACTTGATTATCAATAATAGAACAGGTTGGTTCCAACATGCAGAAAATGAATTATAACATTTAATGTTTAAAAGCTGCTGTACTTTGGTATTAGAGAATGATTAGTTAGCCTATTGGAAAACAGAAGGTATCTAGTTTTCAGAAGGATGTAAAATCATACAAAAACGTTACAGATTTTTAAACACAAACTCCAGCCAAGTAAGTGATGATACTGAGTATACAGAACTGCACACTAGAGCCTTTTTGCATTAGACAGATCTTTGGGGCATTGAAATTCTCTGTAGAAACAGGTTTCTCATAGGGCCTGTGTTTTCTCAGGTCAGGAATAAATACATGCATGCATGCATTCGTACATAAATGCAAAACAAATTTCAAAATAATAAACTTGGTTTATTTGTAACTCAACATGAGCACCATATCTTCCCTGCTTGTTTGGCCAAAATTTTTAATATTCTTTTTTCCAAAATTACTTTTAATTATATCTTTAAGGTAAGCTAGGTAGCGATGGTATGTTATTATTGTCAGTGGTGGTCTGTAGTACTATTAAGTTAAAGCAAAGTTACTATTTATAGAATTTTGCTTACAGAATATCCTCTGGAGCCATTCAGGTATATGATATAGTTAATTAATCTGAGTATAAGTTTGTTTTTTTCTTACTTTTCTCTCTTACTAATGGCATCCACAGGGTGATAAAGGACAAATGGGGCCCACAGGAGAAATTGGAAGCAGAGGTGCTCCTGGACAAATTGGGGAAAGTGGTCCTAAAGGTGCCAGAGGAACTAGAGGTGCTGTGGTCAGTATTTGATTTGTCTCCAGAACTGAGTTCACTGTGGGTGGAAAAGAAATGTATCCGTGTCCTAAAGGCTCTGTCCCTTGATTAATTTTACAGAGAAAGCAATAGTTCCATTGAAAATAATCTACCTCCATGGGATGTGGAGAATTGTAAGCATTCCGCAGTACTTAAATGGCTTAGTGGTTTCTGGACATGAAAGAGGAAAGGGGGAAAAAATTCTCAAAATGGAAATAAAATATGAAATAAGGTTTTAAAAAAATCAGATTATAACTCCTAAGTAGGAAAGTATATATGCCTTGTACTTGAAATCAGGATTTAATATCTGTATAAAATTATGCTGTCATAGCCTGGAGGGGTGGGATGGGGAGGGTGGGAGGGAGGGAGACGCAACAGGGAAGACATATGGGAACATATGTTTATGTATGACTGATTCACTTTGTTATAAAGCAGAAACTAACACACCATTGTAAAGCAATTATACCCCAATAAAGAGGTTAAAAAAAAAAAAAATTATGCTGTCATGGTTGACAAATTGCTTTGAAAATTACTTGAAAATGGGTTTTCTTTATATGCTTGGACTCCACATGCTTATCTGGAGATTATTTTTCTAACCAGCTGTGATAAGTCTCCAAAACATCTACTAATTTTTAATCTTTTGTATGAATTTTACATGATGTTGGAAACAAGGTAGCATGATGCTCTTGAACCTGTAATAGCAAAATTATATTGCTAATATATTTGGACCTGTTCAGAAAGTCACAGCAGAAGAGTTGCAAAATATTTAAGAGATTATCCAATTTAGTCTTTTGACTATTTCATAAACTTATTTACAAAATGCGTATGTATTCACTATCTCCATTTGAATGTCACAAGTGACTTTTCACCAAGGCCTTCTGGAGAGCATTGCATAATCCATCTGTTGTCTGAGGAACATTTCCCTCAGGCTCATTTTAAGTGTTCCATTCCTTACTGCCATCTTACTATTCCAGGTCATTCTTACTTTCTTTTATTTTAATTACTAATATTTTCCTATCTTTGGCTTATGCATTCAAAAACATTATATAATGTGATTGATTTTTAAATATTTTTCCGGTTTTATTGAGATATAATTGACATATAGCACGTATAAGTTTAAAGTGTACGGCATAATGCTTTGATTTACATACATCATGAAATGATTATCACAATACGTTTAGTGAATATCCATCATCTCATACAGATATAAAATTCAATAGAAAAAATACATATTTTTCTTTGTGATGAGAACTCTTGGGATTTACTCTCTTAAGTTTCATATATAACATGTAGTAGTGATAATTATGTTTATCATGTTGTACATATATCCTGAGTACTTATTTGTCTTAGAACTAGAAGTTTGTCCCTTTTGACTGTCTTCATCCCGTTTCCCATCCCCTACCCTCCAGCTCTGTTAACCACAAATCTGATCTCTTTTTCTATGAGTTGGGTTTTTTTTTGGGAGTATAATTGACTTACAACACTAGAGTAGTTCCTTTTACACAACATAGTGTTCAATATTTCTATACATTTCAAAACAGTCACCACAATAAGTCTAGTTATGTCTAGTTACAATATTGCACATACAAAAATATCACATATTTATTGACTGTATTCTCCACACCGTACATTTCATAACTGTGACTCATTTATCTTGCAACTGGAAAATAGTCTCCCTTACCTATGTCTTTCCTCCTGCCATCACCCTGCCTTCTGGCAACCACCTACTTGTTCTCTGTATCTATAACTCTGTTTTTGTTTTCTGTTTGTCATTTGTTTTGTTTTTTAGATTCTACATATAAGTTATAGCACACTGTACTTGTTTGATTTATTTCACTTAGCATAATTACCTCTAGGTCCATCCATGTTGTCACAAATATCACGATTTCATTCTTTTTATGGCTGAGTAATATGCCATAGTATATTTTTACCATATCTTCTTTATCCATTCATCTATTGATGGGCACTTAGGTTGCTTCCATATCTTGGCTATTGTAAACAATGCTGCAGTGAACATAGAGGTGCTTATATCTTTTCTAATTAGTGTTTTCATTTTCTTTGGATAAATACTTGGGAGTAGAATTGCTGGATTATATGGTAGTTCTATTTTTCATTTTAATTTTTTGAGGAGCCTCCATACTGTTTTCCATAGTGGCTGCACCAATTTATATTCCTACCAACAGTGCACAAGGGTTCCCTTTTCTCCACATCCTCACCAACACGTGTTATTTGTTGTCTTCTTGATAATAGCCATTCTGACAGGTGTGAGGTGATATGTCATTGTGATTTTGATTTGCATTTCCCTGATGACTAGTGATGTTGAGCATCTTTTCATGTGTCTGTAGGCTATCTGTATGTCTTCTTTGGAAAAATGTCTGTTTAGATCCTCTGCCCATTTTTAAATTGGGTTGTTTGTTTTTTTGATGTTGAGTTGTATGAGTTCTTTGTATATTTTGGATATTAACCCCCTATCAGATTTATTGTTTGCTACTTCTCCCATTCAGTAGGTGGCCTTTTTGTTTTATTGATAGTTTCCTTGGCTGCACAAAAGCTTTTTTGTTTGATATTGTCTATTTGTTTATTTTTGCTTTTGTTTATTTTGCCTGAGGATACATATCCAAAAAAAAAAATTACTAAGACCAGTGTTAAAGAACACACTGCATATGTTTTCTTCTAGAAGTCTATGGCTTCAGGTCTTATGTTTACATTTACATTTCAGGTCTTCAGGTCTTTAATGAATGTATTTTTGTGCATGGTGTGAGAGTAGTCCAGTTTGGTTCTTTTGTATGTAGCTGTCCAGTTTTCTCAGCACCATTTATTGAAGAGGCTGTCTTTTCCCATTGTGTATTCTTGAGTCCTTGGTCATAGATTAATTGCCCATAGAAGTATGGGTTCATTTCTGGACTCTCTATTTTGTTCCATTGATCTATGTGTCTGTTTTTGTGCCTGTACCATACTGTTTTGATTACTGTAGCTTTGTATAGTATTGTTTGAAATCAGGGAGTGTGATACCTCCAGCCTTGTTTTTCTTTCTCAAGCAATCTTGAAACTGATTGAAAATCTTGAAAAAAAATTCAGTTTTGGCTATTTGGGGTCTTTTGTGTTTCCATACAAATTTTTAAATTGTGTGTTCTAGTTCTGTGAAGAATGCCACTGGTATTTTGATAGATATTGCATCAAATCTGTAGACTGCCTTGGGTAGTATGATCATTTTAACAATATTAATTCTTCCAGTCCATGAACACAGTATATCTTCCCATCTGTTTGTGTTGTTTTCAGTTTCTTTTCTTCAGTGTCTTATAGTTTTCTGAGTACAGGTCTTTTACCTCGTTAGTTAGATTTATAATAAAAGTGGTGAGAGTGGGCATCCTTGTCTTGTTCCTGATCTTGGAGGAAATACTTTCAGCTTTTCACCATTGAGTATGATGTTAGCTGTGGGCTTGTAATATGTGGGCTTTATTATGTTGAGATAATGTAATTAACTTTTAATAAACTTGAGAATGAATTGATCCAAAGAGTACTGTCTTCAAAGTAGGCTCCTACTTTGGATTTTCTCTAAAAAGAATAGTCACTTTTTAAATTTTGACACGTTTCCAAACTACCTTCCCAAGAGGTTTCACCAAATTTACATGCCCACCACCAGGAATACTTCATATTAATCCTTTTGATGTTTGCCAATCTGATAAATGAAAAAGTGTGTCTCATTTTCTTTCTTACAATTTTCCTGATTGCAACTAAGTAATTTGTATTTTTTTCTCTAGAAATTACCTGTTCATATGCACTTTACATGTTTTTCTATTAGGTTGTTATCTTTTTCTTAATTTCAATAATACCTTACATAATTTAGATAATATACTTTTGTTAAAGTGTTGCTAATATATTATAAATATATTTCCCTTTCTGTCATTTATCTTTTAATATTGTTTATAGTATCTTTCACTGGACAGAGGTTTTAATTATTACAGTCAAATTTGTCAGTCTTTTTGTTTACATTCTAGGTTTTATTTGTTCATTAGAAATGACTTCCCTACATAAAGTGCATAAAAATATTCTTCCATATCCTTCTTCTAATATTTTTATAGCTTTATTTTTACCATTAACCCTTTTAAAGCATACAGAGTTTTTGTTTTATTTTGTTTGCTATGATATAAGTTGTAAAGGACTAATTTTTCTTTTTCCCAAATTCTTAGCCAGTTGTCGCAATACTATTTATTTAAATTTATTTATTTATTTATCTATTAATTTATGGCTGCTTTGGGCCTTCGTTGCTATGCGCAGCTTTTTCTAGTTGCGGTGAGCGGAGGCTACTCTTTGTTGTGGTGCGCGGACTTCTCATTGTGGTGGCTTCTCTTGCTGCAGAGCACGGGCTCTAGGTGTGCGGGCTTCAGTAGTTGTGGCACACAGGCTCAGTAGTTGTGGCACACAGGCTTAGTTGTTCCACAGCCTGTGGGATCTTCCCGGACCAGGGCTGGAACCCATGTCCCCTGCATTGGCAGGTGGATTCTTAACCACTGTGCCACCAGGGAAGCCCCAATACTATTTAATAAACAATCTATTTCCCACTTTTCTGAAATGCTACCCTTACTGTAAGCTACTCTTAAATAATGAGTCTGTTTTCACTTCTTTTCTCGATTTTTTAGTGTGTTCCTAGGTCAGTACCACACCATTTAAATAACTGTATCATTACAGTATCATTTGAGATCTATTAGGGAAAATACTTCATAATTTATATTTCTGAAAAGTTTGGCTCTTACTATGATCTTTTTCCTCTTTCATGTGAACTTCAGAATCAACTTAGCAAGTTCCTTTAATATTGAATCATTCACTGTAGAAACACCATATGTCTTTTTATTTACTTATATCTTGTATATCCTTCATTAAAGTTTTGTTATTTCCTTTATCTCTGTTCTTAACATCTATCTTATTAGGTTCATTGTTAGCTTCTTATAGATTTTGTTGTTTTTAAGGTAATCCTTTTTCTATTACATCTTCTAATTATGCTGTGTAAAATACCTTTTTTTAAAACTTTATATTCATTTGAATGAATTTTGATGATTCTCAGGGTTCTTTAGGTAAATAATCGTATCATCTCCTCATATTTATTATCCTTACTTATTACATTGATTAGAACTTCTGGTTAGTGTGGTATTTGGCTAGTCACATACTTATTCTGTGCCTTAACTTCCTTATCTCCTATTTATTTTGGGACTCAAATAGGAGAGTTGATAGGGAAACTTTGATAATATGAAAGATAGGACATTTTTAAGAGTGTTATTTTTGCTTTTTTCAGTTGTCTGAGTTATCTTTTCAGTAGTTTAGGAACATTTACAGATTTGCCTTCAACTTACATGTTTCCTCATCTGTGTGATATTGATAATAAGAGTAATTAATAGGGTAAATATTATACATAAGTTGTCAACCAATTCTATTTTAACAACTTTGAGCAGAGCTGAAACTGTGTTCATCAAAGCATCTGAAACTAGCAGTGAGTACAGAGTTCTTGATCCTATCATAACAATACTAAAAACTATCAGAATTCACTCTCTAGTATTTAGCGATGCATGTTTACCACAAACTTTGACAGATACAAACTATATTTCCAAGAATTTGCTGGAAGCCTACAGCAGTCTGGCAACTGAAAGTATTTATCTTAATATGATTAAGGATGTTCATACCAGAAGTAAACCAAAGAAACATATTTTTGTGGAACTTACGTGGTTCAGAAGTAAAATAAGATGAAAGTTGGAGAATTATGTTTTGTTTTCCCATTTCAGACTAGGTAAAATATCATACCTTAAAAATCTAAATTTTAAATAATAGGAATACAAGGTTAATGATTTAAACAATTGTCTGTTTTCTTTCTAACGTTTACTTTGTTTTTAGGGACATTTAGGATTGATGGGAACTTCTGGAGAACCAGGAATTCCAGGATATAGGGTAAACATTTCTAATTGGAAATAAGAAGTGTATATTTTTATAAAAACATTCCATGAAGATGTCATCCCAAATATACAAACTCAGATTAAATTTCCTGATAAACCTTTCTAACATATTGAGGTCTCATGCCCCTGTAGAGTGAATCCTGTTCTTCTTTCAGAATAGTGCAATATCTAATAGTGTGGCCATGATGGTATTAGGTAGAGCACATACAAATGATATGGAGACTGTCTACTTACTTGTCCTTCTGCTAGGGCCATGAAGGTCAACCAGGACTTTCTGGGTTGCCAGGACCTAAAGGAGAAAAGGTGTGTATGAATATATTGACTTATTTATCATAAAATTAAACATTGAATTCGTGTGTTCTTTCTGAAAGTATGTATGGAAACATTTTCAAAGAATAAAAAAAGCACTTTAAACTTGGGAAGTATTATAAATTCTAGAAGAAAAATAAATATCAAGGGGCAAAAACTTAAACAAATTATTAAAAAGTCTTTGATAGGTTGTTTCAAGATTGAGGTGAAATGATATATGTTATAGTACTTTGCAATCTGTAAAAGTTTGTAAAACTAATATTAATTACTGAAAGCGATTGTGAGACTATAGATTAAATGACTATATACATTTATAGTAAAATTTTTTATGAATTAAGAATAACTGCAGCAGTACTCTTCTTGGTTTGTAGTATCATTGGAAAGCAGACACTTTGAGAAAATTAGTAAAGTGCTTTTTATGTAATTAAAGCAGAATGACACTTCCAAAGAGAACCATGTATGAATTACAACCGTGTATAAATTATCATGTGCTAAGTTTTGTAGATAAAAGTTCTTCATTTAAAAAAGATAAAACCAGATTGCATATTTTATAACATATTAGGAAATAATAGGCTTCGTATTTCAAAGTTTATTTTATTAATTTAGTTTTGTTTATAAATCATCTTCATCATAGGGTTATCCAGGAGAAGATAACACAGTCCTAGGACCACCTGGGCCTCGAGGTGAACCAGTAGGTTTTTCCTAAAATTATTTTGATGTTTTAAGATAAAACACAGTTACTACAATAGATTCACAACACCAATTACATCTTTTCAAGGAGTTTTATTTAGTTACTTTTATAACATGGTTTTATACAAGAGCACTATTTGCAGTAATCTGCAATTTTATAATCTAAATATATAATCAATTTTATTATCTAAATATAAAAACTTTATATTCAGGTCAAGAGCCTTAGCATAGTATAGAAGTTTAAAACAGTAACTTTCCAAATCTAATTTGCGGCATTAAATGCATGATAACAACTTTTTTACAGAGATTATCAAAAAATCACATACTCTAGACATTTAGGGCAGATACTTCTTTATACATCAAATTCAGATTTATTTCTAACGGATTTTTAAAAATCTGATCTGTATCCTTTCCTATAGTAGTTTATACACAGTTACCAAATGATTTCAAAACTCATCTAACCGGTTATTAGAGCCACTGTTCTTTAAAGATTATCAGTCTATAGTCTTCTAATAAACATTGTAAAGACTAGCTGTAACCATGATTTTTTTAAAGTAGCTATTTTATCTTTGATTATCTGAATAACTGTCTCTGTTCATGTTTGATTAAAACAATCTTAAAGGCTATATGTAAATTAAATGGGTAAAACAAAAATGCCTAGTTCACAGAAATAAATATAATTGGTTAAATTTTCCATATTTCACATGATATAATATAGGATAAAAGAATCCTAAAACAGAAGAATTCAAAATATATAGTCGCTCCTGATATTTTGATCTGACTCTTTGGAGATGGTTGAAAGGTATACTTTGTTTTAGAAACAGGAAAGATTCTAGAGTTTTTCTGATAAAATCAAGCCAACTCATATAGAGGCAAACTCATCTAATAAGAATATATAAAATTCTTTATCAGAAATGATCAACAAAATGAAAAGACACCTTCTGAATAAAGAAAATACTTTCAAATAATATAACCAATAAGGGGCTAATATCCAAAATATATAAGCATTTCATATAACTCAACAGCAAAAAAACAAACAACCCAATTAAAAAATGAGCAGAAGACCTGAATAGACATTTTTCCAAAGAAGACATACAGGTGGCCAACAGGCACATGAAATGTTGCTCAACATCACTAATCATCAGGGAAATGCAAATCAAAACCACAATGAGATATCACCTCACACCTGTCAGAATGGCTATCATCAAAAAGACCACAAATTACAAATGTTGGTGAGGATGTGGAGAAAAGGGAACCTTGTGCACTGTTGATGGGAATGTAAATTGGTGCAGCCACTGTGCAAACAGTATGGTGGTTTCTCAAAAAACTAAAAATAGCACTACCATATGAGCCAGCAATTCCATTCCTGGGTATATATCCGGAAAAAAAATAGAAACTCTAATCAGAAAAGATATGTGCACCCCAATGTCCATAGCAGCAATGTTTACAATTACCAAGATAATAAAAGCGACCTAAGTGTCCATCAACAGATGAACTGATAAAGAAGATGTAGCATGTGTGTGTGTATATATATAGTGTATGTGTGTATATATGTAGTATGTGGAGATTATTGTGCTAAGTGAAATAAATCAGACAGAGAAAGACAAATGCTCTATGACATCACTTATATGTAGAATCTAAAAATGAAACAAAATAGTGAATAGAATACAACAAAAAAGAAGCAGACTCACAGATATAAAGAGCAAACTAGGGGTTACCAGTGAGGAGGGAGGAGTGGGGAGAGGCAAGATAGGTTTAGGGGATTAAAAGGTACAAACTGCCATGTAAAAATAAATAAGCTACAAGGATATATTGTATGACACAGGGAATATAGCCAATTTTATAATTACTATAAATGGAATATAACCTTTAAAAATTGTGAATCACTATGTTGTACACCTGAAACTTACATAATATTGTATATCAAGTATACCTCAGTTGAAGAAAAAGAATTCCAAGTTACCCCAAAACTTATGTAAATTTAGGAAATAAATCATTAAGAGATGGAATGATACTTTTTAAATTCTTTATCAAATGTATTCTAGTCTCTCTAAACCTCTGAGAGACAAAAATATGGAAATTGTGCAGAAATATACAATGGAATATTAACTCAGCCATAAAACAGAATGAAATAATGCCATTTGCAGCAACATGAATGGACCTAGAGATTGTCATACTGAGTGAAGTAATTCAGATAAAGACAAATATATGATATCACTTATATGTGGAATCTAAAAAAAAATGATACAAATGAACTTATTTACAAAACAGAAATAGAGTCACAGATGTAGAAAACAAACTTATGATTACCAGGGGGGAAAGCAGGGAGAGGGGGGGCAGATAAATTGGGAGACTGAGATTGACATGTACACACCACTGTATATAAAACAGATATAACTAATAAGGACTGTACAGCACAGGGAACTTTTCTCAATACTCTGTAATGACCTATATGAGAAAAGAATCTAAAAAAGAGTGGATATATGTATATGTATAACTGAGTCACTTTGCTGTACAGCAGAAATTAACGCAACATTGTAAATCAACTATACTCCAGTAAATTTTTATTTTTTTTAAGTAAATGGTAAAATGTGGGCAAGTGAAGCATAGTAGTGCTTGTTTTCCCCAGATTCCTGTATTCCAGGGTCAAAGAATGTCACTGAAATATAATAAATGTATTAAAAGTCTAGTATAACAATGGTCATTTTATCTAGTAGGTGTGGAAATTAATCCAAGAATATTCTAAATAATTAAAGCAGAGTCAGAGGTTATTGTCTTTACATTATGTCTAATATCTTTATCCACACAGGAGTAAGTTAAAATTTATCCATTAATGGTCCATAATAAATTTTAGGATTTTGCTAATAATTTCAGTTTAAGTTTCTTTTCAAACAGTAGGTCCTAATATGTGATAATTGATTTTTCAAGCACATTTTAGAGTAGATAATTTGAACATCTTATCATATCAAAGATTTTATATTAGGAATGTTTAGAAAAAGTTAAAAGTAGAAGTTTATTAGTTTTTGCCTTAAGGATTAAAATGAATAAATGTAATTTCTTTTAGGTTAATTTATACCTTAATAATTAGAATTTCACAGAGTAAAGAATAAATAATATAATTTCTAATGAAGAATGGTAAAGTAGTATTAGCTATTAGATACTTTTTAAAAGATGATTAAAGATAATATTTTCTAATTAATGGAATTAATTAAGTGACTGGTCCTGCTTAAATTTTTTTCAATCATTTTAACATTAAGTAAAAATGCAAGTTATTTTGATATCTTATATAACATACTTTACTCATCTGAAAATTCACATTGTTTGGACTTCATTTTTTCAATATTTTTTCTAGTAGAATCATTATGAGATTCTCTTTAAATAATTCAGTGCTTATGAAGTTCTTGGTGTCACTAAAATACAATCCTTTGAAATTATTTAGTGGAACTAAACAAACTGTTGTACATTTGGTTTCATATTTTTAGGGAAAAAATATTCCACATTAACTGTATCATCTGCATTCACAAATACTTAGACCCATTGATTGTTTTTGCCTGTGATCTCTGTAGGGTCCCATGGGGGAACAAGGAGAGAGAGGAGAGCCTGGAGCAGAGGGATATAAGGTAATTACTGTAAATTTCACACCTTGCTTCTAAATTTGAATAGGGTTCTCTGTGGTTCTGCTCAGTTGCAAATGAAAATAAGCATCATTGAGATAATTAGTAATGTCTTATGTTTTGGATCCCAGAAGAAGCTCTTTGTATTTTCTGTTCCTTCTTTCTAAAATTACCATCATCTCCTTCCACTGCTGCTTCTTCTCATCATTCAGCTCTCAACCAAAATGTTACTTTCTGAGAGGCCTTCTCTAACTGTCCTTTCTGTCTGTCACTTTATATCTCATTACTCTATTTACTTTATGACATTTAATGCTATCTTACCACCTTTTTATACACTTGGGGTTTTTTATCATCTATATTCCCCCAACAAAACATAATATCCATGAGAATAAGACTCTTGTCTTTTTCATCATTATATCCCCAGTTTCTAGAACACAGAGTTCCTGGTATATAATAGAAATTCATTAAAAGAGTTGTCAAATGGATGGATAAATGCCATTATATTCTTATGTCAATTCTTATCCTCTTCGATTCTTAGAAGAATTTTAAGAGACCAGCTTTATCAGCTCAAATTATATTAGGCTATGTATAGAATTTATTCAGTGTCATTATTTATTAGCATACTTGTGTTGAGCGTATTCTGTATTCCTGCCCTATATCTCGTCCCTTTCTGTTTATAATGTCATATGCTAAACAAAATGGTCATTTGCTAACTCTCTCCCTATAGTTCTTGTCTTATTCTTTCACTCACAACATTCTCTGCCTGCTCAAAAAATTATCTAATCTTTACTTACATAAATCCTGTCTGTCCTTTATAATCTAATTCAAACTCCCTTTTCCCCTGTCTACACTAACAGCAATCTTTTCCTCTTCTGTAGTCCTATAGTATTTATTGTTGATGGAAGTCGTTCGGTACAAATATTTTACAATCTTCTGCTACTATAGTTTTTGCTAATTATTTTTAATGTGAAGATATCTTAGATTCTCAATTTGAATATGACTTTTTAAAAATTAATTAATTAATTTACTTTATTTTTGGCTGCATTGGGTCTTCGTTGCTGTGCGCGGGCTTTCTCTAGTTGCAGCGAGCGGGGGCTACTCTTCATTGCGGTGCACGGGCTTCTCATTGCCATGGCTTCTCTTGTTGCAGAGCAGGAGCTCTAGGCGCTCAGGCTCAGTAGTTGTGGCTCCCGGGCTCTAGAGTGCAGGCTCAGTAGTTGTGGCACACGGGCTTAGTTGCTCCACAGCATGTGGGATCTTCCCGAACCAGGGCTCGAACCCGTGTCCCCTGCATTGGCAGGCAGATTCTAAACCACTGTGCCACCAGGCAAGTCCTGAATATGACTTTTTTCCTTCTTGTACAGTGTCTTGTTTTGAGCCCTGTACATAATATGTATGTAAACATAATTCATTTTTAACAATGAATTGATGGGTTATTTGATCCAACATATACCTTTCTATGTAAAATTTCTGTGATCATGTCTGCAATGAAGACTTAGGTTGCCAGATTGAAGGGACAAGCTGGTAGGTAGATAATTATCATTAATACACTGATTTATCTCAGGCCTGAAATCTGAAAAATCAACTTTCACTTCCCAAAACTCTCTTTGAAACAAATGTTGAAGGTGGTTCTAAATGTTTGTGAAATTCTGGGTATGGCCATCTTATATTTTTTTCTATTTTCAGAGGAACATTTTTAAGAAGGTTTTATATGTACTGTCTCCAATTTACATAACATTTGTATCTACAGTGTTTCCTAATGCAAGGAATCCAAATAGATTTACTTGAAATTAGCTTTTCTTGGGGTTGAGAAACCAACCCACTGCTTCCAGCATAATTTGAGAAGTTTCTTAAACTTCTTTAACTTTTTCTGTGCATAACTTCTCCACACAGTCTCAGGAAAATCAGGTTCTAATAATATCTTCTTTTGGCCTCTACCAACTACAGTCAGTAGCTACATCAGCGAATCTATTGGCAAACAAACAATTAACTATTCTATTGGGAGAAGAAAAGAATCTCTTCACCTGGTTAGGAAAAGAAAAATCCTGCCGCCATTTTTCTAGATAGTCATACATTCTTCAGAAATCCTTCATCAGAGGAAAACTTTTCCCTAGGCTCGTTATGGAATCTGTTTTTCCTTCTTCATTCCATAAATAGTCCTGACTAAGTCTTCAATTGTGGATGTTTCATGAGCTAGTGTGAGCCACATTTTCCTTTCTGTCTTATTCCATCCTATTCCTTAGGCTTTAGGAGTCATTTTATCATTTGTTGATAGATCTATTTTAAAAAGCCATTTAGTGCCAGACAATCACAGTAACTTTATTGCTTAGACATCTCAAAGTCACAAAATACCTACACTTGTCCCCTTCCGTGTTTTTCCAAGCACAAGTTTGATTCATACAGGGGAACCATGCTTTATTTAGAGTTAGATTATTCTGTTGTAGCTTTAGGTGATATTGTTAAATGTTTGCTTTTCTATATGGGCATTGTAGACACTATCATTTCACTCTAGTAAACTGATGGTCAGAATTATTGTCAATCTTTTTTTAATTGTGCTAAAATGCACATAACATAAAATTTACCATTTTAACCATTTTAAATTGTACAATTCAGAGACACTTAGTGTTGTATATTGGCAATATTGTACAACCATCACACACTGCCTAATTCCAGAACATTTTCATCACCCTGAAGAGGAAGCCCCATGCCCATTAAAGTTACTTTCCTTCTCCCAACCTCTGACAACCTCTACTCTTCTTTCTATCTCTATTGATTTACCTATTCTGTATATTTCATATAAATGGAATCATACAATGTATAACCTTTTGTGTCTGGCTTCTTTCACTTTACATAATGTTTTGAAGGTTCATCTATGTTGTAGAATGTATCAATTCTTCATTCCTTTTTATGGTTGAATAATCACCAAGCTTTTAAAAACACTTTTATGTTCACAAATGTTCTTACCGTTGTGGTGAAACTCTTGTGGTGAATGATTATCCTCTTGCAGAAAAAAAAAAAATGGAACGGGTAATGAAAATTTTGTTCCCATTTGGCTATGAACAATTGAAAGACATTTTGTAATCCTTCCCACCATCCTGTGTTCTTTTTTCCTCTTGAAGAAAGTGAAAATCACAAAAGTGTCTTGCTCATTATCATCAGTAAATCATTATTAGGCATCATTGTATATGACACATTTTATGTGTTACATATAATTAAATCTCTGGTCCCTTCAGCATATATTTTAGTATCTACTATGGATTGGGAGCTATGAATGTAACACGGGGCACCCAAGACACAGTCCCTGACTCCATGGACATCACATACACAAGATAAGAATATTTAATCAGTATAAAAGCAGATATAGTGAAATCGCTGTCATCCAGAAAACTATACATCACATAGGTCAAGATAAATTCACTTGAGGCTTGAGAGAGAGTCAGAGGACATGGTATGAATAAGAATACTATAATGTCAACATTCACTTTTTAAAGGTATGAGCAGAAACACACAGATTAAGTCAGGCTAAACTAATGTGAGCCAACCCTAGAAATACACTGAATAAATTATGTACTGAGCTAAAGCCCTAGAAATACACTGAATAAGTTATGTACTGTCTTAAACTCCTTTTTACTTTGGTTTGGCAAAGGTCATAGAATTTTTTGCATACAATAAAATAACAACTAAATCCTCACTTGGCCTTCATTCCTTAGCATCAGACATACATATCCAAATAGCTATTGGACATCATCACAGAAAACACAGCATGTCCCAAACCATAGTATCATCATGCTGTCCAAATCTGATCCTCCTCTTTTTATGTCCTTAGTTCAGTGAATAGTACCACCAGACATCCGGATGTCTAGTAAATGAATCTTCCCTCTTTCTATCTCCCTCTGTCTCTCTTGCTTTCTCTTTCCTCCCTCCTCTCCCTCCTCTTTCTCTCCTTTCTCTATCCTCTCATTTCTCAACTTCAATTGGCCACTTCATTTGACCTCTTAAATACCTCTGGAGTCTATCCACTTTGCCCTACATTAGTTTAGGTTTTCATCGTTTTTTGCCTGAATTATTTTAGTAGCTTACTAACTAGACTCCCTATCCCCAGTCATAGCCCTCTCAAATCCATTCTCCACTTAACATGTTGTGTTAGATCAACCTCCATTTATTCTCCTATGCTGTTTCCTCTGCAGAACGCCTTCCTTTTACTTTACTGCCTGGAACACTCATCCTTTAAACTTCAGCTTATTATCACTTCCCATATAAAATCCTCTCCAAGCACCCCTTGGCCATCCAACTCATCTCACCACTAATATCATCAGGAAAAATCAGTCACTTCCTGTAATCTTGCCCACATAGCTTTATAATAATATTATAAAAGACCTAATATTTATAATTTTTACCACTGCAGAAAAACAGTCTGTCAATTTTTATTGGGGTGGAAAGGATCAAAGGAATTATAGTGAAGCTCCTAGAAAACAAGTTTGATTTTCGTAAGATTTGTATCCAAACATCACAAAGCCAAGAGAGGCAGTTGGCTATTCTACGATCATTCTAAAAAGGTCTCTGTAAAACTACAGATAGAGTGGTGGCAAAACCATAATAGGCCATGATGGTTTTAAGTTTTGTAGTTTACTCAGTATGCTTACTCTCACTTCACTTTGTAACCCCAGCTTTTCACCAATTGCTTCTCTCCTGAGCTGGGTTAATAAGTGACCTACAATAATCATATTTACTTGAACAAAGCTCCCTCTTGATTGACCTGATTCTGTTACTTTTGCTGACTCTGTTCATGTTCTGTTGGTAAAGGTCATGTGTAGTAATCGTCCTCTCTTTAGTTATGGCTGTGTGCTATATAGAAAGCTTTCCAAAATAACCTTTTTGTCTTGCAACTGTTCTCTCCCTTAAACAGGATTCATTTACTTTATCAGGAAGTTGAATCTTAAAACCATGAACATTTGCCTCACAGAATGCAAACAAAGAAGGCTTCAACTGATCTTTCTGTGAGAATAAATATTGTTAGCGTTAAGTATGTAATCCCTTCTTCTCCTAGCCCAGAAAAAGGAGATGAACCTAATAACTGTCCTTCCTATGGCATTCTTTCTGTAATACACAGGAAGAAAGGAATCTGAAGTGAAGAGGACAGTAGGGAAGGGGATAAAAGAGATTACGTGTGGAATTCTTCCTACATAACTCTCACCTGACATGCCCCTAGTTTGTTGCTAGTTTCTGTTTACACCCTTGAAAGGTATAAAAATGTGGTAGACCAGCATTCCTTCCTAGGAGAACTGGGGTGATGACAGATCTCCGAAGTCAGAATCACTTGATGTCTTGGCATATGCAGTAACGACTACCAGTCTTAAGCCCAGTAAATCTACTATCTAAATGGCTGTGACCTTAGTTTGTAAAAATGGAGACCATAGTACACTGGAAAAGGGTTGATAAAAGAAATTTGTTCTCAAACTCTTTATTCATTCGTTATGTGCTCTATTAGTTTCCTGAGCCTGTCATAACAAATTACCATAGACCAGGTGGCTTAAAACAACAGAAATTTATTCTCTCACGGTTGTGGAGGCCAGAAATCCAAAAGCAAGATATCAGCAGGGCTGTGCTCCCACCGTAGGCTCTAGGGAGAATCCTTTCTTGCTTCTTCCAGCTTCTGGTGGCTAACAACCTCCCTTGTGGCTGCATCACTCCTTTAGGGCCCACATGGATAATCCAAGATAATCTCCTTCTAAGATCCTTAATTTAATGATATTTGCAAAGAGCCTTTTCTCCAAATAAGATCACATTCACAGTTTCTGAGGATTAGGGCATAGACATCTTTTGATGGGCCACCATTCAACCTATATGGGAAAAAAAAAAACAAAACACTACACTCTTTCTCAGTCATCATTATATCCAGTGGCTATTATGTTCTATACTGTTTCCAAGAGAGACGCATAATCTCTATGATATTTAAATTGAATTTTGCAACATTTTGCTACCACTTTAAGTGATACTACTCTATTCTCTAAGTCACATGTCTTTATTTATTCTAATAATATAACCTTTTTTATTCATAGGGTCACATGGGTATACCAGGACCAAGAGGTGCCACTGGACAACAAGGGCCCCCAGTATGTTTTGAAAGCATTCTTTGTAATTCTGGCATTTAAAAACATTAATGTTAACATATCTTATTTGGTGTCTGCTTTATATGTGATTTCTGTTTTGGCTCCTATTAAAGGGTGAGCCAGGTGACCGGGGTGAACAAGGACTAAAAGGAGAGAGAGGATCTGAAGTAAGTTGAAATCATTTAAGACAATTTGTAACTTATTGCTGGCTTGAGAAAACAAGGGCACAAGGAGTTGCTGTTCATTGTAACTTAAATGATCATTCATTCTTTCAGAGCAAGAATCACCACAGGCCTCTAAACAGGGTGTTTGTCAGTAATTGTGCTAAAACATCATTATTGATTAATTCGTGTGTTTCGACTGCCATCCAAAGTTCCCTTCACCAGCAGACTACTCTGGCTTTGAGAAAATTGCCTAGAGTTGTCCCAGACTAATTGTCCTTCCTTAGGGTTTCAGGCAGAAATATCAACTAGCCTTAAAACCAGCACTGCAGAGCAAAATTTTAGCAGTCATACCTATTTAGTTGCTGTAGTAAGGTAGGGGTAGAAATAGTTTAACTATATGACACAGACTCACAATTGGTTTAAAAGATTTGTTTTCCATAACACAAGTCAATTATTTGTTATCAGGCGAACTAAAAATCTGTTGAATTTAGCCACCTCTTTCCCTATATACCAATAAACGTTGCCTCAATCTTATGTAACAACTGGATTTGTAATTTGTACCATCACTTCATTGCTGCCCTACTTTTCATGGCATTCTGACTTTACCTGCTACTGATTTAAAATTAAATTCTTTAGAAAATGTACTGTATTTTAATAATAAATTAGGTGAGGATGGATAAAAAGTCGTGAATTTGAGACCATGTTTCTCCTAATTTGTTAAGCGGCCTTCACCCATACTTGTGTTTCCCATTTGTGGGAGTTAGTAATACAATTGAGTTGAGTCGGATATTACATAGGTTTTCATTCACACAAAAGCCATTTTAAATAGTCTTGGCAACTACCTAGTAACTTACTGTCAGGCTCCTTAATAAATAAGACTAATAAATAAAAATATCCCATTGGGACTTACCTGGTGGCACAGTGGTTAAAAATCCACCTGCCAATGCAGGGGACAGGGGTTCGAGCCCTGTTCCGGGAGCAGCTAAGCCTGTGAGCCACAACTACTGAGCCCGTGTGCCACAACTACTGAAGCCCGTGTGCCCTAGAGCCTGTGCTCCACAAGAGAAGCCACCGCAGTGAGAAACCCGCACACTGCTACGAAGAGTAACCCCCGCTCTCCACAACTAGAGAAAGCCTGTGCACAGCAACAAAGACCCAATGCAGCCAAAAATAAATAAATAAATTTATTTAAAAAAAAAATCCCATTGAAGGCAAGCCTTAATTTTAAAAAGAAATTCAAAGAAAGTATACAGTTGTCTCATTCGCTTAGAATTTTTAATACCCAAATTGGAAAAAGTAGTGGAAAAAGCCACGAACCTAGAACACTACTACTACTTTCATGTGACTTCCTTATACTTGCATTAAGTGCCTAAGGATGCAAATGCTCTCCCAAGGTTTGATCCTAAAATTTCTAATCCTTTACAATTAGTACTTTCATATTCTCAATGTTTTCTTTTTCCTTTTTTGATGTATCTCAGGAAGAAGAAATTTTTTTTTATGTTTCTTAGTATCTGTTAAAATTATGCCAACGAAAATAAAATATTCTTACTGGACAACTGCAGCTCCAGCCTATATGGTCAGCTCTTCCTGGGTATTGGAGCTGAAAGGTCTTGAGGAGCCATGGTTTAAATTCTGTATAATCCACGAGAATTAGTTCTTTTCCCACTTTGGGCAATGCTGGTGTACAGTCCGAGGTTACATTAAAAAGCCTCTTTGAATTTCAGATAGTAATGATTGCTACAAGAAAAATCACTGACTATGTGTTACTCACTAGGGACACTTTGAATGGCCAGGTGGATCCTACGGAATTGCCCTCATCTTGTTTTTGCAAAGCTTTAAATTTGTTTTTTAGATTTGGAAATGCCCTTTAAAATCGTTTGGACAACCCTCTCATTTTTCAGACGAAGAAATTTAGGTCCCAGAGGGATTATGAGTTACCTAAGATCACAGAACTAGTTAGCAACAGAACCAACACTAGAAACTTTATTTCCTGACTCCCATTATTATACAAAAGCCTTCTATTACTTTGAAGTCTTTTATAAATTAAGTTAAATATTAATTTTACTTAACCAGCTAATTCATTAATTGGTCTCTCAGACATGAAACTATGGAAACTCTAAAGAAAAAGTTGGAGCAAGTCAAGTTAAAACCAGTTGCAAACCACTACATTTTTTTAGAGACTTTTATAATGCAAATGTAGTGAACTGTCCCATAATGGCTTTCAAATACAGAGACTCAAGCCAAAATCTTACTTTCCTCCCAAAGCAAAATTTCAGATTTTAGTGAATTTAAATTTCTTGGTTAAAAAAAAAAAAAAAGACTTAACTCTCTAAATCTGTGTTTGTACTTTAAAGCTACCCTCTCTAACAAAGTTAGAACTAACAAAGTATTGTGATGACTGTCCTTCAGCTTCATTTGAATAAAAAACAAATGAGTGTTTGGACTATAATGGCACTTAAAATTTTCTGTTATCTAAAGAATTAGATTACCTTCTCTTGTAGTCTATGAAGTGGTACAATCCCAATGAATGGAATTCGTTGTTTTAAATGGATCTGATTTCAAGTGGGCTGTTCTATTTTTTCAAAGCTAGCCAGACAAAAGAGAAAGCACAATTTTACATATACTCTAAAGAATAAATATGAAATTCATTCGCCTTTCCTATTATGAGAACAGGAAGTCTGTTGACTTATGAGGTACTTATATTTACATAAAATAATATGAGTAAGTTAATTTTGAAAATAGCATAGAATGCTTCTAGCTTTATTATATTTGAACTCTGGGCATTGGTGGAAGAGTGACTTTTTTTTCCTTTTTATGATACCAACTCAATTAATCATCTACAAACACCTTAGATGACAACATACTTTCTTTGTCTTTGGCCCAATCTTTAATTTCCTACTGAACAGACCATCTCTGTGTAGGATTAATATTGAGTAATGTTTGGCTCTTAATTTAGTTACAACACTACCCAGCAATTCCAACTGCAAGATTTTTTTTAAGGCACAAATTCAAAAAAATACCAATCTTCTACACTTTGTTGATCTTTATGTATTTTAAACCTCCATTGCAAGTCTGTCGTTTCTCTAACTAGCCTACTTCCTTTTAGTTATGGTGACAATAATTGTCATAAGGAAATCTTTCCTGAATTGACATCTAAAAACAGCAGAGACTGTTTTGTTATTTACTCTACGCTTTTTGTATTTAATAAGGAGATTTTGTCACAATTGTACCATTACAAATAGCAAAATATACATTAAAAATAATTTTCATAGTCATAATTTTCCTTTAGTGTTATTCTGTTGGAAGCTGCTTCCTGATGCCCATCCGAGTATTAATAACATTCTAGTTTTCACAATGATAGACCCATGTATCTAGGTTTTAGAGCAGTATTTAACTGTTCTGAAATAATCCCAACATAATGGTCACCCTAAAATGTAACTGATTTGTGATATGAGACTCTTTTTGTTTTTATTTTGTATTTGAATGTTTGGAATAAAACATGCACATACATGTATAGCATATCTGAACCTTAAGCCATAAACTCAAGTATACAAAAAGTATAATTTTGTTTATGTTCTTTGTAATGGAACTTAACTTCTGTCCTGAGTACCCATCCTGCCTGGTGGTAGAAACCTAATTGATAGAAATCTAGTCAATTGATTGCCTTTAACTCCGTCCACTCAAATATCCTGCATTTGATTTAGAGTTTTTCCCATTTATCCTCTTTTCAAGTCTGCTGTTACATTCTGGGTGGCAATGTTAGGGAAGGGGAATAGGAAGTGAGATTGATCTTTAGCCATCATCTGTTCATACTAGCATCCACTGAAATGTACGTCATCCCTTTTGGCCCCCATCTGCCATCATCCCACCATGTTGGCATCTACCTTGGCCCTCCGGACAAAAGTTCTTTGATCCCTGTTGGCTTGTACAGCTATTTTCTCAACTCAGGTGCAAGATCTCCTTAGATAAGACTCTAAGGGCCATATGCTTCTGTTCTTGGCCACATGGAAATAACATTCTACTGCTCCCCATACCATGCCAGGTGCTTGAGGGACTCAGACTTCCTCAGGCCCCCTGGCCTAGACATCTCATGCAGAAATTTCAACTCTATTGCTGCACTCAGTGCAACTTAGCGTTCATCTCAGTGAGGCCTTTAGTCTCTCTAGCCATCATCTCTCTAGCCCAAATCCCCACACTTATCTGCAGGTATTATTGTTTTGTTTTGTTTAGTTTATTAAGTTTTATTCAAATATAGTTGCTTTAAAATGTTGTGTTAGTTTCTTGCTGTACCACAAAGTGAATCAGGCATACGTATACATATATCCACTCTTTTTTAGACTCACTTCCCATTTAGGTCACCACAGAGCATTGAGTAGAGTTCCCTGTGCTATACAGTAGGTTCTCATTAGTTATCTATTTTATACATAGTAGTGTATATAAGTCAGTCCCAACCTCCCAATTCATCCCAACCCCCCTCCTTCCGCCCTTGGTAACCGTAAGTTTGTTCTCTACATCTGTGACTCTATTTCTGCTTTGCAGATAAGCTCATCTCTACCATTTTTCTAGACTCCACATATAAGCAATATTATATGATACTTGTTTTTCTCTTTCTGACTTACTTCACTCTGTATGACAGTCTCTAGGTCCATCCATGTCTCTGCAGATGTCACTATTTTGTTCCTTTTTATGGCGGAGTAATATTCCATTGTATATATGTACCGTTTCTTCTTTATACATTCCTCTGTCGATGGACATTTAGGTTGCTACCATATCCTGGCTATTGTAACTAGTGCTGCAATGAACATCATGGTGCATGCATCCTTTCGAATTACAGTTTTCTCCAGATATATGCCTAGGAGTGGATTGCTGGGTCATATGGTAGCTCTATTTTTAGTTTTTTAAGGAACCTCCAAACTGTTCTCCATAGTGGCTGTACCAATTTACATTCCCACCAACAGTGTAGGAGCGTTCCCTTTTTTCCACACCCTCTCCAGCATTTATTGTTTGTAGAATTTTTGATGATGGCCATTCTGACTAGTATGAGGTTATACCTCATTGTAGTTTTGGTTTGCATTTCTCTAATAATTAGTGATGTTGAGCATCTTTTCATGTGTTTGTTGGCCATTTGTATGTCTTCTTTGGAGGAATGTCTGTTTAGGCCTTCCACCCATTTTTTGATTGGGTTGTTTGTTTTTTTAATATTGAGCTGCATGAGCTGCTTATATATTTCAGAGATTAATCCCTTGTCAGTTGCTTTGTTTGCAAATATTTTCTCCCATTCTGAGGGTTGTCTTTTCATTTTATTTATGGTTTCCTTTGCTGTACAAAAGGTTTTAAGTTTAATTAGGTTCCATTTGTTTATTTTTGTTTTCTTTTTCATTACTTTAGGCAGTGGGTTGAAAAAGATCTTGCTGTGATTTATGTCACAGTGTTCTGTCTATATTTTCCTCTAAGAGTTTTATAGTATCTGGCCTTACATTTAGGTCTTTAATCCATTTTGGGTTTATTTTGTGTATGGTGTTAGGGAGTGTTCTAATTTCATTCTTTTACATGTGGCTGTCCAATTTTCTCAGCACCACTTATTGAACAGACTGTCTTTTCTCCATTGTATATTCTTGCCTCCTTTGTCATAGATTAGGTAGCCATAGGTGCTTGGGTTTATCTCTGGACTTTCTACCCTGTTCCACTGATCTATATTTCTGTTTTTGTGGCAGTACCATACTGTTTTGATTACTGTAGCTTTGTAGTATAGTCTGAAGTCAGGGAGTCTGATTCCTCCAGCTCTGTTCTTCTTTCTCAAGATGGCTTTCATTATTCGGGGTCTTTTGTGTTTCCATACAAAGTGTAAAATGTTTTGTTCTAGTTCTGTGAAAAATGCCATTGGTAATTGGGTAGGGGTTGCACTGAATCTGTAGATTGTTTTGGGTGTATAGTCATTTTCACAATATTGATTCTTGCAATCCAGGAACATGGTATATCTCTCCATCTGTTCGTGTCATCTTTGATTTTTTTCATCAGTATCATATACTTTTCTCAGTACAGGTCTTTTGCCTCCTTAGGTAGGTTTATCCCTAGGTATTTTATTCTTTTTGATGTGATGGTAAATGGGATTATTTCCTTAGTCTCTCTTTCTGATCTTTCATTGTTAGTGTATAGGAATGCAAGAGATTTCTTTGTGTCAATTTTGTATCCTCTGCAGGTATTATTGTTTCTACCCACCCCAGGACTTGACGGCAGATTGGTGTCAAGGTCTCTTCTCATAGATACCCATCAGTGGCTTAACAGTTTTCCTTCTCTTTTTACCTTTATCCAACTTGAAGATTTTTTATATCCCCTTAGGTAGGAAAAACTTTCTCTTACATTATTATAATTCTTCTAAATATGTTCTTTATGATATAAATTTTATGACTTGAATCCTTTATTACCTTGTTTTTTTATGTTCAATGGACTTTTAATATTTAAAAATCAGGCTTTTGTATTTAAAAATATATTCTTTTCAAACTATTCCCCCACTGTGCGTTTCAGAGGACTGTTTTGAAATTCTTAAGCTAAAAAAGTCTATTTTGAAAATCAAAAGTTTAGAACAAATCTCTTGCTTTACATAAAAAGAAATACTGTGAAAGAAAACACATGCCAGTTAACATATTTGAATATTATCACAATTCATGTACTGTTTAATTAGTGCTATTCAAGACAACTGAAATCAGAATTGTTTTCAATATTTAAAACAGTCTTTATTTGTCTATTTTACTTCTTTATTGTATTCTAAAAGATACATCTATTATAGGAATCATATGTTCCAGAAATTGTATTTACTTCAACTAAACCCAGTTCACCAACTATCCCCTTTTCTGGTTTCCTTACCCTTAGGAAGAATTTACATTAGTGACTTTTTAAAGCAAGTAAAAGAGTTTTTGAACTTGGAGGTAGAACCCTTGATCCATGTAGCTCCCTATCATCGAATTCTAACAAAATTGGATTTTTATCTCTTACAGAAAATGCCCTTTTTCTCTCTGATTATATACGCTATTTCTTCTTAAAACATTTAAGCTCATTTTCAGAAGATGTAACATCTTCTGAAATTGTTTATTTTGTCATTGTTGTCAAATTGAATCTTTAGTACAACTGTGTTCAGATTTGAATAACTTAACATCTCATTTTGGTGGAATTATCCTGTTTCTGAGAACTTTTGATGATTTCTGAGAAATGTTTCTGGTAATGGCAATATGCTTCTTTTTCTTATTTGTGAACTAGGTCACTCTTTAACACCTTTTTCTTCTTAAAATAATTTTAGGATATCATCAGAATAATGGCATGATTTGCAAGGGCAAATTTCTAACTATCCTGGTAGACCATTACTGCTGAATCAATCATGATTTAAAATATCTCACACATGGAAAAACAAGCAATTATGTGGGAAATAAAGATCTTTTCTTTGATTTACAAGTATGTTCTTCTCTGTGCTTCCAGATAAGCACATTTTAGGTTATCGGTTTATGTCCCTCACTACATTGTAAGTGCCTTGTGAACAAGAGTTTTGATTTTGCATCTCCAGCACATAACAGAATTCCTGATACCTAATAGTCAAGAAATGTTTACTGAATTAATTAAATAAGTACTTAACCACTTTCAGTAGGGAGACAAAGGCCTTGCCTGAAGTGGGGACTTTTATTTAAATAATCTATTCAGTTCCTTTTTAGAACTATAATTTAAATTCTTAAATCATAGAATTTGGAGCCAGGTGGAAATTCATAGATTATATAGTCAAATTCTTTCATTTACAGATGAAGAAAATGACTCTCAGGAAAGTTAAATGGCAATCCCAATGATAAACAGCTAGTTAGTGGCAGGACTTGCTGTAGCCTTCAGGTCTCAGAGTTCTTTTCTATGCCTTCAGTTTAATTAACTTTATAGCAATGAGTTGACAACTGTGCTTCACATTTTTAGGGTCCTAAGGGGAAAAAAAGAGCTCCTGGCCCTTCTGGGAAACCTGGGATTCCTGTAAGTAACAGGCCTTTTTCATCTTTATTGTTTTTCTAAATAGAACTTTAGCAAGCAGAAAAGTTTGGGGCCAATTATGACGTGTTGGATAAATCAGATTGTCTTCAAAAAAATGTTTAAACCCATGCCGGAACACAGAGGGAACAAAATATGACCATTAGCTCAAAACCAAGCTTGGTGTTGAAACGGAAGTCACTGCAACTGAAGGTTGTTATTTTCCAGCGCAGGGAGATCTCTCTGTGGATTTGTGCTACTATTCTTTGATGGTGAACCACTAAAAAACAGGCAACTTGCAGTCATGACTAAATGAATGGTGACAGAGGTCAGAGATTTTCCAGCATAATTGAAAAGACATGAGCTGGATTTTAATTGAAGAACTCGGCCTCTCATTTTCCTGGGAAATAGAACAGAAAGTCTTAGAAAAAAGCTTTAACTCTTTTCATCACAGAACAAAGATTAATTTTACCTTAGCCATCCGTTTCCTCTTTGGCCAAGCAAATATGTGTAGACTAGCTTATTAGCAAAGACTTCCTGCTGGTCTCCCCTAGCCAACAGCCTGCTTTGGGTGGCCTGTGTTGTGTTGGTTCAAAAAAAGTAAAGAAAAGTGAACATAAATTATGAGCACATTGAGATCAGAGATTCCCTACAGATTAAATCCAGTTGCCCAAGAGTACAAACAAAATGTTCAGACCTTTACTCAGTCATATAATTATCTAATTCAAAGTGGCAACTAAAAGAGCCGTAATTTATTTCTTGGGAAAATAATACAATACAGAGTTTTAGAGATGGTGAGTGTCAGCCTATATCCTAAACTGACAGGTGCACATAGCTGATCTTTTCTCCACAGCTGGATAGAGCATGGGCTGGTACAATGAGAAATACCAGGAAATTACAGTAAAGTGGAAAAGGTTACACAATAAATTGCTGATTAGCTTGGCATTTCAGTTTAGGGAACAGTTACCTGATCTGTTGTATCCAAATAGTAAATTATTAAGGAATCCAGGAAACAGGAAAAATTTTCCTGGGACAGGGTTTTAAGAATGTAACCTCCCACCCCCCAATAAGTATAAAAGTGTTTGTCATTTAAACATCTGTACAGCATCTCTCTATAATCCAAATAATTTTTAATTACCAAGGGACTTCCAGGCCTACCTGGGCCAAAAGGCATGCAAGGATACCCTGGAGCAGAAGGCATTTCAGGAAACCCTGGTAAAGTTGGGTTACCAGGAAAACAGGGACTTCCTGTGAGTAGATTGAATATTCTTTGCTCTTTATTTCTTATGCATAAGTGTCTCTTTACTAAAACCATAGATACTTTGGCTGTCTTTCTTAACTTTGACATTGGTTCATATTGTGTTTATGATTTCCAGGGAATGTCAATGAGTACATGTTGGATGTTTTATACCTAATAACCCATATTATTAATAATTTATATTATTTTTACACATATAAAAGCTGGTACATAGGAACAATAAAGAAGTAAAACTTTAAGGGGGCTTCCCTGGTGGCGCAGTGGTGGAGAGTCCGCCTGCCGATGCAGGGGACGTGGGATCGTGCCCTGGTCCGGGAGGGTCCCGCATGCCACGGAGCGGCTGGGCCCGTGAGCCATGGCCGCTGAGCCTGCGCATCCGGAGCCTGTGCTCTGCAACGGGAGAGGCCACAACAGTGAAAGGCCCGCGTACCGCAAAAAAAAAAAAGAAAAAAGAAAAAAAAAAACAACTTTAAGGGCTACACAACCTGTGTTTTGAGTTCATCAAATGTCTTAAGCCACCTTTGGAACATTTCAGGCTTGGCAATGACTCAAGGTAAGTTCTGCCAAAATCATTTTCCCTTTACTTTTATAGCCTCACTATTTTACAGAAATTGTGTGAACATTTTCTCTATGTTCATCTAGTGGTGATGCAATGCGCAGTGATGTAGATTATTATTTTTATGCAGATTTCTATCTTATTTATTTGATCAGAAATTTTAAAATGATATTTTTGTCTTCATTTAGCCATTTTCCCTCTTTCCTTCCTAAGGTCATCATAATCCAGATATTTTTTGTTATCTCATGTTGTGTTTCCATTTGAAATACAAGAATAATTAATCGCATATTTCAGTAATCCAGTAAAATTTATCCTTTGACATTTCCACTATTTTTGGATATGATTATCTATTGACCTGTTTTTCTTTTCTTAAATGAATCAATCCTAGTTGTTTATTCACATGTAGCATGGGACTGTAGCAAAGCTCAAGCCCAAATTAATATTATTCTTTCACTATGATGAATTATCTCATTTGTTTAAAAATAAGTATCAAATTATGACCCAGCCAATTTAATTATTTCAGAAATAAATATCTGGCCATATTCTATTTGGAAAGGTGAATATTTTTAAGGAGGCTTAGTATGGTTTCTATTTGCTTTGGGGACAGTATATCTGAACATCAGAGCATCAGGGTGTAAGCCCTAGAGAAATTTGACAGCCAGGCTGATATTTTGATTAAAATATATGTTTTCTAAACTTCTGCCATTAACATCAGTCTGGTTAAAAGAGGACTTCCATTTGAGATCCCAGTCTTAAAGGGAGCTCGCACCCTGAACCTTCATGTAGGTGCTGCACTCTAGGCTCACCATATAAGAGTCTTAAAATGAGGTTGTGGAGTTTTAAAAATACAACAGTAAAACACTTTGAATTGGTCTGAGAGTCTGTACTTAAGTTTTACTGGGAAATGTTAGAGTGAATCTTACTGCTTTGAGTAAGATTTTGAGAGATGAAACAAGGAAAACCACATTTCAAGATATGTCATATTTCTTGCTGTGAACACAGGTTTAGTCATGGAGGTGGTATGTATGTGGATGTGTCCAGTAGTCGATAAGGCTAGAAACTGAATTGTAAATACTAATAACAGCAAATAGATTTGTTTAATTACTGGGAAGAGGGATTCATTTGTTTTCTGACTAAAATAATACTAATCCAGGTACTTATTCCAAATATGGATAATACAAATCAGGATCCTATATATATACATGTTTAATAAGAATTTCAGACATTTAGCATATAAGATATTCATCAGACACTAGTGACAGGTCAAAGTCATCCACATTTTTTACACCAAGTCACTTAATACTTCATTGTGGCAAACAACTTCTTTCTGGCAGTATGTGACACCTGAAGGTCTTCCTGGAAAGGACTGAAAATTGGAAAATAAAAGGAAAACATTGATTCAGACTAAAGAAATATGAACCATTTTCTCTTACATAAAAACAGCAATGTGGCAAGTGATTGTTATCTGCTGCTAGTTCCAGAAAGAAAACAGACATTTTCTAACAACTCTACATCCTTCTTTAATGGGGTAATACTTAAAGGACAGTAATATAATGGCTAAGAGAAAGCCAATACAGAAAATGGTAGATGCAAATAAGATACTGATTTCATTTTAATTCTGTCTAAGTTGCATTCTAGAATCTGCCACACGGTTTTGATTGGCTGTGTGGGTGAAGGCTCATGCATAAAACCAAATCACTGGTTCCACATAGAATAAAAAAGAATGAAGAGGACTTAAAGCCAGATGCTGAAGCCATTTGCACACTCAGGGCTATTCCAAGACCCAGTTAGAACTCTGGGTTATATCAAAAGGGCTCTGTGGTTGCAAACAACCAAACATGGCTATGTGGATTGCCTATGTATACAGATTGCCCCAAGTTCTGCCCACTGGGAGGAGTCTCCTTCACTGATATCTTTCAGGCTTAAATGCAGCAGCAATCCACTTCTAGCAGATGTTGACATTCAAGGCAGATCTATCCATAAATCAGGCCTGAACTTTTTTCTCCTCTACTAACTGGTAAGGGGAATTCTCTAGGAAGGCTGAAGGAGCAGTGGTAAAGCAGTAGAACAAGTATCATGGAAGTCTCAGTTGCTTGCTTGCATATTTTGTTTGTGATTTCTGGACCTGTTAGGACCCAGTCTCGATATACACCATTTCCATTTAGGAGTGAACGCTGCTGTGCCCAGCCAATTTTATGATTTAGTGGATCAAATATCACTCAGATCATAATGGTCAGTTCAGGACACATAGTCATTTGATGTCTCAGGGTCGGTTATTCAGCTTCAACCACAGCAAGCCCAGAACTGCTTTCCAAATGGGAAATTACATTTGACAAAGAAGGCATTGCTTATGTCCAAATCCTTATGGGTATAAGCTGTGATTCTCTTGTGGGGGTTATCAAAGGGTCCATATAGCATCTCTACCAGCCACAGACCCTTCTGATATTATTGGATCTGCTTAGTCATAGCAAGGTAGCTTACACAGCATCCTGAATCTGCTGCCGAGCATTTTCGTCGGGGGCCACCCAAAACTAGCAAGCTGGCAAAGAACTGGACTTTCTCCAGAGAAGATACATGAGTGACCAATAATCACATGGAAAGGTGCCCAGCATCACTAATCATTAGGAAAATGCAAATCAAAACCACAATTAGATACCACTTTTACAACCGCTAGGGTGGCTATCATCCAAAAAAATTAAAAATTGAAAGAGAGACAGAAAATTACAAGTGTTGGTAAGTGTGTGAAGAAACTGGCACCCTGTGTATTGCTAATGGGAATGTAAGATGATGCAGCCGCTGTGGAAAACAGTATGACAGGTCTTGAAAAATTAAATACAGAATTACCTTATGATCCAGCAACTTGCCTCCTGGCGAGTTATATCCAAAAGAAATGAAAGCAGAAACTTGAACAAAAATTTTCCAAATGTTCATAACAACATCATTCACAGTAACCAGTAGGTGGAAACAACCCACGTGGCTGTCAGCAGTGAAACAGATAAACCAAATGTGGTATATACATACAGTGGAATATTATTCAGTCTTAAAAAGGAAGGAAATTCTGACACACGTTACCACATGGATAAACCTTGGAGACATGCTAAGTGAACTAAGCCAGACACAAAAGTACAAATAGTATATGATTCTACTTATATGAGGTACCTAGAGTGGTCAAATGCATAGACAGAAAATAGAATGGAGGTTGCCAGAGACTGGGAGGAGGAGGATTTGGAGAAGTTATTGTTTAATGGGTACAGAGTTTCAGTTTGGAACATAAAAATTTCTGGGGCTTCCCTGGTGGCGCAGTGGTTGGGAGTCCGCCTGCCGATGCAGGGGACGCGGGTTCGTGCCCTGGTCCGGGAAGATCTCACATGCCGTGGAGCGGCTGGGCCCGTGAGCTATGACCGCTGAGCCTGCGCGTCCGGAGCCTGTGCTCCGCAATGGGAGAGGCCGCAACAGTGAGAGGCCCGTGTACTGCAAAAAAAAAAAAAAAAAAAAATTTCTGGAGATGGATGGTGGTGATGGTGGCACAACAATGTGAATGTACTTAATGCCACTGAACTATACATCTAAAAATGGTTAAAATGGTAAGTTTATGTTATATATATTTGACTGCAATAAAAACCTAGCAACTTTACAGGCTACCCAGTAAGTGGGTAAATGGGTTGTAGCAGCATACCCAAAGGTGGTATAGATTGACTCCAAAGTCCAGAGAGGCTCACCAAGCATTGTGCCTCTTTTATTGTGATGAGCAATGCAAAGTGCAACAACTTGTCTCTACTTTAGAGAGGATATCCTGATATACCCCCAAACCACTACCCCTAGGAACTTCTTCCATTTAGCAGTCCCATGAACTTTTTTTTTTTTTTTAACATCTTTATTGGAGTATAATTGCTTTACAATGGTATGTTAGTTTCAGCTTCACAACAAAATGAATCAGTTATATATATACATATATTCCCATATCTCTTCCCGCTTGCGTCTCCCTCCCTCCCACCCTCCCTATCCCACCCCTCCAGGCGGTCACAAAGCACCGAGCTGATCTCCCTGTGCTATGCGGCTGCTTCCCACTAGCTATCCCATGAACTTTTTAATCCTATCCTCTGGTGTATCTTTAGGGTGCTTGTTCTCTTCCACTCTCCAGGTCCAGTTAGCATAGTGGCCTCAGTTTAATGGACCTGCCTGATATTTTGTGAGATGTCAAGACTATAAAGATATCACTCTGGTCTATTTTATGACAGAGAGGAGAATTGAGCTGACACAGCACTGAGATAAGGCATTGAAGTGATACAGCTCTTTCTGCCTTGTGAAGGCAAGCAAACTGCCTCTGATCATCTTCACTGATAGGAATGTTAGTAGGAAGTATTTTTACTAGGTCAGTAACTGCTGTTGCTAATTGCTGTACTGTTTAGTAAAGACACCATATCAGAAACTGCAGCTGTGATTGGCATCAACACACAATTGAGTTTGTAAGTTTAAGTCTTGGAGTTATCTGGTGTGTGCACCGAACAGATGAGTAAAATGGATATGGGATATGGTAGGATCACTGCTTTTGCATCTTTCAGGTCTTTGGGCCGTAGTATATACAATTTTCCACAGGGATGTGGTGGTTAATATGAACAGTTTTCTACAGGGGTGTGGTGTTACCTTAGGTATACATTTGTGGCGAAGGGGGCAGGAAGAGATAGTTGCAGGGGCTTCCACATGTCTCTTCCCTTCCTACCACAGTAGCATTTACTTTATAAGTGAGGGATTGTTACTATTCTCTGAGATTGGAGAAAAAACAAAAACTGGGCTCACAGTCCTACTGGACCCACTTGGGAAAAAAAATTGAGCCAAATCTGCATTTATCACTATTTATCCCTTGGCCTTCATCAACTTACACTCTGATCAGAGTGCCGTGATGATATTTTGGATTTCCAGGGTTTATTATCAGTTCAAATTCAATATCTAACAGCTCCCAGAAAGGCTGAGAGTTTCTGTTTCCCCAGTGTTCAGTCACCTGGTAAATGACCACATGTCCCTCTGCAGAAGGCTTAGGGCAGAAGTCACTGTGTACACCTATGACCACATTGCAGGGTTCTTCCTCAAAGAGAAGCTGCCTCCCCCTCAGTCAAGGGATTCTGATGTAGGAACTGGCTTGAGTCTGGGAACTGAGCGAGAGGCCATGAATCCCAAGTACAGTGACTTTAATTAGGATTATACCCATCAGACCTAGAATTTTTCTACCTATACATCAATATATTAGCATATGGTACATGTAATTCCTATGGCTCTTTGATCAACTCACCATCAGCACAGATCTCTGCAGGTCAAAACATCTAGTCAAAACATCTTATGACTTAGTGTGATAATTGCTTCTACCTTTTCTCTGATAGTAAAGCACTGTCACCTAGAATCTACCACTCAGAGTCCAATATCCCTATTTAAATAAGGGAACTTTATCCTTATGACATTTCTTAACACCTTGGTAAGGAGTGTTCTTTGATCCCTTTCAGGGGCCATGGTTAGAGGGTGGTTGATCAGATTGCACGTGATAACTCTGTCTCCACACTTCTATCTTCCTGAGCACTTGAACCCCTTCCTACGCAGTATTCTAGGGGAGTTATAGCGTTCAACCGCATTAACTGTAGGCCGTAGTTGAGTCAAGGCTTCAAATTGCCAATCCATCAGACTATTAATGGTGCTCCCAGATGCTTGAGCAGGTGGCTATCTCCACAAGCAAGGAAGACTAAGAGGGAGTTGAGCTTCACAGTTCTTAGTCTTGCCCATATCTGCTCAAATATCCCCATCCCTTGTCTTGGAGTTCTACTCTTTCTCCACCCAGTGCCCTTATTTAGCATAAGATGTCTGGTTAGTTGAAGATGTATTTGTATACACATTCTGCAAATCTTACAGTAGTTTGGGTCCTCAGCCACATCTGCCTTGGACTATAGGAGATGAAAGACTCCTTCAAGCTGCCGTGGGGATTTTCTGATTTTTCATTATGTTCTAAGTTGAGCATGCAAGACCTTTATTTTGTCCCTTTCTCTGTATTCTCTCTAGATCACTCAAGAGACTGCCCTCTGATCACGCAGTCTTTATAGTCACTATGTTCACCATAGTGAATACATGCCAAGGCCACATGATCTTCTGACACTTTGCCCTCCAGCAGCACTTAATCTAATGTCATGGCCAGTGCTAATTTGAATAATCATGATGCCACTGCATCCCACAGATTAGTAGTGTCTGTTTATCCACAACAAGGAAGTTATCTGAGCATTCCTTGATTATGAGCAAACCAATCTCAGAATCCCATTTGTGGGGTTAGTTTCCTGACTTCACTCTTATTACCAATTACATATCACAGTCTAGCTAAAAACTGTGGGGCAACTGAGGAAGGTTTAATAAAGGGACTACTTACAAAAATGTGAGCAGGGCTAAGGAAAACCCAGAAGAGATGCTGAAGCACCTGAGCGATAGCAACAATGGCGCATCATTACAACCCATAGGCCTGAAGAGACAAAGGAAAGGGGAACAAAATTATAGAGAAAGTAGTTATTGCCATAGGATAGAGCCATTTAGCAGGAGTTGAGACCTTCAATAGAAGGATTCAGCCAATCCACTGCAACTCAGCAAAGGGAGAGCCAGGGGAATAAGTATTTCAGTCTCCTCCTGTCTTCCAGTCCCCTAACAGTACACCCTGTTAGCCAAACTCAACCAAGTAAGAGTGATAATAGGAACAATCTGCCCTGGCAGGGAGGCCTATTTTATCACTGTCATGGTTTAGAATTGCTAGTCTGTGATGGTGAAAACAAAAGCAATTTTAAAGATTATTTTAAAAATTCACTACCTTATACATATTTGTGTATATATGTCAGTCCCAATCTCCCAGTTCATCCTAATGAGAACCTGCTGTATAGCACAGGGAACTCTACTCAGTGCTCTCTGGTGACCTAAAGTGAAGGAAATCCAAAAAAAGAGGGGATAGGGCTTCCCTGGTGGCGCAGTGGTTGAGAGTCCGCCTGCCGATGCAGGGGACACGGGTTTGTGCCCCGGTCTGGGAAGATCCCACATGCCGCTGGGCCCGTGAGCCATGGCCGCTGAGCCTGCGTGTCCAGAGCCTGTGCTCCGCAACGGGAGAGGCCACAGCAGTGAGAGGCCCGCGTACCACAAAAAATAAAAAAATTTAAAAAAAGAGGGGATATATGTATACATATGGCTGATTCACTTTGCTGTACAGCAGAAACTGACACAACATTGTAAAGCAACTATACCCCAATTAAAAAAAAATACCACACACCCCCCAAAAAAATTCACTACCAACAATGCATTCCCTTACTGCCTTCACCAAGGGGGGGCTCCCTCCCATCCACGTGCCTTTGGTATGTCACTCACCAGTAAGGGAACCTGCTGGGTCACAGATCAGGCTGGAAAAGGGCAGATCTCAAAAGGCAAACAGAAAATATCCAGGCAACACTATTTAAGTTCTCTCTATACATGGTGTACATCAGCAATCTGTTCCCTGTGTCAAAAAACTACACCTGGTAAACCAAATCAGCCTACTTTCCTATGGCCAGTGAGCTAAATGGTTTTTACATTTTTAATGGTAGAAAAAAATAAAAAGAATATTGTATTGTGGCACATGAAAATTACATGAAATTCAGATTTCAGTATTCATAAATTTATTGGCACACAGCCACGGTCATTTGTTTACAGATAGCTGCTTTTGCACTACATGACAGAGTTGAGTAGTTGCAACAGAGACCAGTGGCCCACATGGGCTAAAATATCTACTATCCAGCCTTTTTACAGAACAAGTTGGCTGATCTCTGGTCTATTTGTATTATCACATCATTTTTATTACTATGGCTTTGTCTTATGGCCGCATATTTAGTAGGGCAAGGCCCCTTCTTTACACTTCTACCACATATATTTGAGATTAGATTTGAGTTTCTTTAAAAACAGAACATAAACTTGAATTATCACTGGGTTTGCCTTAGATTTATTTGGGGAAAATTAATATCTTAACCTTTTAATTATCTGAGATAAAATATTCTTGTCATCTTATCAATATAAGATCGTATAATAGATTTTCTCCATAATAATAATGGTAAAAAGTTATATAATACTTAGTATGTGCCAGGTACCATGATAAATGTTTTACTGTATTAACTCATTTAATCTTTACAATATTATAGATACAATTATCATCCTTATTTTATACAAAAAAAAATTGTCACTTTCATAGTCACATAGCTACAAAGGCAGTCTAACTCCATATTCTTTGTTCTTATCAATATGCAATATGGCCCCTCAATAAAGGCCTTATGTATTCTTATTTTTTATTTTATTTTCTAGTTACTTATTACTTACTTAAATGTTACTGATTTAGATTACATTCTATACAACTGGATTTTTTTATTTCTAATAATTTGCTATTGTGATCCTATTGGATTTTTAGGTAGGTAATATCTTCAAACAATGGCAGCTTTAACTCTTTTCTTAAACTCATTTTTTTTCTTTCCACATAGGTGGATAGGGACCCTCAATACTATCTTAAACAGTAGCAGTAATAGCAGACCTCCTTCTACTGCTTGAAATCTTAGAGAGAATGCATCTAAAATTCCTCTATTAAGAATATTTTGCCATGTTAATTCTGTATTTTCCTTGTCCTATACTATCTTTGGGGGTTTTTGTTTCTTTTTTCTTATTTTCTGATTTCCATTGGATAGATTGAATTCTCTTCTGCAAGTTTAAAAGTTACCTATTCTCTTTCAGTTGATGTTCTTGTGGCAGCTGCCCCAAATTTAAGAACCAAATATGTCCTTGTTTAACTCTAGTGATTTGTTTAATAAATCAGTAACTGTATCTTCCCTCTAACAAGTACTTGTGTTTGTTCTCATGTCCTTCTGTTTCTATAAACCACTCTTTCCCTTCATCATTTTTTGATATTACCTTGAATCTTGACTTATAATTCTCATGCATTTACATTCTCTTTTTTTTAACTTATTCTGATTTTTAAAAAAATTTGTATTGGTGAGGCTTCCCTGGTGGCACCGTGGTTGAGAGTCCGCCTGCCGATGCAGGGGACACGGGTTCGTGACCCGGTCCGGGAGGATCCCACATGCCGTGGAGCGGCTGGGCCCATGAGCCATGGCCGCTGAGCCTGCGCGCCCGGAGCCTGTGCTCCACAATGGGAGAGGCCGCAACAGTGAGAAGCCCGCGTACTGCAAAAAAAAAAAAAATTTTTTTATTTGAGTATAATTGATTTACAATGTTGTGTTAGTTTCAGGTGTACGGGAAAGTGAATCATTTATACATATACATATATCCATTCTTTTTTAGATTCTTTTCCCATATAGGCTGTTACAAGTATTAAGTAGAGTTCCCTATGCTATACAATAGGTCCTTATTAGTTATTTGTTTTATATATAGTAATGTGTATATGTCAGTCCCCATCTCCCAATTTATCCCTCCCCCCTTTCCCACTGCTAACCATAAGTTTTTCTTCTACGTGTGTAACTCTGTTTCTGTTTTGTAGATAAGTTCATTTGTACCCTTTCTTTAGATTCCACATATAAGCGATATCATATGGTATTTGTCTTTCTCTGTCTGACTTACTTCACTCAGTATTACAATCTCTCGGTCCATCCATGTTGCTGCAAATGGCAGTATTTCGTTGTTTTTTATGGCTGAGTAATATTCCATTGTATATGTGTGCCACATCTTCTTTATCCATTCATCTGTTGCTGCACATTTAGGTTGCTACCATGTCCTGGCTATTGTAAATAGTGCTGCAGTGAACGTTGGGGTGCATGTATCTTTTTGAATTATGGTTTTCTCCAGATATATGCCCAGGAGTGGGATTGCTGGATCATATGGTAGTTCTATTTTTAGTTTTTTAAGGAACCTCCAAACTGTTCTCCATAGTGGCTATACCAATTTACATTCCCACCAACAGTGTAGGAAGGTTCCATTTTCTCCACACCCTCTCCAGCATTTGTTGTTTGTAGATTTTTGGATGATGGCCATTCTGACCTACTTTCTCTTTTTATTTCCTTTGTTTCTTTTTTTAACATAGTAGTAAACTTAATTAAGCTATTTAGTCACTATTACTTTCAGTATTCCTTATAGAACCTCCTGAATTTATTTTTATTATTATTTGAGTACTTCCTCCAAAAAGTATTTTCAATGTAGGTGTTTGTGAGATAAACCTTCCAAGGCCTCATATGCCAGCAGATATCTTTATTATCCTCTTACATTTATATGATACATTCAGCACTGTACTGGAGCTTCTACTAATGGTTCTAGTCAGTAAAAGAAAAAGAAATAAAAGCCACCCAGATTGGAATGGAAGAAATAAAACTGTCTTTATTCACAGAAAACACGGTCATCTATGTAGAAAATCCTTCAGAATCTACCAAAAAAAACCCACTAATAATTGAATTTAGCAAGATTGCAGGATACAATATCAATATACAAAAATGAATTGTAGGGGCTTCCCTGGTGGCAGTGGTTGAGAGTCCGCCTGCTGATGCAGGGGACACGGGTTCATGCCTGGTCTGGGAAGATCCCACATGCCGCGGAGCAGCTGGGCCCGTGAGCCATGGCTGTTGAGCCTGCACGTCCGGAGCCTGTGCTCCACAGCGGGAGAGGCCACAACAGTGAGAGGCCCGCGTACCACAAAAAAAAAAAAAAGAATTGTATTTCTCTATACTCAACGAACAATCAGAAATTGACATTTAAAAAGCAGTACTAAAAAAAAAAAAAAAAAAAGCAGTACTTACTGTAGTATCAAAATGGGATAATCTGACCCCCCAAAAATGTGCAAACTTGATACTGAAAACTGTAAAACATTGCTGACAGAAATTAAAGAAGACCCAAATGTTAAATGGTGTATACACTATGTTCATGGATCAGAAGACTCAATACAAATAGCAACATAGAGAAGGGGCAGTGAATGGACATAGGGAGCAAATGAAGAAAAACACACACACATATTAGATAAACAGTGGAAAGAAGGTCCAGAACCAAGTGGTGAGGAATTCTAACATTTAGAAGTCAGGTAAAGAAGGAAGAGGAGATGACAAAGGAGTCTGAGACGGAGTCGCCATAATAGATAGGAGAAAAAGAATGTAATGTCGTGGGAGCTTAAGAATATATCAAGGAGAAAGTCATCGACTGTGTCTAATCATCATGAGAGAGTTTGTTGGACATGTGTTTTATTCTGTTTTTGGTTTTGTTTTTTGGCTACTCAGCATCTTGACCCCATTTTTATGTTCAAAAAGTTTTATGTTTCTTCTCTTTTTTGAGTCTTGATGGCAAGCCACCTTCTACTACTGAAGTCAAAAAATCTAGACTCTTACCTTCCACTCCCTCTTTGAAACAAGAATGTAGGCCTATGACCCAGGCCTAAGAAATCAGTTATATTCACCCACACCTTCCATTGCAGAGTTAGTAAGACAGAAGCAGCGATAATGGAGATTCCGTTCTGGTGGCAGTTGCAGTAACTTTTAGTGGCACTCAGTGTCCAAGGATGACTGCGGTCAATGTCCAGCAGCTGGTCGAGTGCTCACTACAGTGTCTAAATTCTGGCTGCCTAGTCTTCTTTTAATTCTACCCATTTTCCAAACCTGGTTTTCTAGATTTATCTGTGATTATATGAGCTACTCAATATCTTTTCAGTAAATTTTGTGCTTAATTGGTTTCTGATGTTTGCAAATAAGGACCCCCCCACACACACACCTAATACAGAAATCTAACAAGATAAAATTATCATCATTGTATTTTAGTATATGGAGGTCATTGGTAACTTTAGCAAGTGAGTATTTGATTTGATTAGTCGGGTCAGAAACAGGATTGGAGTGCTTGAGGAGTGAGAGGGTATGAGGAAATCAAGATATGCAGACAATCCAATGGAGAAAGTTGGCTCTGAAGGAGAAGGTAGGGCAATAACTGGAGAAGAAACTGAGGCTAAGGTAGAAAGTTATTTTTAAATGAGCGAACCTTAACCATATTTAAATGCTAGAGGGACTTAGTAGAGATGGAGAGACTGAAGACTTAAAATCAAGGGAAAAAAGAATCTGAGTATGAATTGGTCAGATAACAAAACATGCATATTCTAACTCCACTTAGTAAGTTATTCTACTTCTAATTGGAGGTCATTAAAAAAAACAGATTCTGAGCCACATATCCCTTTATATATGACTAGTATAAAAAGCTCATTGAATTCTGTGGTGAAAAAATTGAAATGAATTACAATAATGTTGAATACTGCTGCAGTATACCTCACAGGGCCATGAAGTTGAGTGGCATCTGGTATTTCCATTAGTAAGCAATTAGGTATCAGATCGTAACTCATTGTCTCCTAGTTTTTAGCATTTTCAAAGAATGTTAGAAAAGATTTACATGCATACTTAGAAATCAGGATGTCATAAGTATTGAAGCATTTTGTAACCATTGAAATAAAAACAAAATAACTTTCCCTTGAAGAATCCCCTTTCAACCCCAAGGTTTACACATGATATTGGTATTTATGAATACGGAAATACTTTCCACAAATGTTTCTGCTCCCTGTAGAACATCTGATATGAAATTAGTTATAATGCTTTATAAGGGACAAGTCTGTTCAGTGAAATTAGGTACAGTGGCTAAACTGGTCATTAGGAAAAATGATTTCTAAGATAATTATTTCTGAAACCTACTATGGTAATAGAAAAATTGCTTAAGAGAAAGTAATACTAGCAAATTCCCTGGAATATTTTCAACAAGGATAAGGACATCTTTCCATTGGTCTTTTTTTTTGTTGTTGTTTTTTCTTTTTTTCAAATCATGGCACCATGGTGCTTTTTGGCTTACCTTTAAAGACTGCTGGATTTTTCCACTGAGAAAAATATTTATTCTGGGATTTCTAGCATTATGCAACTGCCTGATTTTCCTAAACAATGTTCTTTCTTTTTTTTGATGTGGCCAAAGGAGTTAAAGTATTCCTGGCACATTCACACTGCAGTTTCAGTGTTTTTTTAAAGTCATGTGACTATAACTGAAGGATAGTATTGGGGAGGCTCACAGTTGACTGTGTGAATTTCCTTCTGTATAAATGAGTGTTTTGAGACTAGGCAACTTAGCACATCTGTAGTAAATGAGTCTACCATGCTGTTTTCATTTATGAAAAAGGAAAACAACTTTTCCCTGCAAAGATCATAAATCTATTTGTCATCAAAATGAAGCCTTACCCATTTTTTTTATTTTTCACTGCTGCAACTATAAAATTGGTTATTGGAAAAAAGGGAAAGAAACAAAACTAACAGCTTGACTTAGGACAAATCAAGGCCTTTCAATCTTTTTTTTTTTTTTTTGCGGTACACGGGCCTCTCACTGTTGTGGCCTCTCCCGTTGCGGAGCACAGGCTCCAGACGCGCAGGCTCAGCGGCCATGGCTCACGGGCCCAGCCGCTCTGCAGCATGTGGGATCCTCCCGGACTGGGGCATGAACCCATGTCCCCTGCATCGGCAGGCGGACTCTCAACCACTGCGCCACCAGGGAAGCCCAAGGCCTTTCAGTCTTGACTGTGCACTTTCTCAGGTGAACACAGGCTTAAGTGTTGTCTAAAATGAGATGCTTGTCCTAAAAGAACGTTGAAATTCTTGCATTTTCCACTTGTGAATTGTGTCCAGTCTAAGAAGGAAAAACACACTTCATCAGCCCACTCATGATCCAAGCCTAGAGTAGCAGGACCACTGTAGAAGCCTCTGTTAGGAACACCAGCAGCCCTGGCACCCCTCTGGGTTGTGTGTTCTCTAGTTTATGAGCTGGTCACCCTAAAGAAACTTCTGTTTCCAGGAAGATATATTTCTTAGTATTTTGGAGGAAGAAACATACCGGCATCAGCCAGATCCACATTCATCAAATCCTGTCACCTCTTGATTATTAAGGGGTTGATTATCCAGTTAGGGTTTATCCTGATTGCTTTCTCTCTCTTCTCCACCCTCTGCTTGTTTTGGCCTGTTTACTGCTCATTAGGAACTGTTCCAGAGCAGACAGAACTCAGCCTGTCTGGCTGCTTATTAGCAACAAAATGAAAGGTTCGCTAAAGGAAGTAACCTTCCTAGTTGCCGCTTCAGTGACTCCGAATCCAGTAAAGTTCATACTCTTTGTGGAATATTGTTCCTTTAGGATCTGGCCTGTTTACATTTCCAGTCTTACATTCTACCTTGCTATTCACATGTGCTGTGTATTTTAGTCTAACAGTTATTAAACAATTATTAAATAATATGTGCCAGGACGGGGAGATCAGCTCGGTGCTTTGTGACCACCTAGAGGGGTGGGATAGGGAGGGTGAGAGGGAGACGCAAGAGGGAGGGGATATGGGGATATATGTATGCATACAGCTGATTCACTTTGTTATAAAGCAGAAACTAACACAACATTGTATAGCAATTATACTCCAATAAAAATGTTAAAACGTGCAAAAAAATTTTTTTTTAATAATATGTGCCATGCACTATTCCAGGTGCTGAATATATATGATGTTGTTTAATTCCCACCAAAACCTCATGACATAGGTATAGCTATTATCTTCAGTTTACAGAAAAGGAACCTGAGACTCACAGTAACTCGCCCAAGGTCACACAGACAACAAATAATAGAGCCAGAATTCAGAATCACACAATCTAGATTCAGAGCCTGTGTTTTAACCACTGTGCTATACTTTTTTCAAGTATGCTTAATTTCTTAGACATTGCCCCAAATTCTGTGTATTTCCCTCACTTTCATGGCTTTGTACGTGTAATTTATTCCCTCTGCTTGGAAAACTCTTCCATCTTTCCCTAGGAGGAACAACTTCTTGATCTTTCAGGACTCCATTGAACTGTTATCTCTTCCTTGGACTCTCCAGTCAAAGTTAAGCATGCCTGCTTGAACTTCTGTACACTCTGTACATTGATTCCATCAGAGCATGGCTCATATGGGTTCCAATTACTGATCTTCATGTCTTTCTCCCCCAGGCATTTGTAAACTTCTATAGAACGTGGATTCTGTTTTATTTGTCTTTGTATCCCTAGCACTTAGCATAGTGTCAGTCCCATTTAGAAGAAGCTCAATAAATATTTGAAGAATAAATGTCCTTTGCATAATAACTATGACTTTGGGAACCTGAGTTTAAAATTAAGATGTGTTCGCTACTTATCTTAAGAATCATCTATAAAATGAGTACAATAATATCTAATTCATATGGTTTTTATGAGAACCAAATGAGATCTTGTTTGTGAAGTGCTTAGTACGGTGCATGCACTTATTGAGTTACTATCTTTTCATAATAATTTTCATGGCTAGTCTAACATTCAGTGAACAAATATTTGTTTAGTACGTAACAGTGTTATTGAATGAAACTTGGATCCACTAGCCTGCACACGGTAAAGCCAATCTACTGACACCACGTTGTGGTGAAGGAAAGTGCAACATTTATTGTAAGGCACATACAAGGAGTCCTGGTCAGCTAGTGCTCAAAAAGCCCAAACTCCCAGATGGGTTTCAGCAAAGCATTTTTAAAGGCGAGGTGAGGGAGGGGTGTCACAGGGTATGTGATTAGCTCATAAAAAATTCTCTGGTTGATGGTGAGGTTACAGGGTGGTGTGTCAGAGGGGTTAACATTATCAATGCTTAGGCACCCGTGGGACTGGGGGCTATGTGCTCATGGTCATCAAGTAGTTAATTTCTTCCATTTAGTGGGGGTTTTAGTATCTGTAAAGCAACTCAGGAAATGTGCATCAGATACTATAATCTAGATACTTCAGAGGGGAGCTAAAGCAGAAGCTATGGGGGATGGGTCTGTCCCGGGAAGGCCCCATAGAGTCCTGCTCAGTTACAATATGAGCCCGGAGTTAGGGAAGACAGCAGTGAACAAGATGGGCAAAGAAAAGCCCTCATGGAATATACGTGCAACAGCAGGAAATTGCTGACATTTGACCATTTTTGACGTTAAAAAAAGTCACAATTTAATATGAATCAACCTAATAATTGGGTAGTAGTCTATAAACAAACCAAGTAATTCTAAATTGTGGAAGTGCTATGAAAGAAAGCATAATGGGAAATAGATTTTGAGATAAAGTGTAATGTGAAATAGCTTATAGATGGAATAGACTATAGCAGCCTCACTGAGAAGGCTTACACTTGAGCTAAGGACTGAAGGTAAGACTGACCCAAGTACTTAAGAATGAGGGAAGAACTTGCCATGTGAAAAACCCAAAATGAAGAGACCTGTAGGCAGGAAAAAGTTTGGCATGATAATAGGATTAGCCGAGGATCAAGCAAGATAGTATGGGTACGGATTTGTTATTTTTGAAAAAAGGATGGACATTCATTTCTTCATGGTGGTATGAGTGCCTAGTCATGCTTAGAGTCAAAGAATAGATGAAATATCGTCCTTCACTCCCTGTTAGTCCCGTGATTATAGGCTGAGGCCTGGGTAAAGGAGATTTCATAGGCTACACTTATTTTGTCCAATATTATAGTGGCATTTGAAACTGTCCATTTTGCAAGAATGATAAACGACCAATTGTTCTATGAAAATGAGTAATTTCTGTGAGGTATTACAATGTTGAAATGCCTGTGTCCATTGAAACTGAACAAGAGTTAGTTGTGTATGCTCTTGGAATGGACTTGAGTCAAGCAGACCTACCTTCACTACCTTAAGACTTGCCTCAATTCAATCCCACTCCAAGTTCCATAGGCATTGACATGTTTAGTGATTCAAAGCTAAAGTTACCTCCTAAGTTTGGTATACAGCTCATTCATAAACCTTATTTCTAACATTTTGGCCACATTATTTATGATTGCCCCTACAGGAAAATGTTATGAATGCTACAGTATTTATTATAATGTAGCCTTGCATATAATCACCTAATAATTACTACCCCACATATTTTTAAATAGCCAATTCTTTCCTAGGAGGGATATATTTAGTAAGCCAAATAAAATGAGAAATTCCTACTTAAACAGAAGTGTTTTTAGTTGCTTGGAGTAAAGGAAGCAAAGTATTACTTTTATAATCCACTGGTTTGCTGGCTTTAAAAATACTGTACTTACGTTGCCTAATATTATGCAAAAAAAAATTAGGTCGTCGCATTTATTTTTTATACTACAGAAAGTAAATTAGTTTTAATTACTATTTTCTCATACAGCAAGTAACTATATAAACATAAGCTATGAGCACAGAGGAGGGTGCTTGGCTGTAGGGAAAGGAAAAAACTGTTTTCCTAGTAATTTTATTTTAGATTAAAACATCAACTAATTTAAGTTCAGTGTAGTTTTAAATTTATCAATCTACTATTGAAAAAATCAGTGAAATTCACATTAAAAAATTTCATTTTACTTAAAACTTTAAAGATAGTATTCCTTTGCTAATCCTCTTTAAAATGTGGATTTCTATTGTTGCCTTTATTTAGAACATTCTATTTCTTAATATATTTTAATTCTAATGAGAATAAGACAGCTACACCAAGGGGCCTGGGGAATAACAAACAGCATAACGTTCTCTTTGGCATGTTTCACTATTAAATGCAAACCAGTCATCATTGTTCCAAAATTTGTCTCTGTGTCTGTCCTCTAATATGTGTAGTTAGCCCCATTTTCCTTCAGATCTTTCCATTTAGTTCCAGGATGAAGGCAGACTTAAAACTATTCCTTCCTTTCTGCACAGGGAAGTCAAAGTGGAAAGCAACTTCCTTTTCTTTCCTTAACTGACATCAGATTAAATAAAACAACACAACCATATTGCCATTACAGTTTCTTATACATAGAAGACATGCAATAAAAAGTAAGCAATAAAAAGTAACTCTTGTCGTTGTGGTTGACATTATTGTCATTACTGATCCAAGTACTTGTTTCCTTAGAAACCCAAGGCTTAAGCAGCCATCAGCTTCAGTCCTGTAAAAACTGACACTTTCTTACAGAGTCAAAACCAATTTCAGCAGGGAGACTGCCTTCTATCTGAGGATAATGAAAGTTTTTGGCCATGAGTCATCATGTACCCTTATCATTTTACTAACTTTTTTAAGACTCAGGTAAACTATTGATTGGTCTCAGCATCTCTGAACAAATTAATGGTAATTCTGACTTTATTTACTTTTTAAAATTTGCTCGCAGTGACTTACGCTTTGCTGATTGGTTTTAGACAAATCATTTAGAAAACACTGGAAAGAATTCCTAGGGATTAGCATCTGTTTCTCTTGAAAGCAGAATTACTCATCCATCTGTATATTCATAAGAAATGTTTGTTCTCTACTTGTATGAAACATTGCTTGGAACTTTGTACAGAACACTCTGCTACTTTCCTCAAATTTCTCTCTAAGAAACCAATGTGAACAGTAAATGATTTGGAACATATTTATCGTGCTGTGTTACAATGTCTGATAGCGCTGCAAGTAAAATGAAGTTTCTCGTGTACAGTTAACCCTAAGGACTAGTCATATGGTCTTTATTATTCTCACTAAAAATACTTATTGACCTCAGGAATGTTCAGCAGTCTTTGCATGTCCATTGTTCATGTATCACCCAAAAGATACATTTTTTTTCGGTTGGAGAATAAAGATTTTTAAAAATACCTAAACTTACAAGTAAAGTGAGGTAAAGTGGTACTATTTTAGAACTCCGGAATGTTGAGGTGTCCTAAAGTCATCTAGGGTGATCTTTCACGTGATACATCTCCTCTCCAATTGGGATCACTAGTTGTCTAATACAGCCAGACACAGGATACGCTCAGTCTTGAAAGACAACCCATTATTACTTTTTTAAATTCTACACTCATTCGTATTTTATAAACTTTCACCTAGTTTAATTCTGGAGCGACTTTGTTGGTCTATTTGTTTTCCTCCTGGCTTACATGTCCTTCCTTCCATCTTTTATTTATGACCTTGTAAAATCTGCTTTCTCTTTAGGCCACTGGTTTCTTCAGGTTTTTCAGCCTCTTTTTGTTTTTATTGGGAAGGGCACTATTCATCTGAATTTTGTTTTTAAAACTTGCCTTTCCTATAGTCATATTCCCATTAGAATCCTGGCCATTGGTATAACACTTATATCTTTCCTGAACATTTTTTTAAGTTTTTATTGAATTTGTTACAATACTGCTTCTGTTTTATGTTTTGGTTTATTGGCCCTGAGGCATGTGGGATCTTAGCTCCCCGACCAGGGATCGAACCCACACCCCCTGCATTGGAAGGTGAAGTCTTAACCACTGGACCGCCAGGGAAGTCCCTTCCCTGAACATTTTTGAAATTCTGTATCCCACAGTCTCAAATGACTATGACTGGATTTGCTTTCAAATTGATGAGCTCTACAATTGATGAGCTCTACAATGGCACCATCTCATGTCTCCAGGGTTCTCACAGTTCATATGGAAAATACACTATCAGATAATCTATCCCAGAGATATGGAACCAAAAGGCTCCCAGACCAAATTAAATCAAATCAATGTAAAACACATAGCAAGAAGCAAAGGGAAAGAACTAGCGTAGGTTAATGACTTAGGATAAGGTGCAAGCAACGTGGAAGAACCACACCAGCTGAATCCTTAATCCACAATGTGGATCTCTCTCTCTCTCCCTTGCCTCTCCCTCCCTCTGTCATGCCCCCCTCCCTTCCTCCCTCCTTATATAGATTTTGCCCTCATAATGGTTCCTTACAAATATTGAGAGCCACTAATATAGATAAATGGTGAGAGATAAAATGGTTGATGTAGATTGGGACAGAAAAAGATTTGAAGGTCAAGCTAAGGAATGTGAGCCTGTGTCCTAAGCACTGAGCATAGTACATGGCACCTAGTGATAGTGATAGAAAAAATGATTTTATTCATTATTTTAGTGAGTTTTGTGATCATGAAGAAAATCTGCTTAGAAAAGGTAATTTTTTAATATATTGAACTATTTTTTTACCACTAGTAAGAGAATAAAAAGATATATGATAATTTGGAGGAAACATTTTTTAAAAAGAGGAAAAGTGCTTTAGCATTAAATTCAAAATTGGCTTTACCTTTTAAATCCTATTCTCCCAAGCAGGCCTTCCACAGAAATGAGTCTAGCGTATCTGGAGTCAGTTATCTCTCCTACCACATTTATAACTCTAAGGGAAACAGCTTTACCTTATTATGATCCAGTTAACCCTACCTTCTCAGTAATTTCTTTTCTAATTAGCACCAAAGGTAACTTCCCCTCTTCAGCACCTTTCTAGTATTTATATCTCTTTTCTCATCTGGTCTTTATTTTTTTTTTTACATTTCTGCCTTTATTATAACTATTTATGTTACAGTCTATTTAACTTAATTTTAAGCTTCTTAAAAATAAAAACCATATTTATATTTGTATTCTCCACAGGGCTTCTCATGATACCTTCTTTACACATAGATGATATTCAACAAATATTGTTGAATGCATGGAACAACTATTACACGACCCAATTTATTATCCCAGGAATCAACTCAGAAAGTAGCAATCACCTCCTAGAACAGGGGTCAGCAGAATTTTTCTGTAAATATTAATAACTGTTTTTGAGTTTAGAAGGCAAGAGGCAAAATCAAGGATATTACTTAAGAACTTATGTAACAAGAAAGAAAATAAGTTTTCACAAAATTTTTATTTATGAAATTTAAAATATATTAATGTAGTCTAATTTTTTGTGATACAAGTCTACTAATGCGAAAAACAGAATTCTTTTGCAAGGAGGATAACATTTAGCTTCTTACAGTTTCCTATCATCAAAATTTCATTTGTTAATGTGACTTAGAATGAGATTTTGCATGTTTTACATATTTCATCTTTGAAAATTCTTTTCACACAGATATGTACTGCCAAATACTGCAGTTCATGAGCATATGATTTTAATTGAGCATATTCATTGCTTGGAAGGAATTTATAAAATTCTGTTAGATTCTTCTCTTGGTAGTTGCCTTTTAGAATGTCATTATATTGTACATTAGTCATTTCCAATTGAAGTTATAGGTTGAACTCCTCAAGTGAACAGTTAAATGGATTTTGAATATAGAAATTTCTTGCATCCAGGTCTGAAAAATGCTTTAGAAATGCTTTTGAAAGTGAAAACGCTTTTCACTTTCAAAGGCTCAAAGTGTTTGAGCTCAGAAAATCTACCCACCGCAAATTTGTGTGGAAATGGAGATCTCACTTCTTCTTTTAATTTTTGACAGCACAGGAAGTGTATAAAGCTGTTTGACATTACTTGTGATTCAAACATTAGTTGTCATCAAAATGACTTTATCACAGTATGTTTCACATGTGAGCATTGTTTTGCCCTGCAATTTTTGGTTGAATTCATAGATAAGCATTAAATGAGTCTGCAGCAAAATCTAATTTCTAAAGCCATTTATCATTCCATAATAGAGGTTGAGGGCAGTTCTTCTCATTCAAAAAAACTTCAATCATAGTCTCAAAAATCTCAATAAAACTTTATCCCTACTAAGCCATCAAACTGCTACATGTTAGAGAAAGGCAGGATATTCAGTTTCTATTTTGACAAAAAAAATTCACAGAACCACGGAAGGTTAAATTTACAAGAGTCAATGATAACATATGCTAGATTCAAGTATTTTCCTCAGAGTACCTGATAGTGAATAATACAATAAATAAACATAGCTCTAAATATCTTAACATTTTAACAAGTTTTGTTAATTCGTCTAGTTAGTCTTTCTCTTATCCATTGCTAATCCATTGCCATCAGTTTTATCACATTTTAGCAGATACCACTTCAGGTTGAACTGACTTAATGTTTTAACTTACTTGAAAATATTCTTACCTATAGTCACTCCACAAACTATTCATACAGGTTAATGCTTCAGGCACTTCAAACTCAGCAATGACTCCTCAAATAAACAGCTGAGTAGTATTACTAACATCTGTCGATTAATCAAGAGGCAAGGAAAACCACTTGAAAGCATTTGCCTTATTTTTCAATTGACTATTGATGCTGCTCCAGTGTCCTTGACATTTTAAGCAACTGTTCTTGCCAAAATGCTAAGAAACGAGTTTATTTTTGCTGCACGATTTAATTAAATCTATCAGTAAGCAACTTTGTTGGACTAACAAATGAGCCACTCAGAAACTTTAGTTGCAACTTCATTTTCAAATTTTTGTGAAGAATTTTTATTGTGATAAGATACTCCGTTTTAGGTTTCCTAATTTTTCTAACTGTTACACTTCTGTGAGGTGGGAATATTGTGTCAAGTGCTTGGTATGATAATATTGATGTATATTGTACTTTTTTTAGCAAAACTATAGTGTCATTGCATAATAAATAAAGCTTTCACATCTAATTTGATCACAAAATAATCCACATTCCACTGTGCCTTAAAAATACAACATTCAAAGCCCACTGTTTTCTTCTTTTCTTGTTTTGATACAACAGATATGCACTGATAATAAAATCTCACAATGAGTCAATATATGTTCCTCTCAAAACACTGTCAAGTTATAATTGCATCACTGTAATTTGCAATGCAACAAGCAGTAGTGGGAAGCAATGAGTGCCTTTTAGTCTCTGCCACAACGACATTATAGCACAAAGCAGTCACAGACAGTATATAAATGAATGAGCATGACTGTTTTCCAATAAAACTTTATTTACAGATTCTGAAACTCTAATTTCATGTAATTTCCACATCTTGAAATATTATTCTTCTTTTGATTTTTTTCAACATATGAAAATGTAATAACTATTCTTCGCTCACAAGCTCTACAAAAAGAGGGGATGGATTGGGTTTGGCTTGCAAACCATAGTTTACCAACTTTGTTTTAGGATTTGGCTTTGAGGAAATACTGTTTGCTTACTTAACTTTATTCCCAATTAAGCTATTTGAAGCAAATTTTCTGGAGTCATGTGTGATTGAAAACTAGAATATTCTTTTTTACTGAGATATAATCAATATAACATCATATAAGTTTCAAGTGTACAATGTAGTGATTTGGTATTTGTATATATTGAGAAATAATGACCACAATAAGAAGAATATTCTTCTTAAGGGTATGTTCATTAGAGTTGTCATGCACACAGGAGTATAACACAAAAAGTTAGAATGTGACAAACATACTTCACGTCTAGGCTACTTAGAAGATACTGACTTTGGTGGATAGTACAAAGGTGGACTTTGTGCTGCCTCAGTATTTTTATTTTAAAAACCCAAGACCATTACATTAACTATAATTAGAGATTTTAGGTGAGCCAAAACATCATTTAAACATTTCACTTATTTGGGAAAGAAGCCCAGGATAACTCCCAAACCTGGGCAGTGTATCAACAGTAGGCTTTCAGAATACCAACCCCTCCTTCATTTATTGAGGGTCTGGATGGATTTTCTGGGAGCTGCACCAGTCTTCATTTCTTATCTGTGTTATTTAGGGCATCAGAGGCAGCCCAGGAAGAATGGGACTGGCTGGGTCTCCAGGTCCTCAAGGAGCAAAGGGTTCATCGGGCCTTCCAGGAAGCCCAGGAGTTCTAGGCCCGAAGGTACTTTCATGTTTGTTCTGATGGATGAGCAGTATTGACCATCCTTCCTGGCCCTGAGTTTACTGGCTAGATCACAGGATGGTAAGACTCATAGCTTTTAATAAAATTTGGCTAACATGAAAACACATTAGGAAAAAACGAAAGTGTGTGGCCTTGACACAGCCATCTCCCGTGATAGCCACAGTGCATGTCATTTGCCAAAACTACTCATAAACCCAGGACTGGTGATGCTTTAAAAAATGTTCTTTGACTCATTTTGGTTCTTCTTTCCTTTCTGTCATCCACCTTCTCTGCCAAAACAGAAAAATCTTATTTACTTCCAGTTGCATACTTTCTCAGTTATACTTCCTGTTCCCCTACTTCTGAACCTAACCAACCAATTAATAAATCTGATAGGAGTACAGATTATTTCTTAAAGTCAAAGTGATAGTAATTGTCTTGCCTTAACATTCATTGCCAGGAGTATTGCCACATGGCAATAGGCTTTCCATACAAAACCTCTCTTAGAAATATCTCAGTGCAGATTTGACCCAGACAACCAAGAGACTAGTCCCGTATCTAATGCTATTTCATAAAAGACTAGGATTAAGACATTGGCACCCTCATCATTATTACCTCTTAATTTGATTTTCAGAGTTCCACTTATAAAGAATTTCTAGGTATTCTGACCCATATGGGTAAACTGAAAATGATGACCCAGCAGCTTACTGTTTAAAGTTTGAGTTCTGTTAATGTTTATACCATGAATATCCCTTTCCACTGAAATACAAGATAGCTGACCAAATGCTAAACCTAGGAAAATAAATAAGAAAGATCCCTACCTTTTATGCATGAATCTGCAAAAAAAAAAAAGATCCAGTTTGTCAAGTCCCAAAGCTGTATCTTTATCTCAATACAGTGAAGGATAATTTGCTAATCTTAAAGCTTTGGTCAAAGTCTACCAAGCATCATTTTTCATTACCTTATCTATAAACTCCACATGATTCTTGTTTATTTTTAGAAATGGTAAAAGCTATTGCAACCCTCACTTCAAAAACAAAATAAAAATAAATTTTAAAAGGACTTGACTTTTTAAAATAAAATAATGATAATAAAGTATGTCTTAAAAGTGAACTTTTAGGGGATAAAGAGGACTGGTATCAAAGGAATCTTGGGAAACAGATAATTGAAATTTCTTAATGATGGAATTGAAAAGATACTCATGGCAAAAACCAGGGTTCACACTTCAAGAGATTCTGCTCTGTTTCTGATGTCAGATAGCTGAATCATCTCTGTAAGAAAAACACAGCAAAATAATTTCAATTCAAATAAAATAAAAGTTCCACCGCATACAAATGCCTCCACACATCCTACACCCTCACTATTCTCTCTGTAGCCCCACTATCCTCCTCCTACTTTTGCAGGCCCCCTCTTCCCTCCTCTTTCCACAGTCATGACCACAATCTCTGGAATTCTATTTCCCTGCTGCCACACTTCTCGTTCATTGTAATCAAATATTATGTATATGGAAACTATTGGTGGGGAGAATGATCATGCAGATTTTGACTTCTCTAGTGCCTTGTACACATGCCTGAGGATGGGCCAGTATTTAGATTTCATTTAAAAGCCAATATGTTTACAGGTTCTAAAGTCAAGATAACCTTTCTTTTATTTTTTTGTCCGCAGGGTGAACAAGGGCTACCTGGTCAACCTGGAATTCTAGGTAAAAGAGGTCACCGAGGAGCACAAGGTGATCAAGGACCATGTGGAGAGCCTGGCATGAAAGGGCAGTCTGTAGGTGACAACTCAGAAATTCACTAAGCACTTATTCTACAGACCAGGCCAACATCGTACAATAATGGTTATCATATCTATTCACATTGCAGGGAGAACATGGTATTCAAGGTTTGACAGGTTTCCAAGGATTCCCAGGCCCCAAAGTATGTTTACATATTTTCTGCTCATTTCTGGCTATGTTGAAATACCAATGTTGAAATACCAATGTTCAACATCTGTTCAAAAACCAGATGTTGAAATACCAATATTTAATCTCTGACTTGAGCTTTTGTTTTTTTAATCGCAAAATTTCAGTTGGTACAGAGTAATATATTTGAGTTTTGAATATGTTAATTTTGACTTATGTAACTATATATTTTCCTAGCAATTTTCTGGAATAATTAGCTTTTGTCTCTTCTCATTCTGTTTTCCCAAACATTTTATTTGAAAAATTTCAAACATAAAGTTGAGAGAATGAGTAAACACCTATATACCTATTACCTAAATTCTACCAAAACATTTTACTCTACTTGCTTGACTATGTACCTACCCATCTATTTATACCTCCTCCTCTCTCCATCCATTTTTGATGTATTTTGAAGTAAATTGTAGACCTCAGTACAATTCCTCCAAAATACTTAAGCCTGTGCTTCATTAACTATCAAGTTCCATTTTTAAGAGCCAATTCTTAATACGTTGGTACAAGGTTATTTCATGTACTAAATGTTCATATTTTGGCTTTTTTTTAATTGTGTTTCTAGGGTCCTGAGGGAGATGCTGGCATTGTTGGAATATCAGGTCCTAAAGGTCCTATTGGACAGAGGGTAAGTATGAAGTCGTTCTGCCTTCCCAGATATTGTGATTCTTTGTTGACTACAGGAATTAGGGTTAAGAACTCTAAAATAAATATACTCCAAATTAATAACTTTAAAAAATGACTCTTAAAACAGAAACTCATTAGAGCACATGCAGACATTCTCAACCTTTTTCAGTTCGTTTGTTAGTTTGAGCAAAAGACCTCACAGACCACCTGTACTGCCCAGTTCTTACTTTAAAAAAAAGAATTAATGTAACTACTGGATAATATATTTATTGACTCATACCAGTTAATAAATATATTATAAAAAACATAAAGCAGTTTCATGTTATAAGCATTAATATAACCAGGGACTAGAGACCACCCCCATGTACCACCTGGAGGAGGCTTGTCTATGACCAGAGCTTCTCAGACCACACTTTGAAAAATGTTTCCCAATAGCTGTGTTTCCTCTGCTTAGGGGTGGGTATCCCCAGAGAGTAACGAGAAACTCCTTAAAGAGCTGGAAAGGTCAGGGCTCTGAAGAACTCCAGTTAGCTGTTTAGTGCCTGAAATTGCAAACTGTAGTGAACGTAAATAGGATAGATAAGTCACCAGCAGTAACTGGTTATTGTTTTTGTTTGTTTGCTTTTTTATTAACCACACTCTCCTAACTGATGAGATGATCTATAAAACTAAAGAGAAAAAAGGTTAAAAATAAAAGCCAAGCACTGGTTTGACTGTGGTAGTAGCACCTCTACGGCTAACAGCAGCTGCTAAGGCAAGGGTGGAGAGAGCTGAGAGGAAGGACAGCAGTGCAGATAGAGGAGAACTGAGTCTTGAAGAAGAATTTTAAAACTGAAAACCACTATCTTGTGCAAATATTAAATGAAAAGTCAAATTTTTAAAATCCTATGCCGCTTCCCTAACTCTTATAATAAATTATTTCCTATAATACAAAGAGCAGTGTTATCATGGGCAATGTTTATTTAAAGACCCGTCTCAACATTTCTCCAGGTGCAAATGTATTAGTTATTTTTATGATTTCTGAAGAACCATGGAAAGCTTGTGCTTTTAGGTAAAGTCCAATTCTTTATCATCCACAGGTGGGTTATGTATGGATAGGCTTCTCTGTAATAAATATTGGTTTTAAGTTCTTACATAAAGTTCCCCAGTAATTAAATTCATTCATTCTGATTTTATTAAGTTCTCAATTAATTAAATCCTTTCTTTATATTGTCAAAGAGAAGTTGGCTGCCTGCCTAGCCTCTGTCCTAAGCAAAGTCATATGAGGTGCTGTGTCTCTATAAGCCAGGATCTGAACCTATACTGCTTTGCAGCTCCAGAAATTTTATCAGCTCTCCAATAGTAAGGTTACGGTAACTAGTTCACAAATACTAATTTATAAGTGCAGATATTCCTATTAAGTCATTGTAGAGACAAGTGAAAAGTCTTGCTAGGTTAATATTTAGCAAAAAACTATTATGTACCGGGTACTGGTGTTCAGTTTATGTCCCTATATCATTTACTCCTCATAAAAATCCTGTGAGAGGTACTATTATCCCCATTTTGCTGGTAGGGAAACTAAATCTCTGAAAGGTAATTTGCTGAAAGTCATATGTGGCTAGTATGTAGAGGAGCTGGAATTTGAATCCACATCTGATTGACTGAATAATATGTACACATCATTATTTCAGAGAGTTAGATCATGGTCAAATTTATTAGACTGACACTTTCTTGGCTTTTTTTTTTCCCCAGTAATAAGCCAATCTAGAGGATATATTTGATTAGGATAAGAAATCAAGCCTCTTGATTGTGGACCTTTGTGATTTGGGAACCATATTTAAAAATTATCACTTAAAGTAGATCTTCATATTTAAAAGTGCTTTCATTAGATTTACTTTTTAGAGTATCAGGTAATTTCTCTCATTCTAAGCCAACTTAATCTTAAAGCTATTTGTCAATAGACTGAATGGCATTATAATTATCTCCACTGAGTATTTTCTGTATCTTGGCAGGAGCTGGACAAAGAGAAAGCCTGTTAGATAGCCACATTTATATATGCCACGTTAAGTGGAGCTAGAAACATTGAAATTTGAAGCTAGTGGTAGCGGGGGTGGAGGTTGAGGGAAAATAACTAAAACATGTATTTTGTATTCATTAAGAAATGACAGGCTCCATTTTTAGTTTGGGAGGAGTTGACCAGAGATCCAGCTTATTCAAGGTTACCTTCATAATCAAATAGCAGCTTACACTTTCAAAACTGTTTTTCACATTTAGTTCTCACAATGGCCCTGTGAAGTAGGCATTCTTATTTTACTGATGAAGAAGCCAGAAGTTTAACTGGTCACAAATGATGCCCTCTGGTTCTTTCCCATAATTTCTCTCAATTCCATGCTACATGTCACCCAAATATCTGCTTGTTCAACATCTATAAATAAATTTATTCAAAATTTTGTCCATGACTCTACATAGTCTTTGTTACATAAAGTAATTGCATTTGTTATGCAATGACACATATATAAAATGGCACCACTGAAGCTATCACCACATAAAAATTGTAATGCTGATTTATCAGTTTGTTAGAAATTAGAGATTAATTCTCCTCATGGGAAACCATAATAATATGCAGAATTGCATCAAATCAAAATTACTATGATTTCTGCCAATAACATAAGATTTTGTAATAAAAACTGGAATTATGTGGACATGGACTATTTTGCCATTGTGCAAGAAATTTTCTAGAATTTTCCTGAATTATACTGGCATTGAGACTGACTGTTTTCTTTTTTTTTTAACCCCAACAGGGAAACACTGGCCCCCTTGGCAGAGAAGGTATAATGGGCCCAACAGGTAGAACTGTAAGTTTGTCACAATACAGGTTTTTTTTTTCCTTTTTTATATATATATATATATTTTTTTTTTGTTTGTTTGTTTGTTTTGTTTTTTTTGTTTTTTTTTTTTACTTAATCCTATTCTAGAGTAATCCACAAGGGATCACCCTGGGTATTTGAGAAGCAAGGATAAAAACAGATGTACATTTTCATCTGGAAGGTTATTCTTGAGAACTTAGAAATCTAATGTAATGAAAAGGTGTACAGAGTGAGGTAGGCACTTAAAACTGGAGTTGAGAAAGGAAAGTAGCAGTGGGTGGAGGAGGAGGGGTTGAGCATTATAAGCACAGGGGTGATCACTAAAGCAACAGAAAGGATCCATTTTCTGAAAGAGGGAGAATAAGAAAAGGTACGCATGCAGCCAAGATTTGAGTCTTTGGAAGTGCCCACGATAAAGGGATGAAATAGTTGGTGGGAAGAGCAGGAAAACCAGAAAAGCACAAGGTTAAGCTCAGTTTCGAGAAAGGAGTAGCTAACCGTGATCTTTAAGAGAATACATTGCAGTGGAAGACGGAGTACAGCTTTCAGTGAGGAAGGAAGTAAATAAAAATATTTAATAACTTTTCTCAAACTTTTGGAGTAGGTATGATTATTTGCATTCAAGACATAAGGAAACAGATGACATTTATAGTAGTTCACCTAGTTATTTAAGATAATACAGGTAGTGAATCATATAGATGATATTTCCTACTTCAAGAGCAGTGCTCCTTCCACTCCATTCAAGCTATGTCTGGAGAGGAAACTGAGAGAGTTAACATATGCCAGGGCCTTAGGGAATCTTGCTATGAAATAAAACAGAAATAAGACAGTGAGGTGGTCACAGGAGGGTTTTACAATACTAACAGTAGTATAAACATACAAGAGGAAAACTGAGGCTTGGAAAGGAAAGATTCATTCTCTGCAGGGAATCAGTATTTTGAATCATTTGAAAGTGTTGTGTCTATAGACACAGAGTTTTAAAATATAAAAGAGAATGTTTCAAATATTAAGTATCACTGTTCTCATTGATAAATTTAGAGAAGAATTCACCACCAAAGTTTCTGGCTTTTTAATTTAAAAAAATGAAATGTGTAACTCAGTATTTCTCTAGATTTGCAGCATTTACCACTCAGAGCTATATAGTCTAAGTGGGAGGTTATAAGTGGGAGAAATCTCATATTTCAGTGGGTGGTTGGTTCTTCAGCAAGCTAAGGAACACATACTGTTCTGATTATGGAATGATTGTTCTCCTCTGTCAAAAATGTGAAATATTAATTGGTTAAGGAAAATATGATAAAGAAATGGCTCAGTTAAAATATCTTACTGTGCTTTGTTTACAGATAGTTCTTAAAGGCCCTTATAATGCTCAGCATGTACATCAAATTTTTTCCATCTATTTTTTCTATTCTAAGAAGAAACTTCTAAGGAAAGCTCACTATGAAAGAATAAGAATTTGAGAATGGCCAAAACACACTGTGGAAAAAAATAGTGGTGGGGGATGGAGGACTTGCTTTTCCAAAAAGGAAAACATTACTTCAGAGTCTTTGTAAATGACACTATGTGTTAGTACAAAGAATAGATCATTGTAACAGGCTAGAGCCCAGAATTAGATCTCAGACTAAATAGGAATTTAATTACAATGAAAATGGTATATCAGTTAGGATGATTTGGACTGCAAGTAATAGGAACCCTGAATCAAACTGGCATTAACAATAAGGAAACGTCTATCTCATTATGGGAATCCCAGAGTTAGGAAGGGCTTCAGATTTGGTTAATTTGGCGACTTAATCATGTTATCCAAGACTATTTCCATACATCTGCTCTGCCATCCTGAATGCTATCTTTATAATTAGGCTTAGGGCAAATGACTACAATTTCTCAGGAATCACATCTAGATACGATTATCCAAAGTGAAAAAGTGAACTGTATCCCTTGTCTTGGGAAAAATAAAACTTTTTCTATAAGTCTCCATTTACATTTTTTTTCCTCACGTCTATTAATCAGCCACACACCCATTCCTATAACAGTGATAGGGAAGGGAGACGAAATTCCTTTTAGTCTTACTACTGCTATAAGAAATTGTAACCCTATTTCACCCAATTTTTTAAAAATCTCAGATGAACTTTCAAAGACTTTGTTAAAAAAAAAAAAGAAAGAAAAGAAGCAATTAAAAATCTCAGAAAAATCATCTAGGAAACTAAAGTATAGCTTAAGGGTTGGGGAGACCTTTTATATAAGATAGGAAATGTGAAAACTATAAAAGAACAGAAGACATATTTGAATGCTTGAAAATTTTTAATTTTTATGGCAAAAGATTCCATAAGTAAAACTAATATAATTGAGAAAAAGTAATTGCAAAGCATATACCATATAATGGGTAATATAAAGAGCTTTACAAATTGGTGTGAAAAAGAAAATTTAGTAGAGAATTGAAGAATAAATCCAAAAGGTCAGTAATTATTTGAAAAACCAGTCTCCTAACTTTTAGTCAGAGAAATGCAAATTAAGGTAATAATGAGATATTACATCTAACCTCTCAGAAAGGGCTGTAGGAAGAAAGGTATTTTTGTTTATCACTAATAGAAATGTGAATTACAGCCTTTATGGAAAGGTATTTGTTAAAATATATGTACCTATACCCTATGACCAAGCAGTTCCACTTTGAGGAATTTGTCCCATATAAATAAAAGTACCCAATACACTAGGGAAATTTTACAAAGCTTTTTTTCACAGCACTGTTTGTAATGGCAAAAAAAAAAAAAAAAAAAGTATGAAATCACATGAATGCTCATCTGTAGAGGAATGGTTGAGTAAACTCTGATCTATCCACTTTGTGGGATATTAATGCAACTATTAAAAATAATTATTTGTATCTAGTTTGGCTGACTTGCAGTTGTTTCATGATGTATTATTAAGCGTGAAAAATATGATGCATAGAAGAGTATATGATATTAACATTATAAAAAATGACCAATCACCCCATACACATGTAAATACACGTGTCAATATCTGATTAGAAAAAAAGTATGAAGCGATATGTACCACGTTGTTAATACTGGATTGGAGGTGGAGGAGGGCATAAAAAAAGTTCTGTAAAGATATCTTAAAACTCAGCTTTTTAAAGTTGATATAGTAGTTTGAAATGAATTAAGGACAAGATAGGAAACACAAAAGAAGTAATATAGTGAATAATAATGAAACAGTATTTTTAGCCTGCAAGATTAACAAAAAGTGATAGTACATCATAGCATGTATCAGAAGAAACATGCACTCCCATATATTGCAAGTGTGAATGCAATTTCAAACAAACTTTCTGGAGGACAATTTTTATCAAAAATTTTTAAGAGTGCAAGGATATTTATCACAGTGCTGTTTATCATGACAAAAATTGGAAAAAAATTTCATAGGCAATTCATTTAAAATATCATACTTTTTAAAATACTGGTAAGCATTATGGTTAGGTGGGAATTGTAGATTGATATAGAAAAGCATTAATATTTTGAAGGTGCAAATTCAGGTTACAGAAAAGATGAGTAGTGTTATCTCATTTTTTAATAAATACACAATTTCCACAAGGAACATGAAAATATTAACAGGAATAACAGTAGTGACATCCAGCAACAGCAGAGTTCACATTGTCTTCAAGTGCACATGAAACATTCACTGAAATAAACCATATTTTAGATCATAAAACAAATTTTACTAAACTTAAAATAACAGAAGTCATGTAAGGTATATTCTCTGGCCATAACAGAATTAAACTAAGAATCAATAAACTAGAAAGATAATAGGAAAATCCCCAAACACTTGAAAATTAAACCTCACACTTCTAAATAATTCAAGGACCAGAGTGTCTCAAAGAAAGTTAGAAAATATTTTGAATTGACTGAAACTGTATACACAACGTATCAAAATTTATGGGATATAGCTCAGAAGGAGAAATTTAAAAAAAGAAGATAAAAGAGAAGGAGGAAACCACCCTGGAAGCAGGGTTTTTCAAAGGCTGAGAGAAACAAATATTAGAAGAATTTAACTTTCTTAATTTTCTTTCTAAATTATTTTGCCTTTGATTGTCAGATCAGCTGTTTTGACTTAACTGAATGAATAAGTAGCATAACCCTCACTTTAAGGTGGAACTAGGCATAGCAAAACAGACATGGTGAGTCAGTAGATTGTATTTGTTTTGCTTTAACTTAGGAAAATCAGAATTTATATAACTTTAAACAGGTCTTGCTAGATAGGAAAAAACCCAACAGAAATTATCATGTTTCTGGATACAGCCTCAATTATATTTGATAAATAACTATCAACAACACTAAACTAACATTTTTTTTTTCTTTCAGGGACCCAGAGGTGAAAAAGGCTTTAGAGGTGAAACTGTAAGTTTAACTAAATTTGTGGTAATAGTATCACTGGTCACTAGGTTATAAGCTCTATGAAAACAAGGACCTTTTTTGATTTTTTTCATTATTATGTCCCTGATACTTGTGGAATGAAAATAAAATTACAGTTTTCAGGAAGAAAACTAACCTATATGTAGAACTAACCTATATGGTATATTGCAGTGAAACCTGATAAGCCCTAAACATGTTGAAGAATCTGTCAGTCACATTCTTTCCAAATCACTGTGTGAAGTTGAATATTTGCCTTCTCAGGCATCAGGAGAGGAGGTGTGAGCCTTCTTCACCGGTGCCAGAACAGGAGGACTGTCAAGTCACTTTAGATATATACCACTAGATCCAGTCAGCACCCAAGAGGGCTGCAAAGCAGAAGCAAATCATTAGTTGTATATTTCAGCCAACTGGAAACAATGGTGAGAGGATGGGCAAAAGGTACACAGCATTTTCAGGACTAAATGGCTTACACTGGCACTATTTCCTATTTTTCTTGGATGTCAATTCTTCCAAGTTAAAGAAGATATTTTGTAAAGGGGCCACTGTCCCAGCAGAACTTATTAAAGCAGCAGTCATAAACAGAGGGCATGCATGGAGTGAAATGAGGGGTACTGAAACCAAATATAGAAGGCATATAGGAATAAACTTGAAGATAGCATTAAAGTCTTGCTTAAAAGGTCATGATATTATATAGTGACAGCTGAGATCTTTGCTTTTCACCATAGGGTAAGCTTGGGGCTCAGAGTAAGTAAATTATAGTTATATTAGTTTGCTGAGGAAGGAAATTTATGTGATTTCAGATAGCCTAAGAATCCTCAAAGGGTATTAAAATAGATGTGTTTAATTTGCAGCAATGTGTCCCTTATATTTTCTCAGCAGACTTACTTAACAGGAAGCAAGGATGTTTGCACACAGTGAAGCTATATGCCCCCACCCCCCCACCCCCCGCTCCCGCAGGAGAAGTGGAAAGGGAAAAGAAAAAATAGGGAGGCTTGGAATTAACCCATATTCCATACCTGTCTCCAACTGCCTCCCTGACCTATCCTCTCCAAGTACTGTGGCTAGAACGTAAGCTCCATCAAGATAGGAAACCTCGAGTGCCTATGACAATGGCTGTCACAAGCATTTCATGTGAAAAAAATTCCCTATTTGTACACGTATGTGACCTTCTTTCTCCAGATACAAAACATTAAGAAGAAAAATGATAAAAGGCTTGAAAATCACAGTTCTAAAGTGAATCTTGGAGATTATCTTCACCACACCTATTATGTTACACTCGAGATATCTGAGATCCAAATGTGCAGCAGCTCCCTCAAGGACATGCAGCTAATTAGGTACAGAGATAAGACCAGAGCCCAGATCTTCCAAATCCCAGGCTACTGTGCTTTTCTATTAATCATAGTACCTCTCAGAAAATAAGGGTTAGGAGCAACTTGGGTAAGGAAGATGGTATGTACACATCCTTCACCTACTTTAAGAGCAGCCCACATACAGATTCCACATGAATGGATTCCTGATATGCAGTTATCCCCTAGGGCTTATAGGGCATAACTCATGAATTCACTCATTCCATCTTAATCACATTACTGTCTAATAATAAATCTTATTTAATATTACTAAACTCCCAATCAAACCCTCTAAACCAGTGGTTCTCAACCAGGAGCCATTTTGCTCCCCCTCCCAGGAGACATTTGGCAATGTGTGGAGACATTTTTGGTTGTCACAACTGGAGAAAAGGGAAAGGTTGCTAGTGGCATCTAGTGTGCAGAGACCAGGGATGCTGCTAAGCATCTACCGTGCAAGCTTCTCAGTTTAAGAATGAGGAAAGGGAAGCTCTCTGTACATAAGCCAGCCTAAAGTAAAGATCCTGAAACTAAAGATTGCATTTATGTAAAGGCAAAGTCTAACACAGTCAGGTTTAAGGACATACACTTACCAGTATTTTTCAAATTTAATGAAAAAAATATGTTACTTTTGAAGGATCATATGGGAATTGTGGGATTAAATGGAGAGACAGTCTATTTTCAAAGGTAGTGCTTTCACTACAGCCAAATAACCACTATAACCATTCACATTAATTTGGTTCCCCTATAGGAAATTAACATAGACAATTGTAGTCTTATTATAAACTGTATGATAACCTTCTTTATATACTTGTTTATATAATATCTAGAGAGAGTGAATCACTTTTCCTTAGTGGTGGGTTAGGTAGAAGAATAAAAAAGAATAAATACTATATTGTTGGAATAATATTTTGTTTTACTTGGCCTTATTCTATGCATTTGCTTCACTGGGGTTGTCCTGTCCTGTCTTGTTTGGTTTGAAGTATTTCATTTTATCATATTTGTGATGATCTGACTCGTTCTGGGTAACAAGCTGAAGTGAACTCAGTAAAAACAGTTTCTTCTTTCTATGACAAAATGCTTTTTCACAGTCAAAGATAAGGTAGATATTTTGTACTGAACCTTCAGTGAGATTTTGCAAATGTCAGAAATATGCTAAATAGAGTAAAATGTCAACTGTTTATTTTTACAATGCTGATCCAAAATGGAGAAACTTACTCAGCCAATTTCACTCTTGAGCCTCTGTATATTTAAATTTATTTATTTATTTTTGGCTGTGTTGGGTCTTCGTTTCTGTGCGAGGGCTTTCTCTAGTTGTGGCAAGCGGGGGGCCACTCTTCATCGCGGTGCGCGGGCCTCTCACTGTCGCGGCCTCTCTTGTTGCGGAGCACAGGCTCCAGACGCGCAGGCTCAGTAATTGTGGCTCACGGGTCCAGTTGTTCCGCGGCATGTGGGATCTTCCCAGACCAGGGCTCGAACCCGTATCCCCTGCATTGGCAGGCAGATTCTCAACCACTGCGCCACCGGGGAAGACCGAGCCTCTGTATATTTAAAAGGCTGTCTCCAACATGAAATCTCCCTAACTTGCCATGCCACTTCTGAGGTAAAAGTCTGATGCATTTTCTGCTTTAACCTATAATCATAAACCAGGCAAACTAAGAAATGTCCAGCAGGCATGGTGTTGGAGTACTCTATCCTTTTTAAGTTACTATGTGTTGTTTGTTCTTATTGTCACAGTATATTTAGAATCAACAGCTTTGGCAATAAAAGATACTTAAGTCAAGCATAGCATTAACACTATTCAAAACTCAGTTGAAGATAAATTTTGCTTTGCCATCTTTTAACCATAATCTGAATTTGACTCGGTGTAGTCTTAACATTCAATTGACCATCCAGTAAGTTAAATTTTGAGCATTCTTAACAGTGATTACTGTTGTTTCATTTTGAAAAATGTCAGCATAACTTTTCACATTTTACTATATACCTTTCAACTATTCTAATTTCTAAATCAGTACTAGTTAATTTAAACATTATTCATTCATTCGTTACCAATCTTTGAACACCTACTATGTATTAGGCACTATTCCTGTTCCAGAAAATGAGAGGATGACTAAGACACTTTTAAAGGTCTGTAGGGACTTTCCTATTTGTTATGTACTATGGAATGCAGAAGTGGTTAGTTGAAGAAGAAGGTGGCAAGGTGGGTATATAGTTTTAAAGAAGTATTGGAAGAGGAATGGGAATTGAATAGATAGAAAAGGTAAGGAGAAGCATTCCTGGTCGAGGAAATAGCACATGTGGGAGAATTCATGTGTGAAAGAATTTGGATGATTCAGAGATCTGCAAGTGGTTGGTTACAGATGGGAGTGTAGGATGGGTTGGGGAGAGTAAGTGGAAATAAGGCCCAGACCTTGAAGAAGAGGCAGGGGTGCATATTGACTTAGAACATATACTTTTGTATTTAACTGACTTGGATTTTAATCCTATCTCTGCCCTTTACTTGCTGGTTACTTAGCCATTCCATTTTCTTAACTGTGAAGTAGAAATATAGCATACAACTTGGCATACAGTGAGTTCTAATAAATGAGCACACAGCTTGACACATAGTGAGCTCTCAGTAAATGGTATCTATCACTGAAAAGAAGTTTATACTTTATCCACTAAACAGTAAAAAGCCATTGAATGATTTTAATTAAATAATGATATGATTAGATTTCCATTTTATAAGTAGAATGTAGTTAGCATAGTAGAGAGAAGAAAGTCAGTAAGTCAAATTAGGAGTCCAGGCACAGCATGATATCTTAGTCAGCTGGGGCTCCTATAACAAATTGCTGTGGGCAAAAAAAAAATATTTATTTTTCATAGTACTGGAGACTGGGAAATCCAAGGTTAAGGTGCTCACAGATTCCATATATAATGAGGGTCCTCTACCTGGTTTGCAGATAGCTAGCTGCCTTCTTGCTATAACCTCACATGGTAGAGAGAGAGCATCTCTCTCGTGTCTCTTCTTATAAGGGCACTACCACTCACAAAGGCTCCAATGATTTAATTAGCTCCCAAAGACCCCACCTCTAAATATCATCACACTGGAGATTAGGGCTTCAATATATGCATGTAGGAGGGGACACAAACATTTAGTCCATAGCACATGATCAGCACTAAACTAAGAGAGTTGCTGTGAGGATGGAGTAGTAGTATTTTGGGAAGATTTGGAGGTCAAATCAACAGTAGTGGGTAACCAAATTATAGGTGGATGTTGAAGGAGAAGGAGATGTCTAAGGACACTGAAGTTTCCATTTTTTACAATTAGTTGTATGGTAGATAGAAATAACAGGAAAAATAGAATTAACATTGTTAAATGTTACATTTATAAGTTTATTAAAATGAATAAATTTAGTTTCTAGTAATATCAACAAAACATGAGAGTATATATTCAGCTTGTTGATGAATGTGGGTGACAGCTGAGTTCAAGAACATATTACTTCAAAATACTAAAATAACTTTGAATCCTATCACTTGCCTCATATGAGAAGGCAATGATAGCAGCTGAATCTTAGTCATCTTGTTTATACCAAACCAAAAGCATTGTATATATATATTGTACTTTGTCTCCATTTCTTCTAGGGTCCCCAAGGACCGAGAGGTCAACCAGGGCCTCCAGTGAGTTTATTTACATTTATATCTGTTTACCATTGATGCTTATATGCCTGCTTGGTTTGAGATATCTACTTAATACTTTAAAAATCTTTTTATGTTATAGGGTCCACCTGGAGCATCAGGCCCAAGAGTAAGTTTTCTTGGTTTTGTTTATTTTATCTTAGTATAAGATAATTTTTTAGGGCTTCCCTGGTGGCACAGTGGTTGAGAGTCCGCCTGCCGATGCAGGGGACATGGGTTTGTGCCCCAGTCCGGGAAGATCCCACATGCCGCGGAGCGGCTGGGCCCGTGAGCCATGGCCGCTGAGCCTGCGCGTCCGGAGCCTGTGCTCTGCAACGGGAGAGGCCACAACAGTGAGAGGCCTGTGTACCACAAAAAAAAAAAAAAAAAAAAAAAAGGTAATTTTTTAAAGCTTCTTCTATTAACTCCCTGTTAAAAGGTATCCCTATTGCCTACCTCTGTTCCTTTTGTTAATCTGGTATAGAATCTTCCCAACTATAATAACACTTGAAATCCAAGCCTCAGAGTTCTTGTCTATAAAATGAGGATGGTATCTCTTACTTTCTTGGGTGGATTTGAGTTTTAAATAAGAAGTAAAGTACTCAGCACAATGTCTGACATAATTAATGCTCCAAAATACTAACTCCCTCCATTTCTTCCTGTTTCTGGGTCCTAGCTCTCCTTTTTCAAATGTTCTTTTTTGCCAACCAGAGTTATACACTTTTTAGCCTTTACATGAACTCTTCTCACTTGCTGCTGGCCATAGAAGCCCTGGAACTTCTCATGTATTTGCTCGTGACCAATCACAACCCAAAACTTGCTACTGCTATCTTTGAGGTGATACTTCCGTTACTTCATTATCAGCTATCATCTCCTGGCCTCAATGTTCCAAGACTGGTTTCTCTCATGCGTTGTATCCACTCTGCTACTCAGTAATATCTTTGTTTTCCTACTTTCTACAAAAGGTCTCCTTCTATCTTCAACCTCACCCATGCCCCATTCCTGCAGAATCAGAATCCTGGTCAAATGCAGTGGTCCTTGGTCAGATTTCCTGCTTAAAGGAAATCTGCTGTTGGCTACACTGTCCAAACAGATGGCCAGTCCTATGCCTTCCAAGCCTTACTTATTTCCACATGCTTCTCTGGTATCATTTGGATCTTTGAAAGTTCTACCTGGTGGATCACTGCGGTCCACTCCCAGCAGGTCAGGAACTCTTCATTCCCCTCAGCTTTTCATCAGGGCAAGGAGTAACTTTCAAGCAAAGTGCCACAGGAAGATGGTCTCCTTGGAAACAAGACACCTATTTCTCTATGATTTTTTAAAAATTACTCCCCCTTTCTGGCCATCTGACTGATGGGGATTGAAACCTTCCCTGGCATGAACATCAGTGGGCATGTCCTTTTTTAAATCTTTAGATTATTCTCTGCTTCTCTGTTCTTCCTTTCCTCCTGGATCCTCACAATGCATGGGTTAGAAAAACCCTCATCAGTTGCCTTCTCACCTTATAATGACTTTGATATATCATAGCTGCTTTCCTAATAAAGAACAAGTTCTAAAAGGTCATATATCATTGGCAAATTAGAGGTGTTTAGTGAAAACTTTCACATTGAAGTGCCAAATTTTGGGGCACCGCATCCCTCTCTCACTTGAAAAATGTTTGTATGTGTTCCTCTACAGCCAAAATGAATTAGGACATGTGAGAGGTTTCTGCTCTGAGAAAAATGTGGATAAGAATATATATTTTGAGGAATTATTAGGAGGATTAAGTGAAAAACTATATGTGCTTGACACATTATAGGTACTCAGCTAACATTAGTTTCTTTGTTTCCTTCTTCCCTTTCTCTCCTTTCTGTCTTCCTTGTTCCTGGCCAGTATGAAACCCAGTTTCTTTATACTGTCTTTCTGGGACTTGCAGAGACCACTGTAGGAAAGTGGCAGTGTAGCCTTGAAAAAAAGACTTTCAGAGTAGAAGTTTACATGCCAATAAGAAAATACCTACATATTCCTTCTAAACTCAAACTATGATCATATCTTCTGTGAAACTCTTCTTAATTCCATCCCCTCGTTGCACTGCAAGATAGAACTGATCACTTCCCCTTCTTCATTCATACTCATTTATTTTCATGCCCATTTCCATGTATTAGACTGTGAACTCTCTGAAGGTAAGCAATGTGTTCTGTATCTCTTTTCCATTCAAGCCCTTAAGAAGTGTCTACTGAATGAATGAATAAATGCAAACAGGCAAGTTGCAACTCTTAGAAAATTTCAGTGGGAATCCTCCAAGCCAGAAGACTTCACTTGGAGGGAAATAATGTCTAGAATGGAATAGGATCATATTAGAATTAGAGATAGAAGTCTTCTTAGTAATTATTTAGTAATTATTTTAGACTGAATTGTCACTCATTAGTTGGTGGATCATAAGATCAACATGGTGAGTCTCAGCATTCTTTTGAAATGAAATTAAAACAGAAAAATGTGGGGAGTGACTGTTTAACGGGTATAGGGTTTCTTTTAGAGGTGATGAAAATGTTGTGAAATTAAATAGTGGTAATGGTTGCACAACACAGTGAATCTACCAGAGCAATAAACTGGATACTTTAAAATGACTAAAATGGTGAATTTTATGTTATGTGAATTTTACTCAATTTTTAAGAAAAGCACAAAAAAAGAACACCCTAGGACCTACTGTACAGCACAGAGAACTATATTCAATATCTTGTAATAACCTACAATGGAAAAGAATCTGAAAAATAATAGATAGAGATATAAATAGAAATATAGATTATAATATGTATAACAATCACTTTGCTATACATCTGAAACTAACACATTGTAAATCAACTATACTTCAATTTAAAAAAAACATAATAAGTATATCACCACTAGTAGGGAAAAATATGTTTTGTAAACGTTTTCAGTTAAATATATGTTTGTGTGAACCTTATCATGATATAAAAATGTATTTATTACTATGGGTCAAGATAAAAAAAGTTTGAAAACCTCTAACCTAGTCCAGCCCCCTCTTTTTAAGACCTATAAGTAACTTGCTCAAGTTCCTAAAGTAGAATAGCTAAAAAGCAATGTTTCAGGAAAAGGAATATATATTGATGGTGCTTTTGAATTTGAGGATATTATCAGGGTGATGACCAGACCTCAGTGCACATGGTAAGATATTTAGAAACTGACCAAAAAAAAATTACAACAGGATGTCAAAGTTAACCACAAATGGTTGGTGGGATAAAGGATGGGTGTATGGGTGTGTGTGTGTGTGTGTGTGTGTGTGTGTATGGGTGTGTGTGTGTGTGTGTGTGTGTGTGTGTGTGTGTGTGTGTGTGTGAGATGTGGGGAGTGGAAATAGTAAAAATTGAAAATCATTAAATGAGATAAGGAATTTTCAACTGAATGATACCAGTTAATGGGTCAGCTGTGAAACCTGGATTGGTGAATTGAGAGGTTGCAGCAGCTGCGGGTATCATCCTAGTTCCCTAGAACAAGCAATTTCCTCTACCATGGAGAGGTGCATGACCTGAAATCAGTTCCCACCCCATAAATGTTTTCACCATCGAGTGATCTTAAAATTTTAGATGGCTGGAAAATAACACTTCTTAAAGTATTGGGGTGCCCAGACTAGATCTGTATTTTACTCAAATAAATTGGAAAGGAACTGTGAATATTACGTCCCCTCAAGGTATAATGAATCCTCCTAATTTCTTTCATTTGTCCCACTAATCCTGGTAACTCCTTATTCTTGGTGCACGTTTTTATAAACCTTAAGCGATTTTCATGTGAGAATATGTTCTAACTAGAGTACATGGAGGAAGGTATTTCTTTTGGATTCCCTTATTGGACCTAATGAGAGTTTCACACTTAGGTGGGGACACTTAGATGTTGCTGAATGACTTCCCAGGCAAATCATCTTAATACCATCTCTATGGGCCTGCCCTCCCTAAAGGCTATCCTTGGGAAAAAATAAATTCAGCAAATTGAATGCCTACTATGTGCCAGGCATGAGCTAGGATTTGGGAATACACTGGCATTATAGGAATTAAAAATTTTATGAGTAGCCGAGTTTTATGACATTCTTTTCTTTCTAATGCCTATTGTGGGGGAAAAAACCCTGCCTTTTTCATTGAGTTGACATTTGTACTGTTGGTGGTTAAAATTGCTAGTACCTTAGCTTGAATCTAGTACCAAATGCTACACTACTAATCTGCTAAAAGTCACTGTATTCTTCATTGCCACATTCTCAAAGAAAACGAACCATGGTCATTTCAATTAAGAATATCCTACAGTTTATTCATCCATCCAGTCCTCTATTCATGGGTGGTGTTGTTTCCAATCTTTTTCCTAATACAAACAGTATGCATGTCTTGTCCATATACATATTTTGTGGAATATCTCTAAGACCTGTTCCCAGAAGTGGGATGGTTAGCTGTAAGGGATAATGAGCATACTTATTTACTTATTATTTTTAATTGTGGTAAAATATATATAAAATGTATCATTTTAACCATCTTTAAGTGTACTCTTCAGTAGCATTAAGTACATTCACACCGCTGTGCAACTATCACCACCAGTCATCTCTAGAACTTTTTTCATCATCTAAGACTGAAACTCTGATCCATTAAACAGTAATTCCCCACTCCTCCCTTCCCCAGTCCCTAAAAACCTACCATTCTACTTTCTATCTCTCTATCAATTTGACTACTCTAGATACCTCCTATAAGTGGAAGCATATAGTATTTGAACATTTTTGTCTGGCTTTCTTCACTTAGCATAATGTCTTCAAGGTTAATCCATGTTGTAGCATGTGTCAGAATTTCTTTCCTTTTTAAGGCTGAATAATTTCCATTGTATGTATATACCACATTTTGTTTATCCAGATGGACACTTGGGTTGCTTCCACCTTTTTCTACTGTGAATAATGCTGCTATAAACATAGGTGTACAAATATCTGTTTGAGCCCCTGCCTTTTTTAAAAAATATATCTTTATTGGAGTATAACTGCGTCACAATACTGAGCTAGACCCTGTTGCACAACAAAATGAATCAGCCATATGCATATATACATCCACATATCCCCTCCCTCTTGAGCCCTCCTCCCACCCTCCCTATCCCACCCCTCTAGGTCGTCGCAAAGCACCGAGCTGATCTCCCTGTGCTACGCTGCTGCTTCCCACCAGCTAACTATTTTACATTTGGCACAGGACTCGTACTCAGATAACTATAAAACACTGATCAAACAAATCAAAGATGACATAAACAGATGGGGAAATATACCATGTTCTTGGATTGGAAGAATCAACATTGTGAAAATGACTATACTACCCAAAGCAATCTACAGATTCAGTGCAATCCCTATCAAATTAGCAATGGCATTCTTCACATAATTAGAACAAAAAATTTTACAATTTGTATGGAAACACAAAAGACCCTGAATAGCCAAAGCAATCTTGAGAAAGAAAAACGGGGCTGGAGAAATCAGGCTCCCTGACTTCAAACTATACTACAAAGCTATAGTAATCAAGACAGTATGGGGCTTCCCTGGTGGCACAGTGGTTAAGAATCCTCCTGCCAATGCAGGGGACAGGGGGTTGAGCCCTGGTCTGGGAAGATCCCACATGCCATGGAACCACTAAGCCCGTGCACCACAACTACTGAGCCTGCACTCTAGAGCCCATGAACCACAACTACTGAGCCTGCGTGCCACAACTACTGAAGCCCATGGGCCTAGAGGCCATGCTCCGCAACAAGAAAATCCACCGCAATGAGAAGCCCAAGCACCACAACAAAGAGTAGCTCCCGCTTGCCACAACTAGAGAAAGCCCACAAGCAGCAACGAAGACCCAACGCAGCTAAAAAAAAAAAAAAAAAAAGACAGTATGGTACTGGCACAAAAACATATGTCAATGGTACAGGATAGAAAGCCCAGAGATAAACCCACGCACGTAATGGCCACCTAATTTATGACAAGGCAGGAACATACAATGGAGAAAAGACAGCCTCTTCAATAAGTGGTGCTGGGAAAACTGGACAGCTATATGTAAAAAACTGAAATTAGGACACTACCTAACACCATACACAAAAATTAACTCCATATGGATTAAAGAGTCCCTGCCTTTAATTCATTTCCATATATACCCAGAAGTGAAACTGCTGGATCATATGGTAATTTTACATTTAACTTTATGAGGAATTGCTGTACTGTTTTCCATAGCAAGTACACCATTTCACATTCCCACCAATAGTACACAGGGTTCCAATTTCTCCAAATCCTCCCTCATGTTTGTTATATTCTGCTTGTTTGATAACAGCCATCCTAAGGGGTGTGAAGTGGCAGATAACTGTGTTTTGACTTGAATTTCCTTGATGATTACAGATGTTAAGCATCTTTTCATGTGCTCATTGGCTTATATGTATCTTCTTTGGCGAAACTGGCTTACATATCTTCTTCGGAAAAATGTCTTTTGCCCATTTTTGAACTGGGTTGCTTATTTTTGTTGTGTTGTTGAGTTGTAGGAGTTCTTTATGCATTCTAAATGTTAATCCCTCATCATATATATGATTTGCAAATATTTTCTCCCATTCCTTTGGCTGCCATTTCACTCTGTTGATTTTTGCACAGAAGTTTTTGATGTAGTCCAATTTATCAGGGTTTTGTTGTTGTTGTTTTACCTTGCTTTTGGTTTCATCTCCAAGAAATCAGTGCCAAATCCAATGTCATGAAGCATTTCCCATATATTTTCTTCAAGAGTTTTATAGTTTTAGCTCTTACAGTTAATTATCTGATCCATTTTGAGTTAATTTTTGTTTATGATGTAGGTAGGAGTATAACTTCATTCTTTTGCATGTGGATATCAAATTTTCCCAGCACTATTCCTTCCTTAGGGAATGGCCTTGGCACCCTTCTCAAAAATTATTTAACCATATATGTGAGGGTTTATTCTTGCACTCTATTCCATTGGTCTATACGTCTGTCTGTATGCCAGTACCACACTGTTTTGATTACTGTAGCTTTGTAGTAAGTTTTGAAAGTGAAGTGTGAGACCTCCAAGTTTGTTGTCCTTTTTCAAGATTGTTTGGCTGTTTGGGATCTATACTCTCTTTTATAGTTACCTGTATAGTTATCTTTACCAGTGCTCTTTATTTCTTCATGTGGATTCAAGTTTCTGCCTAGTATCCTTTATTTCAGTCCAAAGGACTCCCTTTATTATTTTTCTAGGGAAGTTTGCTAATGATAAATTACCTCAGCTTTTGTTTATCTGGGAATATCTTTTTTCCTCCTTTTTGAAGGATAGTTTTATTGGATATAGAATTTTTGGTTGATAGTCTTTTTCCTTCAGCACTCTGAATATTTCATCCTACTGCCTCTCACCTTTATGGTTTTTGATGAAAAATCTCATCCTTTGGATATGATGAGTCTCTTCTCTTTGCATTCAGGATTCACTCTTCTCTTCGCATTCAGGATTCTCTCTTTGTCTTTAGCTTTCAACAGTTTGATTATGATGTGTCTAGGGGAATTCATTGAGCTTCTTGGATGTGGAGATTAATGTTTTTCATCAAATTTGGCACATTTTCAGCCATTATTTTTTGAAATATTCTTTCTACCCCTATTTCTCTCTTCTTCTCTTCTGAGACTCCCATCATTCATGCATTGGTATGTTTTATGATGTCCTGTACATCTCTGAGCCTGTTCATTTTCTGCTTCATTTTTCTTTATATGACTCTGACTGGATAATCTCAATAAACTGTTTTCAGGTTCACTGATTCTTTCTTCTATCTACTGAAATCTACAGTTGAGCCTCTGTAGTAAATTTTGATTTCAGTTATTATTCAACTACAAAACTTCTTCTACTTGGTTCTTTTCTATAATTTCTATTTTTTATTTGGTAAGACATCTTTTTCATACTTTCCTTTAGTTCTGTAGACATGGTTTACTTTAGTTCTTTGAACATACCTAAAATAGCTAAAGTTTTGTCTACTAAGTTCAACATCTGGGCTTTCTCAGGGACTATTTCTATTGATTGCTTGGCTTTTTCCCATGTATAGGGGTCATACTTTAATGTTACTCAGCATGTCTTGTCATTTTTTTCTTGAAAACTGGACATTTTGAATAATATAAAATGGCATCTCTGGAAGTCAAATTCTTCACCCCAGCCTCAGTGTTTATTGTTGCTACTTGTTGTTTTTGTTGTTTGTTTAGTGACTTTTCCTAAAGGTATAAAGTCTGTATTCCTTGACATATGTGACCACTAAAGTCTCTACTCAGTTAGCTTAGTGGTCAGCTAAGGATTGGAGAGAGATTTCCTTAAATGCCAGAACCAGGAAGTCTCCCAGTTTTTGCCAAGGGTCTCTGTGAGCATGTTGGAGCATTCCTTCAGTGCTCAGCCAGGCAACTGACAACTATACCCGAGTTTTAATTTCCTATTTTCACAGAGCCTGAAGGTCAGCCAGAAGACAGAACTTAGGGCCTTCTTATGTTTTTCCTGATCATGTGCACAGCCCTATGCATGTACATGGACTTCTAGATTCCCAGGAATATGTCAGAGTTTTTTAGAATCCCTATGGACATCTCATTCCCTAGCTTTTCTTAGCCTATTGTTTGCCCCGACTGTTTTCTAATGTTTCCAGTAGCCACAAAGTTAAACAATTCCATCTAAATTTTTTTTTTTAATGTTCCTTGGGAAAGACTTTTTGCACTGAGTGAGCTCTGAGTCAGGTAAAATAAAGACAGTCCTGCAAGTCTTTAAGGGAACCACCAGAAAGGTCAAATAATGACATTTTGCTGGAAATAAGGCTTTGAAGCAACTCCAGCCCCATTCTGCTCCCTCCTGTGGTTTCCAGGCTTCTTGTTTTCACTGCGATTGCAGGCTGTTGGTTTTCAAGGCTACCACAGAGCTGGAAAGAGAGGCATGGGAATAGGACAGATTAAAGCTTTACAAAGCTCACTGCCCTTTCTGAAATTAAGCTATTTTTCATAAATGCTCCCCAGGTTGCTGCAAGCATTTTGTTAATTTCTATAATTCTGAAAAACTTCATTCTTACATTTTTTTTCCAGTTTTCTCATTGCTTTTATAAAAGAGAGAATTCTGGGAGGTCATTATGCCACCATTTTGCTGTCTCCTAGGTCTCTAATCTTTAGTACACATCTTTTTAATATTCTGTGTGATGAAACGGAAGAACATATAAAGCATTTCTGCATATTGAAGTACAATGGTTGCCTCAAATACAAGCACTTGTAGAATTGTTTCAGTTGCAAACTGAACTAGCTGCTTTTTTCATGGAACACCATTTTTACTTGACAGAATGATAATGTTATTCAGACATGAGTATTTGGCAGATATTTTCTTGAAAATGAATGAAGTGAGCCTGTCATTTCAAGGAAAACAACTGACAATTTGATACCAATGGTAAATTTCAAACTTTCAAGCAACAATAACAATTGAGGAATGCTTGTATCTATTACAAGTTTGACAACTTACCAGTACTTACATTTTTCTGATGAGATTGGTGATGATGTTAACGAATGTAATCTTTTGATATGACATAACGAAATGTGTCAGTCTTTGGAAAATCTGCATTATTTCATGAACCGTTATTTTCCAATGATCAATGCATGATTTTAACCAAAATCATGATTTTTACTAAAATCATGCATTGGTAAATGATTCTTCAAAGTTTAAGATAGATCAATAGATTTTAATATAAAAGAATATAAAATAGATACATTGTAGATATGGTTTCAGATTTCACATTTCAACTAACCTTCAAGAAACTACCACTTATCAAGTTCTGGTAGAATATCAAAGAAGAATATCCACAATTATCTGAAAAGGATACTAAAATAATCTTTTTTTCCAACTACATATCTTTTTAAGGCTGGATTTTCTTCATACAGTTCAGCTAAAGTAACACTTTAATAGACTGAATATAGAAGCAAATATGAGAATCTAGCTATCTCCTATTAATCCAGACATTAAAGAGATGTACAAAAGTGTAAAACAGTACCGCTCTTCTCACTAATTTTTTGTTTGGAAAATAGTTATTTTTCATTAAAAAAATGTTTATTTATATTAACATATAATGGATTTATTGTTTTAAGGCAATTAACACATAGTTTTAAAATTTATATTTTAATTCCTACTATGTTAAATATCAAAAGCTGTAATGCACATAAATATAAGTTCTTTAAAGCCCTTAATAATATTTAAAAGTACAAAAGGGTCCTGAGTCTGAAGCGCCTGAGAACTGCTTATTGCTAGTTTTTCTAAGATCAAAGCCCTAACCACAAACTGGAAAATATAAAGGTGGCTATTGTTTACTACTTAATTCAGTTGCCCATATTTAGTCCCAATATATTTTTGTGACCCATGTCCAAAGTCTGCCAATTCTCACAAGAATGATGGTCAGAATTATTTAATCTGCACAGAACATTTTATGCTAAGCCTTTCTTCTTCTTGAATAGGCCATGCTTTTCTATCTCACTGCCTTTGTGCAAAGTTGTTACCTCTGCCTGGAAAGCTCTCCCAGCCCTTCTCCTAACAATTCATATTTATTCTTCAGATCTCAGCTCAAATATCACCACCTCAGGGAAGCCTATGCTGATCTAGTCCTTCCAAATCTCTTATATCCCCCAGATTTCATACTCCGTAATTTCTCTCATAGGTCCATGCACTTTTCTTTTATAGCACGTATCACAATTGTAAATGTGTATTTTTGAGATTGATTAATGCCTTTATCGACCTCTAAACTTTAGCTCTACAAGGGCAAGGTTGTTTTGTTTTGTATTGTTTGCTTACCATTTTTTCCTCAATATGTGTTTGGCAGTGTACATATGCAGAATGAGTCAAGTATTTTCCAATATGAAAACCACATGTTGAGGCAAAGATGAGTACATTTTGTTGATTGTCCCATCATTTTAAATAGTTTTTCAAATTACCAACCATGAGTTATGAGAGATCTGTTGAAAAGAGTTTCTATCGTATGGGCTGCCAAGTGAAACGATATCTCAGCAGTACAATCATTCTGAAAGAAATTAGATCGCTTGATTTGCTCACACAGATGCCATTTCACAGAACTTTCTCCCAACTCATGCTTCTTAGTTTCCAAGCTTTTTAAAAAATAAAATACGAAAAGACTTTTTACTAATGGTTAGGTTGGGTCTTTCTCTAAAAATATATTTTATTAAATGCAGGAGGAGATTGGATTCATGATGTATTATTTCTTTGGGGACTAATGACACTTCTTCCAACTTCAGAAATTGTTTTTAAGACCGCAGAAGTATCAGATTAAACTAATGTGGTGACTACCTCAGGACAGTAATATTTTATTCTATTTTCCTTCCAAGAATGTAACTGTTAAAAATTACTACAGTTATTTATTCTTCACTTTACAATTTATTAACTGAGGGGATCATATTTCATTCTTCTTCCATGTGAGTAACTTTTTTGTGTGTTTTCATGCAGCAGAGACAAATAGTTTTTCATTTGAGAACTCTAGACTTTGGTCCTGTTTTAATTAGGAGACTTTTGAGATTTGGATGAAAGCAGCATATTGTCCTTTCGGATAGTCAGGCAATACTTGCAAGATCTGTCTAACCATAAGAGTTACAAACCCCTTTTAGATAATAAGTCTAGTATACTTTAACAGCAGTGCTTTCAGAATTTATAGGCTTTACTTTAGAGCACTCAGTGTTGATCTTATTGCTGATCTCAAATGGTTTTGTTTTACACAGAAACAAATGGATATCAATGCTGCTATTCAAGCCCTGATTGAATCACATACTGCCCTACAGATGGAGGTAATATATCTGGCTTTATTTACACTAGCACTCTCAATCTACAAATTAAACAGAAATTTTTTTCAGAGGCCCAAATGTGACTTTATCTCAAAGCCTGTATTTAAAAGAGATTAAAAGTAATGAAAAAAATTTTAAGGACAGAGTAAGCAATTTTAATAAACAGAAATATATGCATCAGATGTTTTTTAAGGAAAACATTTAAAACAAAAATGTAATATTGTTAAAGGATTTTTTAAAATGAGAATTTGGTACTATAGAAGAAACAGTTAAATGAAGTTAGCCATTTCTTAAAATGGGATCTATCTATCATCACTACTCTTTTTTCCTATTTAAGCTCTGTTTATTCATGATATAGGTTTTTTTCAAATTATGCAGTAGGCATAGTAATTAAGTTTTATGTCAGCTTGAAAACTAGACTTTTGAGTGTGAATTTAAGCTTTTATTAGGATCAAGATTAATAAAACATACAAATATGCCTATAGTTAAATATAAACTGTTCTTTACATCCTGCTCCCAACTCCTTGCACACAACAGGAGTACATTTTTCTTCTGCCTTGCTCCGTGTTGATCATTTGGGTTACATGCTGGTAATGACTACTCCAAGCTTCTTTGCTAATATGATTCTCACAATGACTTGGCAGAGCTACCAGAATACTGAAGTGACCTTAATTGACCACAGTGCAGAGGTATTCGAAACCTTGAACTACCTTAGCAATTTACTGCACAGCATCAAGAATCCTCTTGGCACACGAGATAACCCAGCACGAATCTGCAAAGATTTGCTTAACTGTGAACACAAAGTATCAGATGGTAAGTTACTGGTTTCCTTAAACTCTGATATCTAATTTTGCTTCATCGTCTCAGTGTGTTTGAGATTTGCGGTGTATTTATTCCAAACCTTATCATTTTTGACGAATCCCTGGCAGAGGCATTTTAACATCAAGAACCAAATACGTACTCAAAGAGGCAAACATGTTTCTGAGGTCAAAGTATCCTTTCTCAAGGGTTCACTTTACAAAAGGTTTTCCACTGCACAGCCTGACTTATGGCAACATGAAGAGGTCATAGAGCCCTCTCTACCACACCCTCTATAATTAGTTTTTACATAAAATGGAATTTAAGTGCCTCATTTCAGTATCAGTGACTATAAAGATGGAGTGGCTTGTCATTCTTGGAATTTTCTCATCCTCACATTGATACCCCAAATCCATTAGCCAGAGGTGCAAAAACAGAACCATCAAGGAAAGGTTTAAAGCAAGTGGAAGAACCATCACTATCTGATGATAAGTAGGGGAAACCCTGTCTGCTACAACATGTCATTTAATTTTAATTTCTATTGGGTCTACCTGGTCAGCTGTACAATCAATATTAGTAGTTATCATTTTTTGGTAAAAACTCTAGTCTTAACACACAATGACATATATGCTGATTTGAAAATAACTAAGTTATTTAATTCTGCAGGATGAATAGTAGTCCATATTTTATTTTATACACATACACATATACATATGTATGTATAAATACATGTTTGTCCAAAAACATCTTCCATTCTAGAATAAAGTATAGTGAAAATATTCATTTTATTTACATTAATAAAATGCTTAACTTCTATAGATATTTCCTGCCCTAGATTATCACAAAAACAAATAATATTTACAGTTATAGCTGCCTACAATAATTCAAATTTGATTCTTTCCCATATTTGAGGGTATAAAAATGCAATTCTATAGAACTGAAAGGAACAAAGACACTACAGGACATACAAATTACTGAAATCTAATTCAAGGTCTGCCTTCCTCATAGGAGAAATAGCTAAGTGGTATGGCTCGTAAGGTATCAGAAAGGTCTTTATGCCCCAAAATACTTTCATCACTAGGAGATTGTAAGTGCAGTAGAGAAACACAAAACAGCAGGGAAGAGGGGATATGACAGAAAGTAGGGTGGGGGGTGAAGTGGTAAACAGAGTAGGTAGATGAAGCATCTCTGAGAAAGTGACATTTGAGCAATATCAGAAGGAGGTGAGGGAACAAGCCACAGGAAATCTGGGGAAAGAGCTTTCCAGGAAGAAAGAACAAACGCAAGGCCCTTGAACCTGAGCGTGTACTTAGCATGTTCTACTATTAGCAAGAAGGCCAACGTGACTGGAAGAAAGTGCATAAGGGGAAGAATGGTAGGAAATGAAGTCAGAAAGATGTCAAGAAACCAGATTATACAGGATCTTATAGATTACTCAAAAGACTCCAGCTTTTACTGAATAAGATGGGAAGCCTCGGGAAGATTCTGGGCAAAGGAGTGACGTGACTTGACTTAAATTTTTAAAATGTTACTCTGGGTGTTGTACTGCAAATATGAGGACAGGGTAGAAGGAGACATTGAGAAGACTATTGAAATAATCCAGTAAGAGATGATGATGGCTTGGACTAGAGTTGGTGGTGGGGAAGTGATAAGAAATGGTCAAATCTTTGGATATGTTTTAAGGTAGAGCCAGCAGTTTTTTGTTGGTAATTCGGATGTGGGTTATGAGAGAAATAGAATGATAAAGGATGACTCTAAGATTTTTGACTAAGGGACTAGAAGAGTGGAATTGCTGTCAAAAGAGATAGAGAAGCAAGTTTGGAGACAAGATCAGGAGTTCGGTTTTGGATGTATTTAATTTGAGATGTCTGTTAGGCATTCAAGTAAGGATGTCAAGTAGGTCATTGGCTACTCAGGAGTGTGAGGTCCTGGCTAGGGGTAAAATTTATGAAGTCACTTGCATATAAACAGTATCCAATGCCCTGAGACTGTTTAAGGCTATCTAAAGAACAGATAAATAAAGAAAAGAGAAGAGTTCTAAAAACCGTGCCTTAGAGCTCTCCAATGTTTACAGAGGTCAGGGAGTTGAGGGGGAACTAGCGAAGAAGACTAAGAAGCAGCTTTCACTGAGATAAGAGGAGAACTAGATGAATGTGGAGTGAAGAAAATGTTTGCCTGAGGAGCAGGGGATCTGCTGGGTCGATGTCAAGTTAGGTGAAGACTGAGAAAGGCTACTAGATTTAGTAACGGGAAGGTCTTTGATGATATTCGCAAGAGCGGTTTAGAGGAATGGTAGCAGTTAAAAGTGTATCAGGTTTTCAGAGAAAATGGTGGAGCTGGAGAGTTTCCACTCCCATTAATGAAGCAGGTAATTCAATTTGCCTGACGAAACTTTTTGAAAATTAAGTTAAAAGCATCAAATACTGACAAAGTAGTGAGGGACTTTCAAGCCAATATTCTGAAAAAGACAGCAGAGAGATGAACACATACTTAGAGCTACTTTTGCCCTGGGTGTGTTCAGAAACTGAGTAGTGCTTTTGGTCAAAGTTGGAATCTGAAGTCCACAAAAGGTGGGGACTTAGGCTTTCAAAGGGCTCCACTTTAAGAGTAAAAATAAACGGAAAGAAAAGATACTCGTACAGATTGCAGCCTAGCTTCACATCGTCAAGACGGCTCAGAAAATCTCAAACTGTGAACTTGGATTAAGATGATTCCAGACTGCTAGTAGCCCCTCATACCTGATAGAAACAAACAAAACTCTTCTATGAAAGATAATATCATCCTAGGGCTCAAATTATTTCCACAAATAATTTTTCAAATATAGTGCCCAGCACACAATCAATGATAACTAAGCACACAAGTTGACAAAACACCACGAATGAGAACTGGCAGAAACAGCAGACAACAGAAGCTGACTCGAAAGAAAAAATAAGAGAGGAAAAATTTGAAATGGAAGGTTTAACGGACAAGGTAAACCTTATTTAGGAACACGGTTTATTCACAATAATAAGAGAGAAGGCAGAATACATGTGTGCTAGTACAGATAGATGGGTAAAGGTCATAAAGGGAGCTTATGTAAGTTTCCTTCAGTTTGCTTTAGTTGTCTCAGTGAAACTGAAAGGTTATCAGTCAAGAATAAGAATGAAGGAAAGGTATAGTTAACTTGAGAGGATAGGAAGAGGTTTCAAATGGTTAACTCTGAAAGTGACAGAGGAAATGAACTAGGGAAACATAGTAGTACTGTCTGGCAGCCTTTCAAACATTTAAATTTAAAGTGAGGCCAGTCAGCATAGTTGTGTTTTTCTCTAGGCACATTTAGTTGTGCAGGTACAGGCACAGATTAGGCACAAAACTGGATTTATGCAGGACTGGGATTTTATAAGACAAGCACAATGAAGTGAGGCAGGGCAAGAATGTTGAGGAAGTCTCTAAGGAAATGATCATAGCAAAGGACTGTGGGTTTTAAGCTAGGCAGGAAGAGAAGTGAACACATGATTACGAAGGACAATGAAAAAGTGGTAGTGTCAATGGATAGTAGGTCCTAATGAGATCAAAGAATTATTAGGGTCAGAACACTAGAGGGAATGAGCTGGAATGAGAAAAGAGGTGAAATCATGGAGGAGATCTAGCTGTAGGTAATAACAAAAACTAGGGTATGGCCTTATAAGTTAATGATTAAAGTAAACAGGACAGGAGAAGGGTACAAAAACGTTGGTGGGAGAGAGTTCGAGGCACTGAGAAGTCGGTATTGCAAATATCAACCACGTGGATGTGAAAATCACGAAGAATTAGGTTATAAATAGATTTTCTGAAAGTGATAGCTAGAATCATCAAAGAAATAAATTTGGTGATAGCAACAGGAAGAGGTACAGGTGACATAGTGCAATGACAGCAATTTTACCACGGAGTGTTTTTAGGGAGAAAGTGGGGAGAACGGTCTGAAAGTGGCAACGAGGAGCAAGAAAGATCCCTTCCCCACCCAGGCACAATGCTATAGAGGCTGTGGCAGAACTTGAAAGAGCTGCAGGGGAAGCAGTGTTCTCAGAAGAGAGCCAATTTGGAGTTAGAGCATTTAGGCCTATAAAAGACGTATTATGGTATAGTGCTTTATCTGTAGCTCAGCATACCCTGAAAAAAATACGAAGCCCCTACCAGTTCACCATTGTACACCATAATGCCTCAATTCAAAGCACTCCACCCCATGTAACAATGAGACCTTGCTTGAAGGAAAACGTTTTATAAAGAATATATTCACTCACATAGTAGTAGGAAACTATTTCTTGAAAGAGAAGAGATGATGAATCAAGATATGACTGTAAGCCTGGATCAGATCCTGGTTTAAAAAAAAAACAAAAACCCAGCTATAATTTCTACAAACTACAAAATGTTCAACATTCTGAGGAAATGGGAAAAAACAGGATGGAGGTGGTATTAGGATCTTTTTCACCCCTTTCTTCCATATATCAATAGATCAGTGATTCTCCAAATACAGTCCGTGGACCAGAATTAGATGCAGATTCCCAAGCCCCATCCCAGATTTAATGATTCAGCAACTCTTGGGATGGAGTCCAGCTATCTGGACTGTCTGTGACAGTCCCCTACTCTTGGAAGTACCAATTCAACAAGTCTTCCCTTTGAAGAATTAGTAGAATAGTAGAGGGAAGAATAGTCGAGGATGTTGTGGAAGTCTAAAATGATACACCAGGTGAAGCCCAGGATGAGCTGGAGGAATCTTTGCTGTGGGATAGGAATGGAACAAACAAGGATTTCTACCTATTACAGAAAATGACATTTTACAAATACTGTTTGATTGTCTTGCCTTTTTAATGCAAGAAGGCAGGGCCATCTCATTCAAAAATTCCTGCCCTTTGCGTTTAGAATAAGGTGCTATTTCAGTATTCTGAGCCTGTTATTCTGGAATTAAGACGCTAGCCCAGTACTTTTCAGTCTGAATATGTCTTGAAGTCTTTTACACACCATTTGATTCTCCTGGGCACTCAATGGAGGCAAAGGTTGGCAGGCTTACACTGGCTGTAGAGATTTCAGTTTTTTCCACTTACAGATCTGAAAAGAAAGCACAAAAATAACCATTTAATTGCACATTTCTCTTCTGGAAACAAAAAAATGTTTATTCCTTTTATTTTAATTATCAATATTACACATAAAGATATGTTATGTTTTTCCTCAGGGAGATTGAAGAAGTTGTTTCTGTTTTTTAAATATATATATTCATTTTTAAGCTCTGTAATGACATAGAACAAAAATACACACATATCCTATATTAATTTCAACTTTTAACTATGTAACTTTAGACAATTCACTTAAAGTTGCTGCGCTTATCTATAGAATGAAGCAACAGATTCAGCCATTCGGTTATTTTTTATTAAAATTATAAAATGCCCTTAAATTGATAGGTATGTGAAAAATACAGTATTTTCAGTATTGGTTTTACATAATGCTTGCAGCTTTCATTCTTTGACTAAATGTAAATATCTTTATAATCTAAGTTTTTTAAAAGGAAAAAGCGTGAAAAAATATATTGAAAGTATCATGATAATCTGTAAGGATAGTTCAAATATATTTTAGCATGGCATTTAAATATCTTTATGTTTTACAATAAATTAATAGGAAAATACTGGATTGATCCAAATCTTGGATGCCCTTCAGATGCCATTGAGGTTTTCTGCAATTTCAGTGCTGGTGGTCAGACATGTTTATCTCCTGTCTCTGTGACAAAGGTATGTTTTGAATTTAGTACTTGCCCACTATCAGTAAACAGTGATTTTAAAAATTCTTTCATTTTAAATAATTATGAGTTTTATGAATGGAAGCAAAGATATTCTCTACCATATATGAGGAAGAAATTTTTTGTTTTTAAAAAATAATCCTGTTAAATCTTGACATTTTGATTATGTATTTTTATGACTGGCTTAGCTTGGCTTACTCTACTGACTATGCTTTTTAAATTCCTTTTAAAAATGTAAAACATATGTTTTTATGCACATGCATTCATTAGAAAATTCCCAAACAGCTGCAGTGTTTGTACTCAGTAATCAGTTACCTTAAGTTTTACTGAAAAAGACATCATCATGATTAAAAGAGGAATTTCACCACAAAGCTTGCTATTTTTGGTGACTGGGCACAAAAATAACCGCTCCTAAACATCCACTGGATATTATTTAAAATTTCTTACAAGCATAATTCTATAAACCAAATGTTTAGAATGAATGAAAGTTAGTTTGGTATGTAACACTGGATATTATAACAAGCATTTCTAAACCCTAAAGCTTAGTTCTACCTACAACATGTACTGAAGAAACTAAAACTGCATTTCTTTCTTTTTCTGGTTAAACTACCTTGGCCTTCCCAAGAACTTTTCTCATTGACAAAGAACTGATACACGGACCTATTGTGTGTTTTGTCCACCACAGAAAGGCAGCAGCTAAAATATGCAGTGTGTCAGTCCCTCCCAGCTGCTTATCATTAGACTGCCCTCTCCCCCTAAAACGCTCCCCTTCGTTAACTAGGGTGTTTCACCAGCTCATCTCAATAGCCATTCACCACTGTTACCCAAAGCAGAGGAGGGGCGGATTCTTATGTTCCTATGGGATCTGTGGAACTAATGAGGAGCAGCATGATCGTCCTGCTTCCAAACTATGCACGATCATCCTCACTCCCCTGGGTTTAGCCCAGGATTTTTTTTTTTTTTTTTTTTTGCGGTACGTGGGCCTCTCACTGTTGTGGCCTCTCCCGTTGCGGAGCACAGGCTCCGGACACGCAGGCTCAGCGGCCATGGCTCACGGGCCTAACCACTCTGCGGCATGTGGGATCTTCCCAGACCGGGGCACGCACCCGTGTCCCCTGCATCGGCAGGCAGACTCTCAACCGCTGCGCCACCAGGGAAGCCCCAGCGCAGGATTTTTATTTGGATTATCGTGGAAGAAAAGGGGAGACTGGTG